>NC_134042.1:26251510-26585244 GCF_965140245.1 Athene noctua | reverse complement strand
TGTGGGGGGGAGAGAGGGAGACCCCGGCGCGGCGGGGCAGGGCAGGGCGGAGCGCCGAGCCCCGGGCAGGGCCGCGCCCCTCCCCCCCGCGGGGCAGGTGCGCCACCCCGCCCCCCCCGCAGCGGCCGCTCCGTCGCCGTGAGGGGCGGCCCGCGGCGGTGGGGAGGACCGGGCCGCCCACCCCCGCTCCCCGGCCCGCGAGGCTCCCCTGTGCCGTGAAGGGCGGCGAGTCCTGGAGGAGCGCCCAGGCCCCCGCCTCCCCCCGCCCGCCTTACCGGCATCTCAGCCGCCCGGATGTGACGGAGCCCCCAGCCGGAAGTGTCGAGGCTGGGGCAGGGGGGCGCGCTTCTCCTCCCGCGCAGCTCTATGGTGAGCGCTGGCGGGAGCGCCGCTTCCGCCCGCCGTCGGGGCTCGGCGGCGGCTGCGCGGTGTCCCTGTCCCCACCCCCGCCCGCCTCGCCGTGTGCCCATCCCCGCAGCGCTGTCTCTCTGGGGGGCTCCCACCACTGACCGCCGTGGCGCTGCCCCGCTCCCCGCCGGCCCTTCCTGAGGAGCCTCTGCGGGGCGGGCCTTGTCCCGCGCAAGGGGGTTTCTTGCTCCTTTTCTCAGCCCCGAAAGACGGAGCAGTAACAGCTCGATGCTTGGGTTTTCCCCGGTTCCATCGGGATCGTTACCAGGAGTGCAGGGTGCAGCCTGATTCCTCTTAAAATAACCTTTTGATATGGAGAATATTTTACAGGTGAAGGTTATGCAGGAAGTTTACAATCAAGTTCTATGTTTAACGGCTGAACTCTTCAACATATATCAACGCAAAAGACATTATTTCAGTTTCTTACAGCACATGTGGAAACACTGGCTTGTTTCCTACTAGTACTTGGTTTGTGTTTCTGCTTTGCTCTGATTTGGTGTCTCTGTTCTTGCAGTTGGTGATGGAGAACAGTGCAGAGCGGGTCACTAATAACACATACCAAGTTAGTAATTCCAGAAACATACATGCCTTAATGTACCTAAAAACCAAGATGGGATGGACTAATTTTAAAAGCTTGCTTTTGCTCATTAGCCTTATCTTGGTATCTAGGTTAGCAGGACAGAGCTCCTGAAGCAGCGGGTTTGGCAGCCTCTGGTCTTGGCATTAGCTGCTGAACCGGTGACCTTCACGTCCAGTAAACTTTAACTTGGTTATGGTGAGTCCATAGCTTTGGAGCCACATGTGATTCCCGACTCCCATACCAGAATGGCTACTCGTGGGATGGTGCTGGTGCTGCTGAGCAGCGAGAATCCCTGGCAATATAGAAGTAACCCAAGGGGAGCTGTCAAGGCTGGCAATACCAGGTTCCCCGCAGCTTACCCCATTCTGATCCACAACGGACTATGCAAAAACCTGGGGTCACTTCCCAGGAAATTACCCTTATCTCATGCCTGGGAACTGCTTTGGAATGGTTTCCTCTTTCAGCCCCTCCAAGATGTGCAGTATGGCTCCTCTGCCTTTCACAGCCATTTCAATTTTGATTTGCAGCTTAAAGATTCACAGTTACCCTCAGCTTTAAATGTTCAGTTAGCGGCTTTGTGGAGCGCTACTCACCCGAGTCATACTGACAGCCTGGTGCTTCAGCAAAAAGACTGCTGACTAGCTACCTGCCAGAGCCACCCAGTAACTCCCTACAGCCTGCAAGCAAGTTAGAGGCACATCTTTTTGAGTTGTTATCCCATCAACTTGCAGTCACTGCATTAGTACTAACAAAAGCTTGTGCCGTGAAATCAACTCTCAGCCAAGCCGAAGCACGTTTCTGATGTCTAAGGCAGGGGAAACTGTGATTCAACACCCAGAATCAGCAGATTTGGTTGCCTCTGTGCCACACTGGCCATGCAGATGGATTGAATCAGGGAACCTCACAAAGTCTGGCATTTATCACGTCGGACCACTTGGCCATAGCTGTGACGACCCGAAGCTTTAGACAGACCCATTTATTCACTCAAGCCTGCAAAACTGAAGGTAATAGTTCCCAAGATGGAGTTTTTAAACATAGCCCTGATTAAGATGGAGCTGAGTAAATGATCATGCAACAGTCACAGTAAAATACCATTTCACTGTGTTTATTATTACAGGCACAATCCCACATGTGCCAATCCAATACGATCCAACAAAGGCAACCAGAAATGCAGAACTACTAACTTCACAAGCCATTTTTTCTTGATGCCACTTTGGCAATCCCAGGGCACTGAATCCTAAAGCTTGATTCTGTTACACTAAGAAATTTAGTAATCTTGGAAACCCTTTGACTCATCATCTACCCAACAGTGTGGAATTGTTGAGTAGGTATTAAGATATGGTGATGTGTAGGCACATGAGTTCCCTTCGTTTGCATCCTTCTAGGCCAGGTGAGTTGGGCTGCTTCAGAACTTGCATCTTGACTGCCTGGGGAATTCTGGTCTAATCTGACAGGGGAATCTGCAGTGGGAGTAGCACAATGCTTACCTGAGTTGTTTACGCAGGTCTGTGAAGCAGCACTGGTGCCTGATGAGAGAAGAAGGGTCCACCTGGGAATTTCCTACCGTCTCACTTTCTCAGTAACATCTGTCCCCTTCTCTCTAATCAAAGAGAGATAGATGACTCAGTCGCATTTCCCCCATGACCAGATTCAAGAAAAGAGAAATGATGGTGGTTTTTCAGCCCTGCTGGGAGACAGAGAAAATGGCTAGTCACAGAGTAAAGGGAGAGTGGTGTTTTAGATTTGGCTGTCGATAAATCTGTTTATTAATGGGACCCTACTCTGCATGCAAAGAGGATCTTAGGCTTTATTTCTCTTAGCATGTGTACATTTCTGTACACTCATAACATTGTTATATATATTTATGTGCATTATTCCAAGATACTGGTAGTACTCAATTTTATTTCAGCAAGGTTTTTAAAATTTTAAAACTCAAACGTACAACTGCAATTAACATCACTTTGGCATTCAGCCTTTGCAGCATCAGTACGTAACAGATTATTAAATTCTCTCAAAAGTCTGTATGCACAAGAGAAGTTACCTTTCCACACCTACAGCTGACGCTGGCACGGGTATTACAAAACGGATGAGTTTTAAGAAACTGAGAGAACTAAGATTTGGAGCATTTTCTCATGTATCCCCTCGGGTTCGCCTCTGGTTCTGTCACAACACCAGACTCTCCGTCGCGCTTCGCCTTTCTGCGTGGTCAGCGCGTTTCCCGTAGCGGCAGCTGGAATACTGCTGAGGGAATTTCGCTGGCTGGGAAGCGTACGTGCGCCCAGCTGCGGACCGCCAAGACCCGACACCCTTTCCAAGTTTTCTTAAACACAAGGCGCCCGGGGCAGGCGCGGCCGGCGACGGCTCCGCCGGCAGTGGAGCCTGCACGGAAGCTGCCTCCGAAGCCTCGCCCCCGTCCCGGGCCTCCCGCCGCCGCACTGCGTTAGGGCGGAGGAGCCGCTAGGGAAAGGCGGGGGGGGCGCGCTGCCGGGCCGGCCCTGAGGGCGCCGCGCTGCTTGGGCACCCGGACGCTACCGGGCCGCTCGGCCGCGGAGCCGCGTCACGGCCGCCGCTGCGGGGCTGGGGCGGAGGCAGGCAGCCCTCGCCGCGAGGTGCCGGTGGCTCCGCGGCGGGACGCGTCGGCGGGGCAGACGGGCCGCTCGCCGCCGGCACGGGAGGGTTAAGACGGCCAGCCCCCCGCGCGCAGGCGGTTGGGCCGGCTCCGCCTCCCATTCGACCGGTGGCACGTCCCATTCCCCCGCCGGGTGACTCCTCCTCCCCCCGCCGCGGCGGCTCCCCTCGCCCCGCAGGAACAGAGCGGGGCGCCGGCGGCGCGTTCGCTCGCGCTCCCCCTCCGGGCTGGGTGGTAGGACCGACGCGGCGCCGCGCTGGGCGGGGGGTCCGGCCCACCTCGCGCCCCTCCCCGCCGCGCTGGGCGGTGGTAGGGCCCCCGCTCCACCCCCCGTCCCCCCCCCGGCGGCGGCGCGGGTGGTGCGTCCCGGCAGCAGCCGCGTCCCGGCCGGCGCCCGCCCCCTCCGCCTTGTCATTGATGTTGTTGTTTTTGTCGCAGGAGCCGGAGGCGAGGCCGGGGCCGCCGCCGCCTGGGGCCGCCGCAGCAGCAGCAGCGGGGCTCGGGCCGGCGCCAGGCATGTCGGTGTGCGGGGAGGCGGTGGGCGCCGGCTCCCTGCCCAGCGAGCTGGTGGTCCACATCTTCTCCTTCCTGGCGGGCCCCGATCGGCTGCGGGCCTCGGCCGCCTGCTCGCACTGGCGGGAGTGCCTCTTCTACCCGGCCCTCTGGCCGCGCCTCCGCCTCAGCCTCCGCGTCTCGCCGGCCGAGCGCCCGCGCCTCGAGTTCCTCATGCGCAAGTGCGGCTGGTTCGTCCGTGAGCTCCGCGTACAGTTCGCCGCCGACAACTACCCCAGCGGCGGAGGGGGGGCGGCGGCGGCGGCGGCGGGAGGCGAGGGCGCCGCGGCGGCGGGCGACGGGGAGGCGCCGCCGCTCTGCCCGCGCTGGCTCGACCTGCTGAGGACCTACCTGGAGCTGGTACTGTGCGTCCTGAGCAGCGTCCGCAACAACAGGTACCGCGCCGGGCCGGGCCCGGGGCGGCGGGAGCGTGAGGGGAGGCGGCGGGGCCCCGAGGCCCCCCCAGAGCCGCGCGGGCCGGGGACCGGCCGTCCCGTCCGCTTCCGCGGGCGAGAGCGGCGCCCGCAGCCGGCACCGGCGCCTGTGGGTGACCCGCGGCGGCCGGTTCCTGCCGGGGCCGCGGCGCGGGAGCCCCGGGGCGGGGGGGACTCGGGCAGCCCGGTGGGGTGTCCGCGGCTGCGAGTGGAGCGGAACCGGAGGCGCGCTGCTTCGAGCTGCCTGATTTCTATCATCTGCTGTAGTTTGGTGGAGAGTATAAAGGCAGACGTTTAGCTGGCAAGCGGCTAGTCAGTGTGCAGAACGAGTAATACAAACTTATTGGCCCTTCTGAAGGGGAGTGCAGCTCAGCTGGAGCAAGAGAGAGCTGGGAGTTTGAATTCGGTGCCTAACAAGGCACATTTATCACTTTAAAATATAAGCCTTACTACGCACAGGCTTTGGACATCTTATGCATGATTGAAAAATAATTAATGTCATGAGAAATTAGTAGGAGGGTTAAAATTACGGCACTGGTGTTTTTATGGAGGGAGAGAGATGGAGTACTGCCCCAATAAAATACTTTGACCTTTCTAGCTATATGAGTTTTCACCGTTGAAAATCAGAGCTTTCATGCCAGCTCTCGTGTTACCTGTGAAACAGATTTGACTCAGTTTTAACTAAGAGGAGGGTTTTATGTTTGTTTATTGAAAAAAATATTTCGGACATGGCACTTTCTTGACCGAGTTGCATTTAAATGATAGTAATCTCTTCCTGTGGTTTGGACTTCAGATGTGTTTAGATCCTGCTTTTTCACATACTTACTTTGGCAGGTTAGATAATTTCATCAGGTTGGAGTTCTTTAAAATGAAAATACTTGCATTCTCTTTACCGTGTGTGGGTGCGATCAAGATAAATATCTTTTTAAAAAAGATAACAATCAGATATACTAATATATGGCCTCTAGTCAGCACCTAGGACAGGAAAGCAAGGATATTACAGTTAGGTTATGATGTGTTTGGAAAGCCATGCAGATTTTAGGATAGGAAATGGTTGAATAGTATTTCTCCTCTGTGTGCATATAGCTTCACCTACCAAAAAAAAAAAAAAAAAAAAAGCATCAAGTATTTCAGGGTATTTTCAGGATGAATTAAACCTTGTAGATGGCCCTTGGAAAACAGTCTGCAACTGAATCATGGTCTGGTCTCCGCCCCTCTTTGATTCCGGAGGGATTAGAGAGTAGTTTGAGGCCTTCCTTGCTTCTTGATTTTGAAGCAAGAGAACTTTCAATGTAATTCCTCGTTGGTTTGAGATGAATGCAAATGTGGTGTGTGAAGTCTCACTTTCAGTTCCTCCGCGCTGTTGTGCCCAGCAGGTACTTCCCGTGGTGCAACTGCGATGGCTGAGAATTACAAACCTTCTGAAAGCAGCTTCTTGGTCCCAGTTCACCTTTATCTTAATTTCTTTCTTGCCCTGTGAATCCTCGATGTGCAAATAATGCTAATATGGCTTGATAGGTCTTCTCTTGCCTTTAAGGAGCTTTCACTTAACTGTTGGAATCTTTGGGAAATCCAGCTGATGTCATTCAGTGGAAAAAATGTTGATGATGTTAGTGATATCTGATCTGAGACAAATAATCACTACGTGGACTTGGAATTTTAAAATAAATAGTGTCTGCAGGAGATGTTGCCTGGAGGTTTTGTTGGTAAAACTAGAATGCTTCTTTTTTTCCTCTCTATCTTGCTAGAATACAAGGCTGTCAAAATGAAATGAGTTGTGGGAAGGCTTTTGGTACACTTTTTCTTTTGAAAAAGACTCATTCTCTGTGGCCTTACCTGAAACTTGTACAAGGGCACTTGCTTTCTAAAGTTCTTTTTACATATTCTGTACGTATGGTGTGGCTCAGGACTGCAGTAAAACACTATGTAGAAGTAGTTGTTTTCCCTGGTACCTGTTCTCTGATTAGTGTAATTTCGGTGGTAAGCCTGAGGTAAAAAGTTACCAGCTTTGACAGGATTTAGCATTACTGTACTTTCTTGCTGTCTTTAAATCATTTGCATGCTGCTGTTTTGAAATGAATAATGTATGACTGGGGAACACAGGGTACCTGGTTATTACAGCAGGCTTTTTTTAATGAGCATTAAAAAAATTGGGGGAGGGGGAGATTTACATTAAACACTTGACGTTTTATTCAGACTTTCTTTCTGAATAGACTCCTTTTTTTCCCTTGCACAGACAAGGTTTTTAGTTTATTTTGATTTATTTTTCTTCTTGCAAGGTAACTACCATTAACTGATTAGTTTGCACGTAGAACACAGTTTTTTAGCTCTTTAGGTAGAGTTTTGAGATTGAAACCAGGTGGGAAGGAGCATTAACATATGTGAAATTGCTGCTTAGTTATTGCTGCATGTTGAAATCAGAGGTCACCTGCCTGATGCTTAGCTTTGTCTAAGGAACGACTGTAGTCCAGTCACTTTATTGCTCTGCTTCTGTTTATTCATCTGTAACTTATGGGTAGTTAGTAATTTCTTCTTGTGTTAGCTGTATGTCGTTGTACGTGGGATAGCTATTGTAATTTCCAAAATAATGGAAACAGCAGTGTTTTTAACTTTTCCAGTGGCTGGATCACTGTAAATGCATTCCTTTTGAAAGTAAGTTTAAAACAGGATGGTTCTTTCATAACTGCTGTTCAGCCCTTATGATAGCTTTTTGGCAGAGAAGTTCAAAGAATTTCCATCTTATACTTCAGAACTGGAGAGGAAGAAATCTACTTTTGTGAAATGGCATACTGTTTCTTAACTGTATAATCTTGTTGTAGGCTTTTAAATCTATTATTAAACAATACAGTAACAACTTCCCTGCTTGCAGGAAGAAAATCCAGTACTTTAGATGTCTCTAGAATTCTTGAGGATTTAAAATACTTCAGGACCTAAGGAAAGTAATAACTAGAAGTAATGCAATTTCTGTATGCTCTCTTCTGTAGAGAAGAATGGTGTGTATTTTTGCTAATAAAAGCATTTTCTGTACAACATAGAATTGTTAATTTCTAAGCAAATCTGCATGTTAAGTCTTCGAAAAAGTATTTTGGAGCAACCTCTGCTAATTCTGGTGAAGTTAAGGAAATAACTACTTATCCACAACTTTGTTTAACAATAACTGATGATATTCTGACAAGTATTACTGCTGGCAGCCAGTTATCATCCAAGAAGGTATATTCTGGGTTAGTCTCCTATTTGAGGTAGAGCTCAAATTGTCATAAACTTTATCTTGTGGGTGGCAGCATATTGCTCTCAGAATATTGCTTTAATAGTGCTGGGACCATGATGAGCTCTAAAAATTTATAATTTATTTAAGTAAAATGAACTAAAGTAGCATTTATAGTGATCTGTAACTTTTCCATGAGCTATTATGTTTATGACAGTAAATGAAGCAAAGTAACAAAGTATGTTATTGTTTAAACAGTTGATGTTCTACATCTTATTAAAAAAAGGGGGGGGGGCGAGTGGGCATAATGTTCTGTAGCAGTATTGGGAGGGGCGAGTTGTTTCTTAGTGGCTCTTACGAGATCCTTATCTTTCCAAATTGATCTTTCTAAACCAAGTTCTCGAAGGCAAGTGGGAGGGCAACAAACTTTCCGTGAGTCATATCAGTGCATACAGCAGCTAATAAGCAACTGCTGATCATTCAGTAGGAGAATTCTGTGTTCTTTTATGTAACTCTGAAATCCCAAAGAACGTTCTCTCCTCTGGCTGCTTACAGAGGAAGATAGGAAGGTAGTTATTTCCCTGTCTCCCCCCGCCCCCCTTCCTCTGCAATATGTTAATTTCTGTGACTGGTTTGATCTTTGCTGTGGAAACAAAAACGCATATTATAGTAAAACTGTGATATCTTGGTTGTCCTGATTAATTTTCTTCCTAGTAGCTGGTACAGTGCTGTGTTTTGGGTTTAGTATGAGCGAGCAGCTGTGTAGCGCTTAGTTGCCAGGTGGGGTTAAACCACGACACTTGGTGAAACATGATATCTGTCTTGGGGTTGCCAAAAACTGGTGAATCGCTCAAAACAGTAGACTGCATCTGTATTTGAGGTTTTTTTATGACTCTCTTCTGTTGGTCTGAGAAGGCAGCTGAAACTGGCAGAAACTGTTATAATACTACAATACGTGCCTTACCACTTTGTTCATGTTGAATGTAAGCAAGGCCATTTTGTTCTTTTTTCATTAAATGTTCAAAAAACCCAACCAAAACAGAAGATGGAGCCTAGTAATAATTTACTACTTTTAGTATGCTTTTTGAGCTAGTGGAACAGAAATGGTTTAGAAATCCCTCAAAAGACATGTTTTTTCCCAGCTGTGTGTATGGTCGTACATAGGATTAAGATGCCATTATAACTTTTAGCAGAAGATGACAATTAACTTCTAAACATTTTTATTTAAATAGCAATCACTTTACTAGCTCTCTGAAATAAAGATGAGATGTAAGATGAATGCCACAGAGATTGTATGACACTTCAAATAGCGGCAAAAATCTAATGTGTTGAACTGTGATCAGGGTTGTTGATGGTAATAACTGTTGTGAATGGAAAAATAATTGGATGTTTTCGTTGCTTAAGTTTTGAGGCGGGGAACTTTACTGTGCGTCTCCGTAGAGCATGAAATGGCTGTTGAATGGATGTAGCAAAAATGTGTGGGATACTAGTAAATAGGGTTTCATGTGTCCTGTAGTTCGATGGCTCTAAAATTAATACCTGCCTACAGTAGCATTCACTGGGGGTATGAGTAACACAAAACAAGACCTGTGTGTGATATGAATATATGCAGGTAATTAAAAATTGTTCTGAAGATTGCATTTTGTGTTTTAGCTCTCAGAATTAAGTCACTGAGATCAGAAGATAAAAGCTTAATTATAGCATTGGCTGTGAATGCTGCCTTTCCAGGTGGAGGTTTCTGCTGCTTTCCCTGTCATACCAGACTATCTTTTACAGCTTTTGAGGAAAGAAGAGCTCAAAATACTCTCTGTTGATGGTGCCAGTGTCTTCAGATTTCCCTGCCAAGCTTATTCTTCAGTTTGATCAGTCTTAGTCAGATTTATAAAATACTGAGCATGTGGCCATGGCTCAGTTTATGTTAATGCATCATCAGTAAAGTAGCCCAGTATTTAAATGACTAAATATTGTTATGATTTCTGAAACAGCTGTAAAATCTAGGTATTTTGCTCCAGTATTTGTCTGACTCAATATAAAGCTTGTGGATCTTACTATTAAGTTGTTGTTCACCTATAGAAGAAAAGTAGCAGATGCAACAGTGGATAGATTTCAGGAAACTGGTGTATGGTTATTGAATATAAGAACTTCAAAACAGGTAAATTATGACTCATGGTACATATCAATTATGGACTGTAATTGATATTTACTTAAAAAAATTTACAACTTGACTACTTGATACTCTCCCCTCCCCCTTGGTAGAATATCAGCTCATATTGTGGAGGTAGTGAACTGGCACCAGAGCTTCCCTACACTTTGAGCATTGTAATTATATTTTCCTCAAAGCTGATCCGAAATATTAGCATGTGATTTGTAAGCCAGCAGAAATAAGGATTTATGTAACTCACTTCATTGTCAGCTACAGGTTAATTGGCATCTACTGTTTAAGATGAATTTAACTCATGTATCATTTGTGATGAAACTGGGGTTTCTGCCATGTTAATTATCAAGTGCAGACTTGTCCTTGCATGTTGAGTAAATCTAATTTACAGCATGTATAAGTAAAACAAATGTTGGCCTGAGACTTAGTTAAGAAAATAAGTCTTAAAAGTAAATGCCACACAGCTACTCTAAAACTGCAGTCATTTTCATATCTCTTGCTTGATCTTTTTTAGGAATAGAAAAGATGCAAGTCAGAAAAATAAACTGTACTAGGGAAAGGAAAACTGTCTGTCTAGCACACTGAGTCATGTCCAGCATAAATTTAGAGGTGGTTCTTTCACTTCTCTTAGGTATTTCTTCTAAAAATTAAAATTATATGTCATGGTGGACTAGTCCTCTTCTGGTCACTGACGGGAAATATCAGAACAGCTTTGATATAACATGAGTTAGACACTGCTTAAGATGTGGGGAGCTTTTGCTTTTCCTGCCTGAGGTTTGTGTTCCCTGAATTGAGGCAGGTTTGGGCTCCCATTTGTAACCCAGCTGCAATATAAGTGCTCGGACAGGGTTGTTTGTGGTTGCATTCTACTTGGGCGTTAAATGTTAAAAGGAATAGGTATTTGATATTTTCATCTGTGACACTTGACACACATGTTTCAAGGATTAAAAAGGGCACGGAAGCACTGCTGAAAGTTTTCTCTGTGGCACTGGCTTGCGGAAAATACTCCTGTGGTGACTGAAAACTGGCATTTGCCTTTACAGCTGGATTCAGCAGTTTGTGTAGTAGTCCTCTTCCCTTTTATACTTCAGTCTCATTTTCTGTAGTTCCATATGTGCCTGTATTCCAGGACAGTAGAATGTTTCCCAAAACAGACTGTGTGTTCCGTGTAATAATGTGTTCTTATCGTCTGTGTGTGTCTTACCCACAATGATTCTTCAGTGTTTTAATTTTGTGTACAGATTCCTTTCTATTTTGTCATTTCATAGGAACCTCCAGAAGTTAAGTCTCTTTGGGGATATAAGCATTCTGCAGCAACATGGAAGTATATCAAATACATACCTCGGCAAGGTTGACCCTGATGGCAAGAAAATTAAGCAGTAAGTTATATTTGTAAATTGTCAAATATATTAAAGTAATAACAGATAACAGAACACATATTTTTTGTGCCTGAAATAAATGACTGAGAAAGCTTTAAGTTTTTTAATAGGATGAGAATCTAAATTCTTAAATTGAGTTGATTTCTATTCCTACTATTTACATGAAGTAGTCTGGTTTTGTGGCTTTCTTTTTTTTCCCTTCTCAGCAGGGTAAGAATCCTTTATTTCCTCTTTTCATTGTGTTCTAGAAACAATATTATGTTAATAGCATGAAAGGGGAGGAGGGATGGGGGGGTGTTACCAGCACCTCTGCTATTGCTGTACATGAGAAAATTAGAAAAGGAAGTAATCTGTTGTATTTCACAAGAGTCAAGGACATGTAGCAAGTAAACTTGAAAGAGAACATAAACACAAACAACTTCAGGTTGCATCTCAAAACTAGGTTATGTATTTGCAGAATTCCTGGAAGATCATATCTCTCAATGGGCTTGTTTAGTTCGGAGGTGTATTTTAGCTTGCCATAATTACATTATGGTGCAGTCCTTGAATACTTATAAATCAGAACAGGAAATTCTTCTTTGGAAAAGGTTAAATACAATGTAAAAAGCTACTGACTTACGGAATGAATTACCGCAGAGGGAGTGATGCTAACTTAACTATTTTAGCACTTATGCTAGAACTTTCCATATAGATAAAACCTGGTGAATACCATTGTTTCAATTTGTGTCAGTTTGAACATCTTTTTGTAGCTTGGGAGTGGAGTAAGTACAGCCACTCTAGATCTTTACTATTATTTTTTAGAGTGGTTTTAAAACTAGTCTAGGTTTATTATCAGATGTATGTGAACACAAACGTTGAGCTAAATGTTTGGTCCTGACTTAAATTTGCAAAACAGTGCAAATACAGATGTGTGTCACATACTGTGTGGTTTTGTCATCCATTATGCTTAGCTTGCAAAATTTAGAGCAATTTGGGATTTTGTTTATATGTACTGTATTGCTGTATGCAGGTAAAAGGCTGGTTTGATAAAAGCTCCTTTGTTTCATATCCTTTGTTGTGAAAATATGCTTGGCCCAAGGGGGCTTAAGAGAGCCACCTAAGCTGGGTGTATGGTTAAACATTTCTTCAAACAAATAACAAAAATAAGTATGCACATTTCAGAGCCATAAACCGTTCAAAACTCTTTATCTAATTTGAGGTTAATATTGACCTTTGCATGTTTTGGAGTGAGTAAATAAATGCAACCTCTTGTTTGGTGGTGGTTTTTTTTCCCCAGAATAAAACAATTTATTTGGGACCTGCTAGTCCTTTTCTAAATTAAAGGAAAGCTGGCAGTATTTTATTCAGTGTTCTCAAGTTCATCAGCACTAGCAGCAGAGTTACTTCAGGAAGTAAACCTTTATGGCTTTTTAGTCGCCTTTTGCACTTGGGGGTTGCATCAGTTAACTGATAACTAACACTGAAAGAGATTGAGCAGCCTTTGGAGACAGCATTATTGATAGCTGAGAATTTTTGGGACCCGTATGGTGATAAACCTTAGTTGCTGTTTCAGGAACTTTTGCAATTAAAGCAGCTGGGGAAGAAAATGTGACACTTCCTTAAGTCTGTAGCATTGAGCTGAGTGTAACAGATTGTGGGTGAAATCTCAGCTAGCACAGAACCGTTAGGATGCTTCCCCAGGTTAAGACTAAGGGTTGTTCTGAGGGAGAGGAGGCTTTCGATGGTGTTTTCAAAACTGTACCCTTGCAGGGTTTGTAATGCATGTTCTTTTTCTGTATAGCATATGTGTCCCTGGTTGCTTTCTAAAATTCTCTTTACAACTTAGTTCATTACTGTTGGGAAGCTCAGGGTAAACAGTACATTTGTCTTGAGTTGAACAAAGGGTGGTTGTTTAAAATTTTGCCTTTCTGAAATCCTTCCCATGATTGATCTGTGTGGTTCAGATAGTTTGGTTTCCAAAAGAACCAGTTTAGTCTCTGTTATTAAACAAAACATAATGATTGATAGTCTTTAATTAAACAAATGGGCTCCATATGGACCTTAGTAATATGTTTGTTTCCTGTTCAGGGCCATCAGTGTGCTTCAGTACTGGTCAGGACTGGTTTTTGGGCTTAAACAGTAACTCAGACTGTCTAGCCAGGCTTTGGTCTGTCCCCTGGCTGAAAGTGCCATTTGAGGCATTAATTATGAAAGTAATTTATTTTGAGTTTGGGTTTTTTTTTATATAGTTTGCTCCAGTATGATCATTGGTAGGTTTCAGGTTGGTGGTAAACATCCCGTAATTGCTGCTTAGAGGGAGCAAAGGGGACTGATTAAGTAGACTTGTCAAGGCATCACTAGGTTATGTTGCTGAGCTCTGCTTATATTCTGTGTTATGCTTACTAAACCATGCTTAAACTTCAGCTTTATAAGTGAGCTTTAAGATAACCATGTGTAAGTTAGGATAAATACTGTACTATGCGCTAGGCAATTGAAGTAAAAGTTCATATGATAATCAAGTAGGTGTTAATTCACAAGAATTCACTTAATGTATCTAAATTTCTAGAAGACAGTTCAATCTGTTTTAGCTAACTCCAGTTAGATGCAGTCTGTTTATGAAAAATAGGATGTGCGTAAGAATTTGCAGGGGAGGAAAGAGCCCTGTTAGGGTGTTTGAAAAATTTATTTGAAACACGTTTAAACTAATGGCATGTGGTTTATATTGTGCTTCCTGTCTGGCATTATATAAAGCATGTATTAAAAACAATCCAAAAGTGATCACTATTAAATATTCTCTATTGACACATTTGATCTCTTTTTATTAAATTGGTAAAAAAGTGGGGGAAGGAGGCTGGGAAGTTTTATTAGGACCCAATGGGTTGGTAGACTATCAGCACAAATCTGAATACTTGTATAAATACTTTGGTGCTTGCAGTGAAAAGTTGATGTAGATACTGATTTAATGCTGTCTCTCTTGTTAGAAGTTACTTAGTACAGTTCTCACAGGGGAAAAAAAACACCCTACAGCTGCAGAGTTCTGTGTCATATTTCTTTTCATTAAGTTGTGCTAGTACTAGAACAGTACTCTTCCAATCTTAGATGTTTAAGTTGTATTAGAAGTACAATTTAAAGAGATCTTTAGTGCAGTGAGGTAAATAGATAGTAGTATTCTATCGAGTATCTCAAAATTGATTTGTCATCTTTTCAGTTGTTCTGTTAAATATTACAAGCACTATCAAGATTGACTAATATGACTACTACAAAATAAATTCTAGCATTGCTGCCACCATTATAGCACCTTCTGTGGATGTGATGGTGAGAGGGGAAAGGGAAGAGTCTTTTCTAATTGGAAGAAATTAGATAGGTTCCTGTGGTAGAAGAGGAATTGTCAGTGAATCTACCTTCAATTTAAGCATTGGCAGGAATAGTTATGAAACAAACAATGCCGGGATCAAACAGGGCTCTTCTGAACTATAAAACAATGTAGGAATAAAATCGCAAACCTACACTGTCCGTGACTCTTGACCTGTTGTTTAAAACTGTGTTTAATTTGTGATGCAGTTGCCAGTCCTCAGTTTAAAAAAAATATTCAGAGAAGATCTGGAAGAACTGAAGTCTTTAAACTTGATGACTATACTAGGCAAAACCTTGGGAACTGTTCTGAGGTGTATAATAGATAAATATAAGAACCACACGAACTCTTCCACTTGCAAAGAGAAGTCAGGCCTTGCAAACCCAGTACATTCTTAGGAGAAGGACAAAAGCACATGCAGGCAAGGGAGAGGATGAATAAGAATTTGCAAAGGGAGACCATGAATAAAGATTGTTCTTTTAAACTTTCTTACAACAAAGGATTATGGGGCATCAAAGGTAGTAGGTGGCAGGTTCAGAGCGAGCAATAAGAGGGGGGGAATCTCACTGCAGAGTTCTTTATTATTGGATGTTACAGTTGCTAAGAGCTTACTTGGCTCAAAGAGGAGCCTGGATAAATTTGTAGAAGTGAGGTCCCTGAGGATTACTAAATACAGAAAGCCATCTCTGGCTCAGGAGGTCCGAGTTAGAAATTTTTGGAAACTAAGGAGGTCTTTGAGAAATATCCCTCTGTGCTTTTCTTATTCTGTCGCACTTCTTAAGGTGTTAGTGTTTCTCTGCTGTCAGTCAGAATACTGGGCTAAATAAGCCTTTAATTTTGTCTGGACATTATCTCGGCTAGAGACACATGGATGAGAATAGTAACTTGCAAGGCTGTTTTGCTTAGATGTATAAAATACATGATGCTCATAACAACAAAAGAAAAAGTGTTCTGTGCAAAACATTACCTGAGGCACAAAGATTTCTGTTCATTTTGTACTGGAGGTGTTTACATCTTCTTGACATTTTATGGAACTGTCATAGCCTGGCTCAACTGCTTCCCTTAAATGCTGATCTTTCTTTCTGACTGACCAGGGTATGAGATCAAACTCTCATCTACACATGTCCTAGAACGTATATGCTCAAAGAACACTTGCCATTTAGGCAGGAGCACTCTTTTGGGCCTTAGCAGCTGTGGGATGAAGACTGGCAAAATAATTATTTGGAGAAAGTTTGTAGAATTTGACTGCACTATTTGAATTCAATATTAAAAATCTTATCTTAAAATACTTCTCTTGCCTTCTCAAATTAAATAGCTAACTTACAGAACATTGCTTCATTAAAAAAAATGGATGCAGCAGTGCATAGTAATCATTCAGCCTAGTAAATAGCAAGAGGATCTGGCACTGATAATCTGAGATTGAAATGTTACCAGGTCCAAGTTATGTTGGTAAAACTTGAACCTGTTGACACTTGAAAGTCCAGTTAGCTGTACATTCAGAATTATTCAAAGGATCTACTTTAGATACTTTTATTGTATTTTATACTTTTATATACTTTTTGTATGTTTGTACTTAGCCCTTTAATGAGGCAAAGTTAAGCAGGTAGTTTCAGATCATTCCAACTTATGCTGAAAGTCAAGTTTCTGCAAGCTTTCACATTGAAAATGACTTTTTTTTTTTTCCATGCTGAATTTGCAGTTCTGGAGAGGTTAGCAAATATGAAAAGCTGTTTTAAAAACTTAAGAACTGTGTTTTAAAAGCATTACAGGTTTTCTTATTTGCATAACCTTAAAATGTATGTGGGAGGGTGTTAAATACGTGCTGAGAAATACATGAAATGAAGGTTCATAGTGTGCCACTGTTTTTGAAAGACAAAGTACATAATTTTTCCCAAGATACTTCAATATTTTAACCTTTTAAGTGCACTGAAGGTTAAATTGCTGTGGGAGGTCCGTAGAGTCAGGTTCTAACATTTGTTGTTCACAAGAACCATAATAATAGCTCCTTCTTGCAAAATACAGCCATAAATGAAAGAAGAATAATTCTCGAATTAAAAAAAATAGAATGATATGCAGTTGGTAAGACTAAACCATGTTTAATAGGATCATTGTCTGTTTTGTTTACTTGCAGAATACAACAGC
Organism: Athene noctua; assembly: GCF_965140245.1. Lineage (NCBI taxonomy): Eukaryota > Metazoa > Chordata > Aves > Strigiformes > Strigidae > Athene > Athene noctua. The sequence continues at coordinate 26,568,429 of NC_134042.1, read as the reverse complement.
TGTTTGAAGAGATATTAGGCAATAGCAGGCAATTGAAATGGCTGTCTTGTGGGTTTATGCTGCAAATAGTAACTCCCACATCATTGTCCTCCTTATCAAACCCCATAGCCAACACCATGGAACATCTGAGCTTACTGGACAACCACATCCCTGGTAATACCACTCTTATCACTGCGGTTGAATTGGAGCGCTTTGTGAATCTGCGTTCGCTCGCTTTGGATTTCTGTGATTTTACAGCTGAAATGGCAAGAGTCCTGGCTGACAGCAACCATGTGCCTTTGCATCGACTGTCCCTCCTGGTCCACAGTGTTTCCATAATGCACAAGTCATTGGACAGTATGCCAGAAGATGAGAATTGGAAGGCGCTGACTCGCAACAGCACTAATCTTCGGGTGTATATAATGGCTTTTGATGTCAAGAGTGATGATATGTTAAGGATTCTGAAGCCCAGTATCCCCCTAGAGAGGATTCATTTTGACAGCTACATCACTTGTGTTTCAGGGGCTGTTGTTGACCTCATATCCAGGCAGTATGACAAGTTCCTCACTCATTTTATACTAATGAATGATGTGATAGATATGTCTGGCTTCCCAGATCTTAGCGACAACCGGAATGAAGATCCACTTGTCTTATTAGCCTGGAGGTGCACAAGACTGTCTCTGCTAGCTGTTCATGGTAGGTAATACATTGCATGGGCATAGTATGTGACTTTGAAATGCTTAAAACATTTCAGCCTTTCTCATCGGAATGTGTTTTACTGGAGTGATGTTTGAAAGTCTGCTGCACAGTAGCTATACACGCTGTTGTACCTTATACTGTTATTTTTGTGTTTGAAAATATGGTGGTTATTGTGTATGAATTCTAAACATACTTGTAGCTTACTAACTGCTATTGAGAAGTCACACAGGATTTTGTTAGTCTGCTCACAGAAATGAGGATAACTAAGAACTGAACATTCCAGGAGGCTTATCCTGAAAGTTGTGTGCACTGTGCAGGTTCCACCAAGTGGCTGGTTATGTGAATGTGAACACTGGAAACATTTGCTGTTTTACTGTGAGGTCATGCTGACAGGGTTAGGTGATAGATGATGTGATTCCTGTTGTAAATAATATGGGTTAAGTGCTCCAAGGCTGAGGGGAGGGCAGTTTGGTAAGACTTTGCCAGCAGATGAAGGCTGAAAAATATGTGTAGGAGGTTGCCTCGCTGAGTGCATTGGTTTCACCAGTAATACTAGAGGTAGGTTTATCCCACCTATTTATTTGCCAAATAAATGCAATTTTTTTTTTAAAAAAAAAGCATGCATTTTTATTCAGCTCTGTCATTCAGTACAGTACTTGCTAGAAGTTACAGTTGTCTGGCGAATTTTAAGGCACCTGCAACTGAAATAATACAGAATAGTTCTTTTTGTACTGGAATCGGCCTCCTGAGACCAAGCTTGCCAATGCATGAAGAGTTAAGCGATGACTCTCTATTGTGTTGCATAAGAATGAATTAATTTCCTCAGATTGCTTGGAGGAGTAAATCTCTAGTCCCACAGCACAAACAGGAGAGACCTTCAGCAGTGAAGGTTGTACATCCAGATTTCAGTTCATTGAAGTCAGAAGGTCCTGCTGTATTTGCTAGAAAAAGTTTTTCCACTGTCTTCTACTGAAAAATTATTGCGGAGTGGAGGATGTCAGTTCAGCTGTCTCACCTTTATCGTTTCCAGGTCTGACAGATTTTTGGATACTGGTACATGACCTTAACCACTCTCAATGTGGATTTTAGCAGTTCCTTTTAACATTTGAATACAAGCTTAAGGACCTTTTAAGAAAAAATAAAATTTAAAAAAAAGTTACCTTAATTTATCCTCCTACTGCAGGGAAGTCCTTTAATGTCTAAACTTAAAAAGATGGTAAAATACCCGAACATAAGCTAGCATAAGTATCATTTAATATCAGAGCATTTCTGTTCAGTAGAAGGTGTTAATCTGTGCAGAGCATTGGGAAAGCAAATGCCTTCTACGGTTCTGTGTAGCAAATGGTGGTTGCATCATCTTTGTTTGGACAGATGCTGTGTATACCTGGGGGAGAGAATGGCCAAATATCACGCTTGCTCAGATGCTGGGATTCAGGTTTCTTCCCCTTCTTTTCTCCCCTCCTTGCAGCAGAAGCCAACTAAGCTGCTTATAAATGCCTCCTGATCTTGTTTTAAGCTGTGAATATGACTTCTCTGGTACTATGGTATAACTGTCTTTCTTCTGGAGTAGCAACTGTGAGAAGAGCGTGACTAGGAAGGAAGATTAGAATGCTGAGATGCTTCAGTACAGCATCTTAGCCTCAGGCTTGTATTTTCTGAGGTTTGCCAAATAATGGTTTCTGGCTCCACATGTCATGTTCTTCATGATACTATCTAGCTTCCTTCAAGAAAAAAACGGTGGCTTTGTTCAAGCTGCAACAATTCACCTTATTTGTAAGTGCACAGGTTTCTTCTGTCTCCTGAAGTGATTCTTCAGTTTCTAATACTTTTCAGGGGTTTTTGGTTTTCCCTCTTTTGCTATTAGTTTGCTCTGAAAAAGGCTTTAATTTACATATAGTTTTGGCTACCACTTGTCACTGACCAAAAGAGAAGGGGGAAACCATACCGGAAGGACACTCTTCCTTGGGTGCCTCAAGATTCTCTTCTGTCTTTTGTGGGAAGTCATATCATCTTTCCAGCAAGGTAGCATCTTCAGGAGCAGAGGAAAGCTGATTGAAGGATGTTAAAGTGAAGAGTGTGTGGTCATTTGAGATGAGATAGGGACAGTAGGATAGTCAGAGTGGTATGGTGTGGCACTGTGAATAAAAAGCACAGCCCATGTATGGGATCTACACCCTTTTTTTTCTTTCCCCTCCCTCCCTTTTGCTTAAGAGAACGATGCTTTGTGTGCATTTTCAAGACTTTGGTTGTAAACATACTGTTACCTATGAAATTCTCAGTTTTATTCTGCCTGTGAACAAGGCTAAAGTTGAAATTTTTACTAGCAAAGAGACACAAATTGTGGTGCTGCCTGTGGTGAATTTGTTGTTCAGTGATACTTGTGGTGAAGTGACCATTCCCTGTTATCTCTGAATACTTCAGTTGGGCAGAGTCTTTTTGACTGCTTGAAGGTTACTGAGAAACTTCAGGCAAAACTTTTGAAAGGAGAGTTAATTTAAAATGAGATGAAATTGAGAATAAGATGGTTGTTCCAGAGCATAGAGGATCTGACCATGAAAAGTTATAGCAAAGCCCATATACCTGAACCACAAGAATGGTACAAGGGACTTAACTGCAGTTGTTGCCTTTATTCTTGTGCTTTCTGTCAAGGATTTCTTTATTAAGTTCATTCATGATCAAGAAGACTGGAAGGAGTTATGAGCTCCTCTAAATCCTAATAGGGGAGTGTCATTGTAGAGGTAGAATTTTCCATTTGGTTTAATGTCCTACAGCCTTATTGACAGCTTCGCCTTCTGTGGACAGTTGTGCTGGAGGTGAAGTATCAGCAGACAAAAATTGTGGGAATTCATGCATTCCTAATGGTTAATATACCAGTAATGAGTCATACAGATGTGTGCAGGCTTTGTTGAAAACGTATCCTAAGCAACATATTTACATAACCTTAGAGACAAACAGTAGGAGAAAGTAAAAGAAAATAGAGTGAAAATTTCTCCTTTGTTACTTTGACATTAGTTTTCTTAATTCTTTAGCTAGCTGTCTTATTTTGTTATGTTATGATGTAGAGCATGTTAACTGCATTGTTGAAGACCAAATTAGAGTTAGTTTTTATTTCTCAACAGGTTAATTTTCCCAGGTCACATACTGTGCAGACTGCAGCTTTACTTGCTGTTTAAGTGAGCATCTCACCTTTAGCACCTGTGAGAATGAGGGTGAAAGCAGAAATGGATCTTTACTTTTGCAGTGGAAGGGCTGACTTGGCAGAGCTCCCAAAAAGGGAAGTTCCCAGCTCATCTGTGGTTTGCATCTGGTTATGGAGGAGCTCAGCATTTGCCTTAGCCAGGGTACAGAAAACTAACATGTAACTGAGGAGTAGGTGGTTTTAAAGAGGGATGCCAGCATATACTAATGGGAAGAGAGGGAAGTTTTGTCATTATGTATAATCTCAGATAGAATAACAAGAGATTGTAGATTTTTTTTATATATATATATACTGGTGTGACCTATTTCCTGGAGAGACTTCTGGTTTGTGTGTATTGGGGATTTTTGTTTTTGTTTTGGGTGGGGTTTTTTTTAAGTCTATTGCTAATGCAACAAAAGCAAACCAGATTTTTTTCTAGCACAAGCTGTTTTAAAACAGTTCTTTCATACATTTGCTTAAAATAATTGATTACTCACTTTTTTCATTCTATTTATTTATACTATGAAGTAGATCACAGGAAGTTTGAAATTGTAGATATAACTTAACTTGGAGTAAAAAAGTCAACTTCTCTACAAATGGTGAAAAAATTAGATGCAGAAAAGCTTGGTCAAATGACCTGAAATATTTTTGATACTTTCTTATTCAGAATATCACATGGGGCTTTACCACTTGCAACCAAAAAAAACCCCTACTGTAGGGGAATTCTGCCAGATGGAAGACGGCAGAATAGTTTGGGAAGGATGTTGAGATGCTCTGGTATTAAGTACTTCTGTTTAAAAAAAAAAAAAAAAAAAAAAAAGGCGCCTTGTAGCAAAATGACGGAGCAACTTCCTTTTTCTTTCCTCCTAGGTTACACAGTTTGGGCTCATAATCTTATAGCAATTGCTCGTCTTCGTGGCTCTGACCTGAAAGTTCTGGAAGTCACAGAAGAAAGCATTGATTTTGACCAAGGAGAACTGGCTGATCAGGATGTGGATCCAGTACACAATCTCATTGAGCAAGTATCTCTCGGATTGGGTCGACCTTGGCACGCAGTCATGGACATAGAACTGCTCAGTGTCTTCACTGAGCCAACCCGTCACTTCTACAGAGAGATGCAGAGCTTCAGTGAAGGCATTTAGCTCCTTATTTACAATTCCTGTGGTTACATATGCAAGTAGGGTCCTATTATGTTTTTTCAGTAGCGTGAATTAACCCCTTTTGTGCTGTGTTTAATCAGTATTAGCTATATAGAATTATATATGTGTATTCTACTTCTTGATCAAAGAACGTAGTCGGGTATTGGTTTAGAAGCTGAAAGTGGCAGTGTTTAGGGTTTTCACGGTTAATGGACTTGTCTACCAAACCTTACAGAGATACAGCCAAAGGCTGTCTGAGGTTGCCGGCTAACTTTACTTTTATTGAGTAACTGCATTTTGAATGATTTTACTGTTATATCGGAGTTCTCTGCTCAGGAGCCAACTCTTTTTAATACCCATATCCCCAGCCCAGTGGATTTCTATGCTGTCATTGTTGCTTAATCTGGTAGCATGCTACTTAATAGGCTTAAAGGAAGAGAAGTCTATCCAGGGCTGTTCATTGTAAGACTCTCACCTTGCTTTATTTCACGTGCAGATTCTGAAGCATGACTTCACTACCGTTCTCAGCTTTTCTTGGCTGTTGAGCAGTGGTGTGAGACACTAGCCATTCAGGTACCTGCACATAGAGATTCACTCCATAAGTCTTTTGGATTCTTTGCAAAGTCCTCCATGTTTATTCTCCTGTTCTGTCATCTTCCTTAAAAGTTAGCTTTGGGCCAAAGTTTAAAAGTGAAAAGCAAGAATGTGCACTCCGATGAGGTAAAAACATAACAGTGAAGACTTCAATACAAAGGTATACACCTGCAAACAAACATTAGTCGTGAAATCCCTAGCAACCAAGTCACTGGATTTTCTCTGTCAGCGCCTGTGTCAGCTGCCAAAGAATAGATTAAAAACGAAGAAGTGCCCACATGCTGGCAGGGGCAGGCCAACTTTTGGCCAGCCAGATACTGCTAGATTGTAATATATAAGGTCGAATTTCGACCTGTGGTACACAGCTGTGCTGTGGCTCAGTCAGCAACCTCAGAACTCTTAACAAACATGCACCTGTTTCACTGTGAATAGTGAATGTAAAGGAAGGAAAGGAAACAAATACAAAGCTTGTTCTATCACAGGTATGAGCTGCTATGATGCATGAAGAACATTCCATGAAGTATGTTTTAAAATCTTGTTATATCTGAGAGGCTTTAAAAGCCGATTTAACTGTTTCAGGGCAACCGCGGTACAGACGTGGTCTCTGTGAGACTTCCACCTGACCCCAGTTTTAAGTGGTACGAATGTTGTGCATTTAATGTTTAAAGGACAGTCTGCAATAATAAAGTAAGTGGCCAACGTGGGTGCCCAGCAGTGCTGAGACCTGGCTGCTATATTGTAAGCTTTGGAAAACACAATTTATGCAACAGATGTCCAGATATGATTCTATTTATGGAAAAGTTTATATGTGTTTTACAAATGGTTTTACCATCTTATATTAAAATGACCTTTTGACAGGTGTGCGCTGTTTTGTCTCCAGTGAGCACATACCATGCGGATTTTATATGTACATCAGTAGAGTGAATCCACTGGCACAGTGTGTGTATATGCCAGATGTGGTGAGATTTTATCTTATAAATGTGATCAGATAAAAAAAAACTCCTGACAGAAAATGTAAGGAAACCAGCTGAATGTTTGAATTGATGACTGATGTTGTATGGTTTATGTTAAATGTATATTCTTTTAATCTATGAATAAAGCATTAAAAATTGATCGCTGTATAAAATATTTTATTGTATCAGCATGAAGATTTTTTAGAATTAAAATGCAACATCGTTCATAAACTGTGTATAACTGGTAGCTCCCATTGTGTTTAGGTCAACAAAAGAGTCTAAAATAAGTCATAATTTTTTAAAATTTGGCTGAATTTTGTCAACATTTTTGGGGGGGGTGGAGGAAGGGGAAGGATGCTTTGCTAAAGATCAGACTATCAGACCAGTTAGCACAAACAGTATATCATGATATGACTTATTAGACTGATACAGTAAACTGTGGATTGTAGAATATAGAAGACTATTTTTGAGAAATTCCTGCATCCATTGCGATTGCTTAAATCAAAATCTAATGTGCTCAAGAACAATGTGTAGTATTTCTTTGGTGTCCCACTATTAAATAGATTATGAATACCTGCAATGCTTCAGTTTGACGTTTTATCCGTACTCAGAGTACGTAGCTGTGCATTCTGAATGAAAACTGCAAATGTCTGGTAAGCGGCCGAAGAGCTGCCGGGCCCTGCAGCGGCTGATGGTGCTGTGAGAATTGTCGGAGTGACTGTTCCGTGTGTGTGTGTGTGCTAAGCAAGGATTTAATTTGAGCTTCTGAACTTCGTTTTACGGTAGTCCAAACTGCTACCAAGCGTGAGAATTTTACTGCGGGTTGTTTAAGCAGTCTTTTAGATCAGGTAGATTTGGTAAGCAAGATCATTTACCAATTTACTGAAGAGATGTTGTGGGGAATAAAGTAAACGTACTTACAGCTTTTCATGTGCCAGTAAAGTGAAATAATGGGACTTGGTCTCAGTGCCTTTCAGGGCTCAGCCTCCAGAGGGAGATTTATGTAGCAGTTCAATCTGACAGGGATTGTTTGGCATCACCTGGACCTTAAATTTGGTCATAAAGTGATCGAGATTTCTGGCTTTTTCTGTGTGACTTCCTGAAGCAAATGCTTTGTCCTCTGGTTTAAACAGTTGCAGGATGTTAATTTTATCTCTGCAGGCTTCTGTGTTTCTGTGGATAACTGCCTGCCTTTAAGGCAGTTGGGAAATGACTTGTTTACCTTTCTGTTATATAAACCAGCCTCTTTTTAAGGCATGAGTGTGTGGTGAAGCCTGTACCTTGACTAGTGTTGGAGAAATACACTTCTGATTGTTGTCTTAGAAATTAATAAAAGTTGGTTCTGTTGTTTGTTTGTATTTTTAGCAATAATCTGAATTAGTGGTACCAGGATGAAGGGATTCAAGCTGAAGCAATCTGAAATCAAGTGTTGGGAAACTAAGATGGTCCTAATGTGGACAGTGCACTTGCATTTGGATTGGGGCCTTACGAACTGTGTGAAATTGCTTGGAGCTTGCATAATCCCAAATGGGATTTAAATTTTTTTTTTTTTCTTTTTCCTAAAGAGAAAGTGATGTCAAATTAGGCTTGCTGCATTCTAGATTTAGCAGCAAGAACTTGGGAACACAAGCTCTCAATTGTTAAGACTGGACTGCCTTTTCTTTTGGGGGCAACAGGGACTTCGGGCCTTTAGAAAACAACTAATTGGCTAAAAATGATGCAACAGCTGAATTAAGGGACACAGCAGTTAAAACAATTTAACACAAATGATGCTTTTGAATATCTGTTGTCAGAATTTGTCCGTGAATAGCTCAAGTACAAAGGCTTATCTAACTGCCTCGGAGGACTAAACTGGAATGAGAAAGGGAGATTAAAGAAATTGCAGGAGTGAGCCATGGAAGAGTTCTGCAGCTGAAATAAGCCTATATGGAAAGAAGGGTAGGAGCAGGAGTACTGAGCTGCAAAAGCAGCTCCCTTGGCAGCCTTGACCTAAGCAAACAAAAAAAGTAGGCTGGAGGTTTTTTTTGGTAACTTTTAATTATGGGGTGGAGTGGCTGCATTTATATTAAAGGCTGAAACTGGGTTGTGTGAGTGTGTGTGAACAGGAGAACAGCAGGTCAACTGCCTGATGCTGCTGTAAGTTGGGGGCTTGTTGGGAGTTTTTCCTTCTTTGCCTTAAGGGGTCCCTCCTCACCCAGTGTCTGCACTGTAAGTACATGGTTCCCAGGTTGAAGCTACTGTCACAACAACCAACAGCTTCACAGCAGTCAGCCAGTAGAGGGGAGCTGGGCTCTGTGCAGCTCCAGCACGGCGGGTGGGAGGGGGGCCCTGCCACAGGGGAAGCAGCAAGTAGTGGCCTCACCTGAAGAGGGGAAGAAGGCAACACACCAAATGTGTTTATAGGCACAAAATTATAAATACTGCAGTTTGCCACTTCTTTCTTGTATTTTTTAATTCTGCTTTTTTTGTGAAGCCTAGCAATCACTACAGAAGTTGCATGGACACAATTCACTTCTAAAATTAAGTTTGTTTGGGTTTTTTAAATGTTTGCCACAGCAGCATGTTCTTGACCACATTTGTTGCTTTTTTTGCTAAGCATATGGAGTATACTTCTGTGCTTGTTCTAGACAAGAAAGAAATTCTGTCTTGCAGTTTTAATTATCTGTATTATGTGTTGGGATGAGCATGCTTGCACTCTGGCAAATCCCCTGCCCCAGTGGCCATTTTGTTGATAAATCCCAACTGCTCTCCAAAGTTAAGAGTTGAAGAAATTGGGAAATGGCTTGTCTCATCCCATGTTAAACAAACTGAATTCAGGTCAAGACAGTAAGAAAACCCTGTTAGTGTGCTACAGCCATGCATCTTCAAAGGCAAGGTGGGGAGGGTGCTGAAGCATCACAGAGCTATGACTCCTTCCTCTATCATAACCCCTATGCACATCCTCAATAAAACACTACCCCACACTATCAGAGTGATGGGAGAGCTGCTCTACATTCCCCCTTGCCCCCCACTGTACATACAGGTAGGACAACTGTCACTGTGTGATAGACAGAGGAGGGAATGATATTGATTCTTCTTTGCTTCAACTGTTTCTACAGTACCACATTAATGGTAACATTGCCTTCATTTTCCATAAACTTTTATTAACTGTTTCAATTTGTTTTCACATTCTATTGATAAAGCAGCAAACATCACTTTTGGCATGCAGAGAAAGTCCCTGTACAGCTAAACAAGGACAAAGCAGCTGGACTTTAAAAATATGGTCCATGTAATTTTATACACCTCTGAAGAGATTACTCAAGTCAAAATACTTAATTTAAAATTACTATTGTACAATGGAAATCACTTATTCACAATATTCATAGTTATTTCATTCTCTATTTACAAAATACTATCCTGAGAATTTTCTATTAAGCTTCAATTTGAGCAAAGTAGCTTATACATATCCAAGTAACAATGGTTACTTAACATAAGGAAAAATGCCGGTGGGAGAGCACAGAAAGGGTTGGGCCTGTTGCTCAAATGACTGTCAGGTCTCCTGCTGTGGTTCTGGTTGTTCTACAGCTGACGGATTTGACTGAGGTGGCTCAAATCTATTTTCAGGAGGCAGCGGTGGAGGCAAAAGTCCAGGTCGTTGAGGTGGATAGTGTGGATAAGATCTCACTGGAAATGGGTTTCTTACTGTGAGAGAATCAGAGTAGCCCTGTTAACATCAATCCCATCAGTAAACAGTACCTGCTCCTCCCACCCCATGTATCTTACTGCTCAGCAATGGCCTGCCCAAACAGAAATCAGTTATGGTCCAAAGAGACAAAGATGCAAGGAAGAAGACAATCACTTTTTTCAGTTTCCTGCAACAGGCTCACAGCAGCAGCCAGTCACTGTCTGTTAATGGGCTGCAGCTGCCACCACCCGTTGGTTGCAGCAGCTGTAGCACCTTGGTGCTCGCACCTTACAGGTACTTTGGAGGATAAAGGGCTCAATTCTTCACGGGTTAATTAAAGAACACCAGGAGGCAGACGGAATCCCTTCAGTCTGATACTTACATCTCACTCCACTACTAATACAAGCTCCAAGGAGAAACAATTAACAGGTATGTCCCAGATGCCTGCCCTTCCACAGACAGTAGCACACCTCAAAGCTAAAGATGAAACTTTAAGATTTATATATAATGAAACCTTGTAGGAGCAAAAGGATTAAGGTAAGCACCTACTTGCTTTCTTATTCCCCCAAAAACCCTTTAAATGCTGAACAGTATGTGTATGCATATTTTCCAGCCAAAGCTAGTATTTGTAAAAACATTATCAATGTGAGCAACTGCAAAAAAGAAAGTGTACAACACAATTAATCAGAGAAGATGCTCCTTATCAGTTGAACTGAAAAATAGTATGTGCAAATAAAGATGTAAGTGTTCACCCAGTGTGGTAACTCACTACCTGCAGCAAGCAGTCATGCTCAGCAACTTGGAGCAAATGCTGGCAAAAGCTACGTACTTGGCAGTGGAGGGCGCGGAAGCCCGAAGTCTCGTACTGGAAAATATTCACGTGGTCCATACATGCCAGCAGGAGGAGGGGGAGGAAAAGGAGGTCCTCGTCTCATGAAGGGGGTTCTAGGATCCACAGGCATCAATGGAGGCGGTCGCACTGGAGGGAAAGGTGGAGGAGCAAACCCCGAGCCCACGGCTTCACTTTCAGATGCCAATGCCTGATCAGGTAGCGAGTTCTGCAACATCACAAAAACAGGAAAGTCAGTTTAGGGCAGGATATGAGGAGAGGGAACTTCTCCACTCCCATCAGGCCCACTGTGATGTGGACCGTAGCACCAGCTAACAGCCAATGCCAACTCTGCCCCAGCTACAGCATAATCCTGAGCAAGACTATCTATGTGCACTGACTATCCGCTTGACCACAGTTTCATCTTTTGGGTTATAACTAATTTTCAGCAGGGATTCACAAGACAGTAAGTGCTGTGATAAAAGTATACCTGTTTTATCATTTGGACTGCACAGCACAATACAACGTAACCAATGTACATTGGTTATACATTTCCTAAATATTTTGCAAGAAATTAAAGCTTCTTTAAATCAATTTCTGTTTAGCTACTTACACTGATGTTTGAATGATCTTTTATGCCATTTCCACTTGGTTCTGTTTGTGGGCTATTTTCTGAAGACGTTTGTCCATCTGTATAAAAAAGTTAAAGAAGTTACTCAGTGCTAACCTCCTTTCTCTCCACCACTGATCTCAGTATTTTTTCTGAAATCAGAATATAGAGGCCAGAAAAAAACCAAGCATTGCTGTATCAAGCAACTGTTCTGCAGACAGACTGAAAGACAACTGAGGTACACAAAGATACGCCTGAGTATTTTCTCCAATTTCTCTACAGGCTGCACATGAGTTACAAGGTTGCAGCATTCACCAGTTACTTGTATCCAAATAAGGCTTTTTCTTCCATTTTAGTATTTTCTTCAGAAGTTACAAGTGCATTTTCCTAGGAATACATCTTAACATTACTGTAGCAGTTCCATTTTTCCCCTCCCTCCTGCTAATACTTTTATTTTTTTGGTAAGACCGAGTCTGGGAATGACTGCACTATGATACACTTTTCACAAGGAACTCAACAGCAATCCTATTCAAGTCTGACAAAAACCAATTCCTTCTTTCGCTGCTAAACACTGAGACTTTCAGAACTACATCAGTTCAGAATGAGCATTCAGAAATAATCATCCTCCAATTTGCTGTACTCTATAAATTAGGAGATAAATAGGGAACTTCAGTGTTTTTACCTTTATACTTCCCTAAGAACAAGTATGTTCAGTAACACCTGGAGAAAATTCTTAAGGGGAATTGTCAGAGGAGATTATAACTGGATATAAATATACTAAGTATAGGCACTAACATACTCCGTTCTTAAAAACAAAGAAAAAAAACCCAACCAAAAAAACCAAACCCGAGATTTGAAAAATACTGCTTTCTTACACTTCTGCCTGAATAAAGACAATAATATTAAAAAACACAAGACCGAAACAGTACTTCTAACAAGTGACAGATTTTTTTCATCAACATGTTGCATTTCTTCTCCTATGAAGCAAAGAGCTCTTTTCTCAATGAACAGATAGGTCATTTCCAAAAATCTAAATTATTTGTCATTTCAAGCAGGCCCTGCCTTTGCTACAGATACTGTTACTTAACAATCTGAAGCATTTTAACTGCTTACCTCACACAGAGAATATTCATGCCTTGATACTTATGTGGCATATCACTTTCCACTTTAAATCCTTGCAAAATTGGTTGCAAACTCTGTCAAGCTTTAACCCTTCTTTCTGACAATAAGTTTCCTGCTCCAGGTACCTGCCTCAAGTTGAAACTTTTTGTAGTTATCCACCTCAGCTTAGCAAAATAATACACATTTTGTTCACTTTAAATAAAACTTTGATCATCTTGCTGAGGAAGTGTAGCTCCTTCACTCTTTTAGAGCTGGAGCCTGGATTTCAGTACTGAGACATGTTGCTGTTCTGCAGATGGTATGTGCTGGATGGAGTGAGGCTTTTTTAATTTGTTGAAGGGTTTTTTGGCTATTTTTATAAATACTCACTCAAGTCTAGTGCAATTATATACCTCTAAAAAGACACATTCACATGTGCTTAATGACCTGTTAAATGCTGACAGCAAGTTATACAAAACCCTGTTTCCCTTAAATAGGTTTTGAACTGCCCAAGAACTGAAAACAGCTTTTTTAATTGTTGTTTGCCAGCAGCTGAAGGCAAGGGTAAAATGGATGCAACAACTGAGTGCAAAGACAGTGCACCTCTCCTGTCCTTCAGTCAGCATCCAGGGGCTAGAAGACAGACCCCTGTGGAACACAAAGTATTAGAAAGCAGAAGTGAAACACAGAGAGGCTTGGGAAAAAGGGTGGGAAGGTGAGTGACTGTACAGGAACAAGTTGTCTTCCAGTAGAGAAAAATTCCCTGTAAAGCCTGAACCTTCAACCTGAAACAGAATGCAGCATTCCCAGTTCTCATATTATGACACCAAGTAACAAAGATTCTCTCTCCTATTGCCAGAAACCAGGTAAAGATGGTAACTTACTACTGGTCATATGAGTAACTGAATACTGAGTAACAAAGTTTCTGTTGCGAGTTTAATGGCTTCAGCCTAGCTGATGAATCACACGCATGTGACTTACTAGGCATTAAATAAGGATGAAAACTGCTTAATAAATATTAAGGCTTTAAGCTCTTAAACTGTTTCAGTGATAAGGTTTAAGTCACCAAAACTTTGCTTTTGAGCTTCTGGCTGTTGCTAAGTATCATAAACTAGAATTTACAAAATAGGCCAATTTAAAACAAATGGTACTTGAGTCACTGAAATGTGAGATTAAGTTAAGGGCAACTGCACTGTGATCCACAAAAAGCTGAAGGAGGAGACCTCAGGACCTTCTACTTCAGTATGCAAAGCCAGTGGATCTTTGAAAATTCTGCTGTTATTCTTTCAGTCTTACTGACACTTAACTCTATCAAATGTGACACGGAAATGCAAGTAAGCGTTCATGATATTTTAATGCTGTGGTGAGCCTTAAGGGAGGGGCCAAAACAGACCCAAGGCCAATCCGGAATGGTTAACACACAGAACAGTGAAGGTGGACAAAAAAATACCTCATGACTGCTGTTCACTGAATCCCACCCTCCTGACAGACTGCTACTGTTGACAATAGGGAAAGACTGCATCAAAGCTAGCAGGTGTTTTTACACAGTGGAACATCAGGTCAGTGGTAGCTATAAAGTTGTCTTCTTATGATGGCTTACTGCACTTAGTCAACTTACACTGTGACTCTCCATTTGATAGTACCATGGAAGCAATTCCTACCTGTTTTATCAAAAGTCTGCACACTGTAAGTTCGTAGTTCTGCTGGTCCAGAAAGTCTTCCAGTATTTGGAGGATTAGGGAAAAATCTTTCTTGTCTTCGAGGAGGAAGAACTGGATCAGTGTAAGGCTCACCTAACATAAAAGAAATCACAAAAGAGGTCAGTGATTTTCCCCATTCCATACTACTTTAGACCAGCAAATTTCTCTGGATATCTTATGCTCTTGTAAATATCCAAAGTGACTATCAATCACAGTGAGCAAACTAATCTTAAGAAAACCCAAACATAGGAATCCCACCAAGTATGTAATATAGCTTATGTTTCTAAGGAGTTGCAAAATAGAAAGTTGACTGATTTTTGGTTTAATATACAGTAGAATTTTGAAAGTTATGATCACCTAAGTTATAAACAGTGGTGCCTCAAGACCAAGGTTCAGCACAGTAATGAAGGTCAAGGGCAAAATAAGGTATTACACATTTTAAGCCATTCTTAGATAAGAGTGCTGTTTTCTGTTACATTTCATAGTGCTGTAATGTGTTTCCACCAACTTCCTTGCATCAGCTCTAACAATCAATCATGCAGCTACAAGACAAACTGTATCAGCAAGATCCAAGTGCAAATACAGGGTAAGAACACAGCTCAGGTCAAGGAAACAAGGCTACCTGTCTGCAGTATCCTGTCAATAGATCAGATCTGGCAAATGAGGAAATCTGCATCCTCAGCAGACTGTTTTATAATTAGGCTTTCACACAGATGTGTAGCTACTACAATATTGCATCTAATAATTAAGGCACTTTAATATGTGTACTTTACCTAATTTTTAATTTTTTTTAAACTTATAGCATTTTTGCTTCTTTATTACAGATATACAGGAAGTTGTCCTACCCCCTGCATCATTTACTTGAGAAACATCAGTGGTATTGTCTTTGATTAATCTGTCTTCCTTGAGCGATAATGTGCAATACAGATGTTTAGCTGAAGAAGTGAGAGTGAAGACTGATTTTGTTATTACCAAAGAACAACATGAAAATATGTACCAAACAGGATGACTTACCACAGTACTCCTGTACCATTATTATTAATAAAAACAAACAAACAAAAAAACCTCACAGTATTTTTCAACATTAGCTATCTTTTGTTTATTTAAAGCTAAAGTACCATTAGAACTTTTAACTTTCTCAGATCTCTTATTAATTATTCAGCCCGACAGGTCATTTGATGCACTAAACAAACCCCCAGTAAAATAATGAAACTGAACAGTTAATTGTACACTGCTAGTACCAGTTTATATTTAAAAGATAGCATAGATTAAGTGCAAGTGAACCACACCATTCAAGAAAGGGAAAAAATCTACTATTAAAAAACCTTTCCAGCGCAGTTGCACATGCAGTTCCAAGAAAACGTTTCATATTTTTACGAAAAAAATACATACACTACAAGTCAGTAACTCAATTTTTCCATAGATACAGTAGCTAAGCAGATTTTTATACCTGGTGGAGGCAGAATTATCCTGCGTTCTCTGTCCCAAGGAGGAGACAGGGATCCAGTATCTGATGGTGGTCTGTGGGGATCAGTTAATCTATCAGAACTCAGCTCTCTTTCGTTACCAGCATCGTACATGGCAGTTGGTCCTCTGGATCCTAACCAAAGAAATCAGATAGTTATTTACCCAGGTATTTTAAATCCTCTATTACGGGTTTCTTCATTAAGTCTGAAAATAGTAAAATAAATCACGGAATGCCAACACTATCAAGATATGAGAGGCGCATGGCTCCACAGGACTCTCCAGCTGTTTGCTGTTAAGTTTACAAGTGTTTAAAAGGTTTGTTTGGAGTGAAAAAGTCTTAGTTCAACAAGAGTGCAATTTAAAAGTGCCTGCAATTAAAAAAAAAAAAAAGAAAACCATTGAAATAATTTTGGTTCACTCAAATCACAGAAACTAGTGCCCTCATGATATATCTTCTCAGTGCTAAAAAACCTAAAAAACCTGCTGCTAATCAAACTAAAAATGAGTACACTGGAAGTTAATACCCTCATCGTAAGGAAATATCCACATTCAACACTCTTTTTGAATAAAGAATTAGAAAGAACAAGAGGAAAAAAAAAAAAAAAAAAAAGACGACCAGGTCAACACATAACCAAATGCAAAAGAAACTGTAACAATGAGAAATTTTAGGTTGCAAGCTTCCTTTAAAAGATTTGGTCTGAAAAATGACAGAAATATTGAATTCTGGTATCGTTCTCTAATTCTCTATCCTTAAAATTTGAAGCTATTTCATGTCTTGTGCAAAGTAAGATGAGCACTATAAATAATGCCAGCTGCAGAGCAATTAAACACATTTGTTTAATCTGCCCAAGTTACATTAGGGCTCCACTGTGAAATGGGCAGTAGTCATGCCTTTGCATAGTTTCTTTTCTTGCTAATACTGCATCCTGAAATCCAATTTTTACTCTTCCACACCAGCAACTGAGCTACATTTTAAAGATATATTGGACAGCTCAGTTTCATTATTTACTGTCTTTACACAAATAAACTGTGGAGTATGATTTTGCTTGTGTGTCATATAGCTACAGCTGAACATTCAATCTCAAGCTTTTCCAACTTCGAAAATCAATCAACTGTCATACACACCTGGATGTGCTTTTTGTAAAGAATTAAAGTGAGTAAATAGTTCATGCTGGTCTTTTAAAAATCAATATTAATTAGTGAAATCCTTATAGAAGAGACATTTAGACATATTTCCCACAAAATAAGTACAGGTTGCAAGGGGTGTAACAGTAGTAGTAAATTAAATAGTAGCTTCTTTATTACCCGTAACAGATGCTGAACTCTACTCTAGCATTTATCTACACTATTTCCATCAACATCAAAAATATGAAGAAACAGTGGTTTTCTTCCCTTACAGCCCATGACTCCATTGGCTTGCTTTCACCTACTCCTCAATCTCTGAATTTTACTCCTTATACAAAAATTTCCCAGTCCCTTTTATCACTTGAGAAGAAACTGTCTCCATATATAATGGCTACCTCAAATTTAGAACAAAGGGAGGATAACAATTTACTGAACCAGTAACTTTCTAGTATCATGACCCTCAATAAAGCTAGCTCATGTTTTTGACAACGCAGGTACTCTCTCCTTCTCTCACTTACTGTAGACCAATGAGATGGAAGTGGCAATATTCTTTCTTCATAAAACTAACAACTCTTGTTTACTTCAAAATTTTAAGTTTATATCAGGAGAACCCCATTTTCCCAAGAAATAAGACAACACTAATCAAGTCTGGCTTTTCACTTTTCTCAATCTATGCTTCTAAAGTTAATCTGTTGATCAACCTACTAGTAACAACTAAATTTTCTATTGTACACATCAGACAGCTTTAGAAGCAAGCTGAAAAACAGGAAGAGTTTTTCCAATTAGCTGTTTATATTAAATTGGCTTTTTTTAATACTTTTTGTCACCAGCAAGAGGAAAAGATGTGACAGGTTTCTAGTAGAGGAGAGAGAAATCCAGAATAGATACATTTTCAAGTTTAAGAATTGTACCTCTTCCTCCTCCTCCACCTGGAAGCATAGGTGAAAGCCTTAAAGGACCCTCCAATAAAGTTGGAGGGGAAAGAAAAGCTCTTGTTTCAGATGAAGGCCGGCCCATTGGTGAGGGTCCATATGGGGAATGCTCTGGAACAGTTAAAACAAAATACTCAAGTTCACAATATTTAGTTTAGCAAACTGTATAAAGTAATTAACTTCTCAGGTGAAGCTTAAAACTTAATTGCATAAGTGAAATTAAAACTGTGGTCTAATTCCATGTGTATTTTATTCCCAGTCTACTCTCATTGATACTACAAGCACTCTTTGTGTCAACAAAATACTCGACATGACCAAGAGTCACTTAAACCCAACTATTTTTTTAAAATGACTGTTATTTGTACATACACATGGCCAAGGTAGTTTTCAAACAATTACATATGTGTAGTCTCCGGAAACAAAACCATAAACCAAAACAATTAAGCTCTGTTTTACAATTCAATACTGTACCTCTGCCAAATGGTCTAACTGGAACATCAAGAGCATAAGGATCTTTTTCTAAAAGGTCAAGTTTAAATTCTGTTTCAGTTAATCTGCAAATAAACAACAAAAAAGTAGTAAATAACCAAGAAGTGCAAAAGTTTTACTGGACCCCACTGTTTACTGCTAGGCTGTCCACTTAAAGGGTTAACAAAGCAAGGTATTTTATTCCTTAAATAAAAAGAAATAAGACAAAGGATGTCACAGATCTCTGAACTTAAGAATTCATTGAAGTATTTCTCTATGCTGCTGTATTTAAACTGTAATTCAGAAGTTGGAGTGGCATGTTAGATGTCATAATTCCTACCATGACATTACTCTCTGGAGTATTCTAAATTGCATTACAAGTATTAAGTTAATCTCACACCTAAAGGTTCCTCTCAACCACCACCACCTGATCTATTAGCTCAGTATTAACTTCTGGAGATAAGCTGTAAAATCATTAGGTAACCATGACATCTGGTTGATACCTTTTTAAAACAAACACACGCAAAACAAATACCCAAAACCTTTGAGTTCTAGTACTACATTCTGCCTCTTTCCTGAAGTATTTCAATACTACATATAGTTAAGTTCTTACTTTTTTGCACATTGTCATTAAAGGATGCTCAAATGACTCCCTTTCTTTCAGAACCCCAATGGAGCACTGCACTCTCTCCCCCCTGTTTGGGTCACAGCTGATCAACATAGAAAATGTCTAGAAAATACCAAATTGCATAAATTCAAAACATACACACATGCTGAATTGCATTTGTTTAGAATTAGATCAGGATTGCACTTACTTTTGTCTGTTATGTGCATTTTCTTTTTTTATATCATTGAGGTGTCTTTCAGCTGCTCGGGCCGTCAGCTTTGGGAAGGGACAAAAATCAGATGCTTAGATACTGCTATTTACTAATTAAATGGTTCATAAATGTGTCACATCCTAGACTCAAGAAATTTTTTTTTTTCTATCTGAAGTGTGCAGATCGTATTTTCACAAGTTATGACTCACGTATGAAACGGAGCCTCACAGATGTCACCAAATGACATTAGCAGCAATACTACCCAAATTTTTGAGGAATGGCTTTCCTGAAGGTTTTTAAAACTGCAGAAATGAAATTCTACAACATATGTACAAGATTTAATGTCTCAAAATTTATTTACTGGAGTTTTGTTTTAAAATCATATAGTTAAAAAACCGTCAAATTATGACCATGAAGTGCAATAGCTTTTAACAGGATTGTATCTTATACAGACTGTTCTGTGAAACTGAAGAATGTATTAGTCAGGAGATATTTTAAAGTTTCCTGTTTGGGGGAAAAAAAGGTAAAAATGGATTTTGTTGAAACATGCTTAGGAAGCTGTCAATGGAACATACTGTTCCCACAGGACATATCGTCTTCTGTTAGTAGATAAAAGGAGTGAAGTACATCCAGGGAAAATATTAAAATGGCATTGAAACAAGGCCAAAAGCTTTTATTATTAGCAAAATGTCACACACTTTTTAAATGGTAACATATTATTCCTGCAGATTTATTGCTATAGCAAATAATATCGTAATATTTTACTGTGCTCACAGGTATCTGGCTTAGTTATTCCAACTATTATATGATAGAAATATTTTTAACATGCTTTTGTGTATTTCTGCAATAAATCTGTATGTTTAAAGGTGACAGGTTATTTTTGATTATCTGTTTTTAATTAAAAAAAGATAAAGCAAGCTATTCAAATCACAGAGGAAGAAGAAACACGAAGTTCAGAAAATTCAGTATTTGGAACTTACCCAATTATCATGAGCTTTTTTCTCATGTGAAGTAATCTGTGAAAGAGAGATTCATTAGATCATTATTCACCTAAAAAGGAAAACTTAAGATTGAATATGTGCTCTTGTTTGTAAATTTAATGTGTGTGGATAATTTATGAGAAAGTCAAAACCAGGCAAAAGGCAAAAAAACACCCAATAAACCGAGTCAAATACAGTATCACAACGTAGCTGAAAGTGGCATTTCAGTTGCAGTAACATCCCCCCTACTTGGCATAGATAGCAACACAAAACGCATACCTGATTCTGGTAAGAACGAATGGTTCTTTCTAGCTCTTCTTCAAGGTCTTTTGCTCTCTGTCTGTAACAAAATTAGGATTTATGATATTGTAATATAACATGGAGGAAACTATTTTCAAATAGAGCAAACGCAACGGGAAGCACAAGGTATAATTAAGACTTTTTATTCAAAAGACAGTATTGCCAGACACATGGGATACATAAAAATTACAGTAGAAGTGGAAATTCTAGGACCTAGATTGGCGCAAACAGGAATGTAAGCAAAAGAACAGAACCAAAACCCCCAACATCATCTCAACTTTTCAGTGGTCTGCAGTATGTTTCCAACATAAAGGATATCCCTCCATGTATGTCCCCACAGCCAGCCTCACCCAACTCAGCAAACATTACCAATGGGGCTGGAGCATCATGCTGTCACAGGCTACCACAGTCAGTCCTGAGGGACAGTCACTCACACAAGTTATTTCAAGACCACAGAAAGTATGACACCACCTTTGCTGGCAGCTACCCTGTGCACAGCCTCTCTAGGTTCTACACTTGCTCGGCATGTTTAGTTATACTCCATTTGCAATATTAATATTCTCTTTTAAATTGTCTACAAAGTTCACGCTCTGAGAAAATCAAAAGGGTGAATTCTGTATTCCTGCATGAATACTGAATCATGTCTAAGAACTTTACATTCTAGAGAAAGAATTAATCTACTCTTCAGGAAGCATCATTGATCAGTATCATTCATTCAGAGTCGATACTCCCAAAAACACTGAAGGAAGATGGGGAATATATGTTACAGATTGAAGAATTCTGCCATAGTTTGAGAAACAAAGCAGAGGTACACAAAAACAACTACAGAAAATATTCTCACATTATGGTATTTTAGTAAAGAATTTTTAAACAACAGTACTATTTGACAAGCTTAAGAGATACAGAAATAGAACACTGTAACTATACAGCATAAATATGTTAGGATCTATACAGGAACCTGAACATTGCATTTCTTTCACAGCATTCTCTTAAGTTCATATTTTTATCTCCATTCAGTAATGGGAACTAGATTAGAGACTCACTTTTACCATTTCATTAAACCTAACATGTCAATATAACTAGCTTTCTCATGAAAGAAACTGCTAGTCATCTTCCATACTCAAAATTTTTTACCAAAGCAAAAAATCCCTTAGTATGTATTACACACAAACTAACATGTAACAAATACAAAACAAAGAAAATACATTCACTTCTGCTTGTGTTCTTATTGATTCTCGAAGGCATTTTGTTCACTATGGAAAAAGTGATTATAGCAACTAAAATCTGTAGTTACCTGTAGCTATTTAGTTCTTCAGCAGCATGATTAATTTTTTCATCTACTTTAGAAAGCTTTTCTTCCTTCTGTAGGCGTTCTCTCTCTTCTACTGTCAGCTTCCTTTAACGAAGTTCAAAAACTGGTTAATTCTGTTTCAAGTCAACAATTTTGTAGTTGGTCTGTCAAGAAAAGCTCCTCCACTTATTTAGTCATGATGAATACCTGATATTCATCCAGATGAAAGTCTTACAGGCAACAGATGAAGTGACAAAAATAGCACTAGTTTGTACTCATAGTAGTTTATTCTGTTCATTAACTGTTCTAAATGGAACAATTAGATTACCACTACTCCTAAAAGGAAATCTGGAAGACAATCCATATTCCCAAAGAACAGTGCTATTTGGGGCAGGGAAGGGGGAAAGGAAAAAAAAAAAGCAGCCACGTATCATATCAAAACAAACAAACTAAAACCCAAACTACACTAACTTTCAGTGATCTGTTCTGGTACTTGTTTACATTTTAAAATAATTTTCTGGCAAAGAAAAAGGTTGTTATTAGCTATTAAAAAAAAGTTACTAAAATAAAAATTCCTTCCAGGGCTCTCTTTTTTTAATGCCTTATTGGGCACTACAGAAGAGAAAACCCATACTCCACACCAAAGACTATGCATAAGGTATTTCTGCAGAACACACATGGATACCACTGCTGCATACAGCCCTGAATGCATGAACTGGTTGGTCATTTCCCTGTAAACAGCAGTCCTTAGCAAGCAAACTGGCTGAACCATGGATCTTCTGAACATGACAAACTTCTTTTCTACTCAACCTTAATTTCCCACTTTTCTATTTCCCTTGTTTGAACACACCTAGCTTTTTAAAAGATGACTTGTTAACACTAATAGCTTCTATTATTCTGCTATCTCATTACGCCAGGTTCTCCCCACTCCTTTTCACTTTTCCAAAATCTTTAGTAAGCAGCATACATTTGCTGAGCTTCAGTGTGGTATTTTTAAATACCATCCACACAGTCTGCAAACATTTTTCCTTTATGACTGCCCATCATAGCTTCTTTTTAATAAGTTCCTTCCCACTCCCTGCCCACCCCCCCTTTTTAAAATCAAACATTAGTGTAATGGATTTCTAGGTTTTGTTGCATCTACAAAGATACATCTACAAATACCTATATAAATCTATATACTACAGAGCAGATTATTATGCTCACTACAGGAACAAGACTTGTGTTGCTTCTCCTGTTGCCTTCAAGATTATGTCTGCTCCTTAAAGAAATAATTTCTGGATAGTAAAACTCATTTTAGCATCATGCCCTAAAATCACGCCTCCTGCTCCCTCCCTGCTCCACACACACTTCTGAAGGTTACTACATGCCCCATCCCATCCCAATCAACTTCATTTCTAGTCCTTAACAAATTTCTGACTTCAGTCAGTCAGTAATTATCCCTACTATCATCCTGACTGTAAGACAGATAATATAGCCCTCATATTCCACCTTTCTTGGTGAGGAAAGCCTGATTTCCAGGGGTTCTGTGTTGCTTACAGATAACAGTTAGGGTTGCCTATGTTTTAACTCTAAGCTTTGTTTCATATATAGCATCACTCCTCTGCTGACATTGCTAGCTCTCTTTACTATATTAATTATACCTCACAGTTAAAGCGGCTGATTATCTTTCTTTTCAGTAGCCTTGACAGCTGTATTACATAGTATTTAATTTTTTTAAAAATGTAAAAATCAAGCTTTCTGAATTTACCCACCTTATTTCATAGATTAAAAATTTGTTACTACTTATTTTATCTTTGTTTCTGTACTTGCTTGTGGAAAAGTCCTAAAATAATATACTACTACTTTCATGGAAACAATTTCTATAAACTACTGTGATCACAAATGTACATGAAGGTGTAACATAACAGGGTCTTCAAAATTCAGAAAACTCTGGAAAGCAGTATTCAAATTTTCAATACTTTTCAGCCCCCCAAATCAAACTGCTGCATTCAAATCAAACAGTAAGCATTGAATATAAAAAGAGGAACCAGCACCTGTGTAGTTTCATTTCATTTTCTTGATAAAGTTCAGTCATTACTTTAAGTTTCTGCTGAAGCTTTTGAACTTCACCTTCAAAATGTTCATTTTCAGACTGCAAGGAACCTTGTTGACTTTGAAGGTTTTCTATACGTTCTGTCAGATTTAGAGATAATTATATTGGGACAATGCACAATTTACAAACATGTACATGCAAAATTGTACAAAATGCAAAAAATATTTGAAATATTTTAGTATATGAAAAGTCTTTAAAAACCTTTGATCCTAAGTTGATTCAATAATATAAACAATGATGTTAATATATTTCAATAAATTATACAAATTCAGAAGCAGTATTGCTCCTATATTCTGTCACAAAATGCAGCTCTGAGCATGTATCTAGACTTTGTTCCAAATCGTGGCTTTGAAAACAGTGCAGTTTTGTAATTTATAACATAAATTTTCATTTATTGTAATTATTCTACTAAAGCAGTAAAATCAGTACCATCATACACTCTTGCAGATTTATGCACACAAGGTCTTGCTGAGTAGCCTTAACTCAGATTTGTCAAAGTACCTTATCTTTGCAAATGAAAATCAGTCATGTTTCTTTTCCTATTTACTATTCATATGTTTCGCCAAGAAACATAGAAAGCTTCAAGTAAGTTTAAGTATCTTTATGGGACAGACTTACAATCACTTTGGAAAGCACATTAGCACAAAGAGTCAGTTTAAAGGACTATCAAAAATTGAAAAATAAGGAGTTTTACAGAGCATTTCAGCACCAAAATAACAGAGCACAGTACATTCAAACGTGATGGTTACTCTGCTGACTGTTACCTATGAAAGAAATAGCTAATTACAGGCTTTCATTTGAATTAAAGTGGTAGTGCTTTCATTTAATAAGGTTTAATTCAGTATGTCCTACACAATAAAGGAAAAAACTGAGCAAGATGCTTTTAGGTTCAATTCTCTAAATGTAGTATTTTTGGAACTTAATAGGTATTGAGTTTGCACCCACTACAAACTAAATTAAAATTAAGCTACCATTTTAAATAAATGGTTTTAAAATTTAATTAGAACTCCATTGTTTTATGTCCAGAAATTATGTAAAGAAGGTATATTTATTAACATCACTTTACCTGTGTCTTTTCAGATTCTATAACTTAACAGTTATAGAATAGAATAATCCAACAGAGTACAACAAAATTTACAAATGGTGCTTTAGTTCTAAAATCAAATATTTAAAATAGCTAAGCAACCTAAACTCAAACAGGCATTTTAAAAATCAAGTAGAGATATTAATGCAAACTTAATTCAGTTCTTACTGGAAGTAATACTTACAGCCTGTAACATTTTACAAAACTAGCATTTTATTAGTCTTAAAAGCAAAACAACATTTATTTACCTGTAAGCTCTCCTTTAGCTTTATTTTCATCAGATAGTTTTGAATACAGTTGATCTCTTTCTGTTTCCAAGGTCTTTAAACAAGCATTCAACTACAAAAAAATTTTTTTAAATGAGCATTTTAAGATTACCAGAAACTGTTTCCATGTAAAAATATCTAACTAAACATTAAAAAATGTTGAATTCTGTGATACTAATATCTACATGCAATTAAACTCACCATAGAAATTGCATATATTCCCTCTAATTTCCCCCCTTCCATCCACAAGTTTCTTAAAATCACATACCTTTGCAGCATAGATCAATTTCTTTACAGTTCGTTTTTGCTGATCATCTGATTGACAAAATGTCACATGAAAAAACACAAAAAGGTTTGTTAGAGAGCTTACTGCTATTATTTTATTTTGTTTTTATAAAAAAAAAAAAAAAATCAATCCCTAACATAGCATGATAGGCATAGCATATTTGGAGGAAAAAGAAAAGAAGAACTAAAAATGGTGAGGGCTTGATATTCTAGTGTTTTGTTGGCCAATCAGACTCAGAACGCTCATGTTAAAAGTGATATGCTGAATACACACTGTAAGATTTACTGGGATTTGCCCTATACTATAATCAGCACCAGCATAAAAAGAAGCTGTAGCAAGAAAAAAGAAGCAAAAAAGGCTATTCTGTGCTGCTGTTTTGAGGGGACCCACATATACACCGATCTGATTCTGGTGCTACCATGCTGCCTGAAACTAGTTACACCTGTGTAAGGACAAGGGAGCAGAAATTAGGCTCTAAGGACCCACAGTGCTACTGCTAGTAGGAGCTTCAAGAAGAAATGAGAACAAGGCTTCCACCTAAGAATGTTTGAGAATCCCTGCTTAATATTAACACAGGCTAAAGTCATTCTGCAAGTGACTGAGCACTGAGTCTTTATATTGTTTATGATAATATGTATGCTTTAGCTATATCCACACACTGCTAAACAGTAGCATAGGTGGTTATTCCAGAGGTATCCTAGAATCAGTTAACGGTCAGACATGAATAACACTGCGTGAGTTTTGAAAATCCAAGTTCTACAAAGCTCATCTTTCAACATTCCTGGAAGTTTGTTGGTTCTGTATTTCTAAAACATCTACTAAATTATTATTAAAGATGGGAAGCTATACAAATCATACCTAAGTGCTCTCCATTCTCTGCTTCACCCTTTATATCTGTGTCCCAGTGATTATCTTCAGTGTCGTCATCATCTCTTATTGCTGAACTCCAGTCTTTCATCTTCAGTAAGTACTGAGTCAGAGACTAAGAAAAAGCCCCCACAAAACACAAACAGTAAAATAAATACAACCAATGAAAAATGTAGTTACCATCACAATTACCTTTTCAGGATTTCTGTCCTTTATTTAGTTCCCTTAGTAATTAAGTGAGCCCCATATACAAGATTCTACATGTCTGATACTACTACTTCTATTAAAATGTATACCTGCAGGTCAACAGCTGTGCCCTTGTAAAGACTTTTCAGAAAGCCAAGCATGCATACTTTCAGCAGGGCTTGTGTATATAAGGTACACATATGTAAGAATACACTCCCAACTCCCACATTCCAAATTCAAAAAAATGCAAATACTCTGTGGCACTGAGAATTTTTCCTTATTTAATGCGCTGGCTTCCAAGGCTATTTGACTGCTCCACTGCAATGCTAAGCAACCTTTTTTGCTTAGCAGGAAACAAGACATTAGAGGATGGAGACAGCAAACAAAACCCCAAAATAGCTTAATGATATCAAGACAAGGAGAGGTTGTTAGATTTTCTTGGAACTGCAGTTTGACTATTCAGTCTGAATAGTTTGATTCAATGCTAGCTGTCGTAATTTACCTTGACTTGACTCTCTTTATTTTTCAACACTTCTTCTATATCTGCTTTAGATGATTCAAACATCTTGGTTTGTTCATTTAGTTCACTAAATCGTTCACCCCATCCTTCAGCTTCTTGTAGAAGCTATAAAGGGAAACACCAGATTAGTGTAATTGTCTAGGACAACCAAGAATCAAGGATGAATAGTACTTGAGTTGGTTTTGCATATTATCTATACATAAGCTGAATTTTAACCGCTCACCCATTGGTAAGAATTAATAGAGAGACTACAAGACAGTTAAACCTTAAGAGTTGAAAAAAATAAGACCTCTATATTATCATCCAATTGCTTTAGTTGTAATAAGTTTCCATTGTTATTAGTTGTTAGGATAATTTTAAACATTTGTAAGAACAGTTTGGTTAACATTCCACTGAGTTTACAAACCCTGATGTGACAATAGCAAAGGATATAAAATAATGACAATTTGTGTAACAACCACAAACACTGGGGAATGGATGAAGAAGAAAACACTTATTCCCGCATATGCACACACGCTTCTGAAATTGTACCCACTTGTTTTCAAATCTGAAGAGATCGGTGAGGTAAGGGAAACTAGGAACCTTTTTAGACAGCTATTTAAATTCACATGACTTGCAAATCTGTATTATTTCTCCTCGTTTTCTCCATAAATCTTAAAGTAATTTTTAATTTAAAAACCCTTCCTGTTAATGAGAGTGACAGCAACTGTATGTAATCAACACCTACTAGCACGCACTGTTATAATTAAGTGTGATTAATTAAAAAGACAAGTATATTCCAAGGTTACATTTTACAGACATCCCCTAGTAAAAATCTCTTTCCACAAAAATGTTTCACAGCAGTAAAGGGATTCATACACTTAAGCACCAGTTGACTGATCATAACCACTGCAACATATTAACTAATGTCTTCATATTGTGAGAACGAAATTGATACAATTGAACTGATACAAATTTCTGTTAAGATAAAGCATGCAGTACAAAAAAAATTTGTCTTACAAGTATGTCAGAAAAATATTGCTTAAAGTCGTACAACACGCAACCAAGTTAAAAGCAGAGAATGTACAGAAAGGAATAACTAGGCTGAGCAACAAGAATGTAACAGCCAGTTATACTAAAAATACAACCAGAAAATGATAGTTAAACAGGGGAACTGCCATGCAAATAGACAAGCACTACTTATCAAAGACAAACTAGAAGGCATAAAACAAAAGGTATGCGACTAGAACTGGATGAACCCCACTTGGCACTGCACTGTACTGCACCTTTCAAGCAGTAAAAGCCATGCATGTATTTGCAGCACCATGCAAACTACATATTACAGATAAAACATTCTTTATGCTAATACTGCTCAGAAGACACACACAACTACTTTTATTATTAAATGTCATCCTCAAAAGGAAGCTAAACTTTAAGAGATTCCTTCTTCATGAAGCCAAAGAGAAAATAAATTGATGTGACTTTATATACCTGTAAGAATCACAATAGAGAAAAATAGCAAGGATTTGCACTAAGATAAAGCAATATATATTTCTAATGTTCCTGCAAAAAACAAAGCACAGAAAGTTTGGAGTTCATTAACAGTTCCCTTGTTCAAACTAAAAGGCCCAGTCCTCTTTCTGACACATCATAAATCTGAGACTGCACACCTGTTATACTGTTTAAACTATGATGTGCCAGAAGATTATGACCCATTAGTGCAGATGGACAGAGAAAGAAAGTACTCTAGTTTCTGTGAACAAATAACACCTTTGTTACCTTTTGAGCATAAGTGAAATCCCATCTTTAAAAAAAGAAAGAAAAATAAAAAAAGGGATATGGATATGCTAATATAGTGAACTAATTCACATGCTTACAACCACCTCAAAAAAGAATACAAATTAGCAGATACTTTCTCTTCTTGCAACAAAGCTCAGTTAACAAAGTGTAGTAATTCATCCTAAATAACATGGTTAAGGAACTACTATACCAGGTTATTTTATCTGTAAGGAATACAAACCCCTTATTTTTATCTAGAAACCCGGCAAATGAATTACAACCTGGGAGTTGGTTTTAGTGATTTTTTTTCCCCTGGTTTTCCTGATATAAAATGACTGCCTATGAAATGTAGACTAATTGTCAGCACTTAGTATTATCTGATTCCAAGTACTATTTTTTAATAAAAGGAAAAAGAAGATTCTTTTCACACACACACAATTGGATTATTTCTGTTTGAACCCAATAAAATAAATCCCTATTAAAACTTTGTGTCCTGCTTCTCAAAATTTATTACATAAGTAAACTGTCGCATCTGAAATGAAGCACCAAGACCAGACCCTTCCTCCTCACAGGAAAAAACAAGAAGGATGTATAGATTAGACAAAAAAAAGACTCCTGAAAGAAAATAATTCTCAAGCAACTTCATCTTACAGTGGTAACACCCAAATCTACTGTTTCTCCACTCATAGCATCTAAGAAAATTATCTTCTTTTTTTTTTTTGTAGTCACAGACATGTAATCCCTTCTAAGAGAAAAACATAGTTTTTCTGGTAACAGTTGTGAAGAAATATTCCTCCTGCAGAAAATCTTCTATTTCCAGTAACCTTTTTCTTTCTGAATTACTAAGTCTGATATGCACAATGTTTTGATAAAGAGGACCAAAGCACTCTTCAGCTTTTATAAGACCACTAAAAACCAACAGGCCTGTACTTCTGCTTCCCCCTGCCCCCCAAAAACATCCATCAGGTTACTGTTCAGACAACATGGAGATCATCAGTCAATCAGGAAAATACATGTATATCCATCAAAAAAACCCCAACAAACAAACAACCCAGAACTTCCCCCAAAATCAGAAACATTCCATGGAACATTTAATGTTGAGAGAGATTATCTTTTTCTTAGAAAAAAAACAGAATAATTTCACTGTAAAACTAGTTACTGCACAGGACAACTACTACGTAAGCTAAATATTTTAAAATAATCAACATCCTTTGGGATCTGGCTATGGCACTGAGGAAAATAAAAAGCTAGAATTTGGGAAGGAATAGTCTTTTCTGTCCCTTTGTATTACTTACCTGACTTGCCATTAATTCATCCACAGTGGTACTACAGTAAGTATTTTACCTGCTTTTTGCATACTCTGCAATTTCTTAATTTCTTTAGTTTTCTGGATCAACTACAAGCATTTTATCTCTGCCTCTGTAGAGGATTCTAGCTGTGGACTTGCTCAAATACTTCTGCATTCCTCCAGGTCTCAGAAAAATTCTAATTAGTCTAACACTACCATATGCTCTCTTTCTCACTGAACTCTATGCATGTTTCCCCACAAACTCTAATTACTATTTTTTTTTAAAAAATAGGACTATTTTAGACAAAGTTATTTTAACATAAAATAATTTTAAAGCCAGGTCCTCTTCCTCATCCATTTGCTAGAACATGCAAGGGGTATTAACAAATATGTTGAGGATTAGCTCCTTGGAGAAATTGTATTTACAGAGGATCATAAGACAACACAGTATTTGTGTGTTTCCTCCTCAAAACAAAGATAACTCGGAACATACCTGTTTCTCACTTTCCTGGAGATGACAATTTTCATCTACTGCATCTTGAACGGATGTCTTGAGTCTCTCTGTATTTATTTCATACACTTTTAGGGTGGACTTGGCCTAAGTGAAATAAAAAAGTGTGTTATTTAAACAGTATAGGTGAAGATGTAAGTGGGGTCAAAATGGTATTATCGGACTTATTCTTAGTTTTTCCAGCTATGCTATATATGTATTCTCACATTTTCCCTACAATTTCAAGTTTTCGCTGACTGTAGTTTTGTATCACTATATATCATTGTGGAGTAAGAAGGCAAAGGAAATACAAAGTAACTGTACTTCACGATAAATGCCAATCACTATATGAAATTCAAATTTGCTAAATCAAGTCACATGAAAGTACCAAACCTTACAAAGTCTTTTGGTTTACACAGCATATTATTTCCGCACCCTTAATATAAAAAAAAAATTAAAACTGTAACGACATGGAGAACAGAGAAACTGCAAAGATTTGAAACCAGAAACTATAAAGACTGGACCTACCTCATCAATTTGTGACTGGATAGATTTTGCTTCATTCTCTAAAGACTCCACTCTCATCTGAATTTCAGCCACCTGAAAATTATTAGTTGTCATATAGCTTCTTCCACAGATTTGACTGAAAAGATCTAGGCAATTAATAGTTATTTTAATTTTTAAACCAAGAAAGTTCTACTGCCAAATCAGTAAAACCAGCTTTTCTTCCTTTGAGCATTTTCCTTTATGGGTGTCATTTTTTTAATATGCTACAGGAAGTATGAGGGGAGACAACATGGGAAATGTAGTTTTAGTTTAAAAAAACCCAAAAAGAATAGTTTGTCTTTTTCATTGAGAAATTTTTTTGTGGGATTTTTTTTTAAATGAATAGTAACAAAGACCTGATTCTATTTTTCTTACCAAGTTATCGTTTTCTGATTGCTTAGATTTTTCTTCTTCCAGTTCTTTTTCTAGATTCTCTATTTCTTGGTTGAGTTCCAAATTTGACTTGTTCAGTCTTTCACGCATTTCCTAAATCAAGTTGTTTTGACAGTTAACATAAAGCATTTGACACTAATTACACATGAAGGCGACAAGTATGTTTTAAATATGACAGCAAAGTATGTTTAACAAATTTCACTATATCAAGGATAAATCTCAAAGTACTCTAGAGACTCTTGCATGTTAACAAACCTGTAACAATCAGCTCTATAGGATCTGAGGTGAAGAATGAAATAAGTCTATTTGCTTTTTTGTGACATAAATTTTATAGAGCCCATTAGGTATTTGATTCACTTTTTCAGAACTCTTACAAATATATTCTCAGTTTGGGGAATATAAACAATGTAGTAGTAACTTTTGTTTACAACTGTGCTCCAGAGCCTATGAAATATATTTGAATTAAATCAGATGCAAGAAAAAATACCTTATGCAGTACTCTCTGTAACAGAAACAGGAAAAATTTACTTTTAAAAAAATTAAATATTATCTAATATGCCATTTGGTACAGCATTAATAATTTTTAAGGCAATTGTTACAAAAACTTATCTTAAATACTCCACTTCTAAGTAATTTTCAGTAACCCAGGACTAAAATAACAGTGCTCTCAAAACAATTAAGGTCTTCTGGGTTTTGGTTTGGGTTTTTTAATATGGGCAGCATTTTCATGAAATAGTGACTTAAAATAATTTCCATTTATCTTTTTACCTCAAAAAAAGATGTATCTGTTGATTCTTTCATAATGTTATCATCCTTCAGAGACAATTCTAAATCTTCAAACTGAAAGGAAATACTTCATGTCAGAATGCATGTAAAGAACTGATTAATAGCATTAATTCATGATGCTCTAGTCTGAAACATAGCCACCACCTAAATATTCATGAATGCACCTTGCTGGAAATCAGGAAAGCCATAGGTCTAGTAGATTATCCCAGTGGCATAAAACAAAGACATTTTAAAGTAGCTTCCAGTGAAATATATTGTATTAAGAATTAAGGCAGAACTTGCTAACACCTTAATTGCACTTAAAGGCACTGACAGGAAAAAGCATTTGAAGAACCACTTTAAAAGCTTCTAAACATGTTACTTTTAGGTAAGTTTCATACTTTAAATACTTGATAAATCAAGCCCATTTCTGTGACACATCTGAAAGCAATAAATAAGGACTATTACCTCTTTTTTGCAAAGGCTGAGTTTTTCAAGAATTTTGCATTTGTCTTCAACTAGTTCAGCAATTTTACTGGCAAGCTGTTTTTCCCTTCCTAGAAAAAGACAGTTAAGTGTTGCAACATCCAAATACTTAAAAGGAGAAAAAAATAAATTAAAAAAGAAAAAGAAAGTCATACTCCAAAGAAACAGTATGAAAAATAAGCTTACCTACATAAAGTCGACTTCTAACCTGAAATAAAAAGAATAAATACTGAAAATGACTGATCCAATTACTCTTGCATAGTATTTGAAAACTAATTTTTTAAGCTGTGGTTCCATGATCAGTTTGACCATGGAACTTAAAAAAGGAATAAATACAGCCTACTGTTAAAAATGGGCAATAGTACCCTCTGCCCTTGTCCCCCTCCCCGCCATGGCTGTGTGTTTGCCCTGTTCCTCTCCCACTCTAACTAGAGAAGAGGGGAAAGGAAGTTAGTTTTCACCTGAATTGTTATTATAACACACTTCTGTATAGCCATCACATAATCATAACTGCCAACACAAAGTAGGAGTGGACACACACAGCAAAAAGAGTAGGAAAGGGGAGAGAGAGGGAAGCTCCACATGACAGCTCAGATCTAACTTCCTATGAGGAAAAAACCCACACACATTATAATACCTAACAGAGCTACAGTAAGGGGACTACTTGATGGGCATCCTGCCCAGATGCAACCCAGTGGGAAGTGCCAAATCAGCAGCTGCCATGTGGGGTCTAGTGCCCTAGAATCAAAGTCTAACAAATTGCAGAACAAAATGTCACAAATGGCCTGGACAAGAGATGAAGATCTTGGCTGAACCCACAAAAACTTCATGACTTTCCTCTCAAAACGGCCTGGATCATGTGTCTGACATACAATGGGTCCTTCAGATTATCCCTGTTTCCTCCTCATTTAAAGCCCCAGGATGGCCAAGGAGTCCAAGTAACAGAAAAAGAGGAAGAAAGTCATAAGCACACTTTATCCTATCATCCCCCCAAAAAAACCAAAACCAAACCCCATTACTTTTAAGTACATAAACATTAATTCTCCAAAAAGCAGTCAGTGAAATTCTAAGTATGGATGACTGAAAAAGCTATGGGTAACTTCTGTAATATCTAATGCCTTAGTGACATGTGCAGGAGGAAAACAATACTAGAGTCGCTGCTTGACTGATTTCAGCTGAAACACCTCTTTCGTACCACCTAGAGGAATGCTGCCAGCAAACATGAATGACCCAAATTATAGGTACAAATACAGATCCCTTTCCAATCTGAATCACTGCTGCAGAATAAGGTGGCATTTTTCCTGATCTAAGTGGGTATTAGAACCCTAAATTCAGCTGCTCATATCTGAAAAACTAAAGCGCTATGCAACCCATCTTCAAAGACAAGCATCATTACACCTAGCACCAAAACCACATCCTGACTATTTAAGAGTATGCCAAAACTGGTGAGAAATTCAGAATATTGAAATATGGACACTGACTCTATTTCATGAGTAGGGATAGTAAGATAGGCAGCTGATATTACACAGATCCTTACTTACAACACAAGACGACCCTTACCTCAAAAACATAACCTTATTTGTGCATTAATAGCTTTCAGTACTGCATTCCTCAAGGTCATCAGCTTAGTACTCACAAACAGCACATAGTAAAATTAGTTCAGTGTTCCAACAAACAGAATCAAGGTCATCATCCAAACAGTTTTAAAATGCCTCCCTTGATGGGAATCCATCTGGGGTTTTTTTTTGCTTACAATTCCCTTGAGAGAACTGAGCTGGCCTGGCTATAGCCAGGGTAGTCACAGATATACCAATACACACAACAATACATATACCCTAGGGAAGGCCTCTATATCCCATTAAAATAATTTAAGGGCTGACTTTGAAAGTCTGGTGTAGAAATTAAACAGGGAAGAAAAAAGGAAGGCTTACTACAGTGAGTTTCATTCCATTTCTTCTACGGACAAGTCACTCGGTACATATTCATACACTTGACAAAACAGACTACTTCTCAATTCCTCTTTTAGAGGGATTCTAAATTCAATCACAACAAATTTAAAACTCTACAGCATTATGTATCTTGAACAGAATAACAATTTCAATTCAAACCATTAATGCAGTCTACATATCTGTATGTAACGTGAACACTTACTGATTGATAACTTCTGTACAGGAATAAGAGAACTGTAAAGGCTCCAACAATACCCGCACAAATCACTATCTCCCACGGAAAACCATATAGATCAGGACCAGGTCTCATATCTTCAGGCAGTGAAGCCACAGCCTGAAAAATAAAAAGCTTCATTTAAAGGTAAAAAGTCTAATATTTTCAATAGAAATACATATTATGTGTTAATTTACTTCTAAGGCTTGTTCAGCCCTGTACATTTACTTTTTTTCCCCAAACTCTGAGAAAATGGTTAACAGAAGCCTTTGATTTTAAAATTATATATTTACTAAGTGAAGAAAAAAAAAAAAGAAAAAATGTCCAATAAGATATGATGACGACTAGGTATAGCTCTGAAAACTTCTCCTTTGAGTTGTCTACATGTTTCACTGTTAGAAGAATCGATATTAGTTAAGTATTTTATGATTTAGTAGTAGAAAATTTGATAAAAAAGCCTGCTGAACCAACTTCATACTAAAATAACATACTGAACACTGTCAATGATTTAACACATTTTAAACACCTAAATACACTCACCATTTTATTCATCGGATATCATTATTTTCTCAAAGATAGAACCTGCTTAACACAGACCGCATTTAAGACCTGTACGCGTTACAGTGTAGCAAAGTCTTAATCGCGATTTCACTAATGAAACGGCCCGACTACCCCATCTCAGCCAGGCGGGGTGTGCGTGTGTGCAATCACGGAGCGCTGGTTCCACCGCGTTGGCCTTTTGAGACCTCTGTTATTCTCGAAGAAAGGCCCAGCTGCAACGGGACCCGCGCGGCCCGGGGTGCCCCCTGGCCCCCTCCCGGCCCCGCAGCTCTCGGCAGCCTGCCGGGCCGCGGCGCAAGGCGGCGAGGCACAGCCCGGCTGCACGCCGTGCGCTCCGCGGCGGGGCCGTTTCTCTCAGTCCCTCGCCACCCCCGGCAGCGCCGTTTTCCCCAACGCCGAGGCGCCGCTGCACAAGACCCCGGCCCTCGCGGGGGTCCCGCCAGAGCCGATCCCCCGCGGAGGCGGGTCCCGCACTCACCCTGCGCGCCCCTTCCAAGGCCAACCCGCAGTAGCGCTGCGCGCTCTCCCGCAGGCCCAGCCACAAGCTGGCGGTGGCGACGTCCAGAGCATCCCCGCGGCCGCCGGCAGCCATCTTACCGCGGGCGGCGCGCGCCCGCCACCGCGCGGCCCCTTCCGGCTCGGCGCTTGACAACCGGCCCGTACCACCGCGCGGGGGGAGGCGGAACAACCACTGCTGCCGCGGGAAGGGGCGGCTGTACCGCTGCGACAGGAACGGGGGCGCAACACCGCCGCCGGGGGACGGACTAGGAGATACCACTGTCGGGGGAAGCGAGAGCGCGGCGGCGGCGGGCACCGGGCCCCACCGCCCCGCCCGGCGCCGGGCCGAGGCGCCTGCGGACGCGGCTCCCAGTTCCAGAGCCGCGGGGCTGAGGGCAAGGGCGCCTCAGGGACTCCCTCGCCGGGCCCTGCCAGCACAGCCGTCCGGCTCGGGGGGCGCCCGGCGGCGCTGCGGGCCCCGGGGCCTCTCCCCACAGACTCTCCCCTCCGCGGTACGCCCGCCCGCGGGAGGGACCGGCAGCTCCCCTCAGCGTCCGCACGCCCGCCGCCGCCCCCCAGCCTCCGCTACTGACGTGGCCCCGCCGGCCACTCACCTACTCCTGTTCCTCCTCAAAGTTCTGCTCAGGGAAACTCACCTCCGCTTTGGCGCCTGCCCTGCCCATCCGTACCCGCGCAGCCGCACGTCTTCACAGGATAAACCCGCCCGGGCTAGATTGCGGGGAGAGGCCTGGCTGCTCGCGGCCGGCCAGCGGGAGCGGACATTTGCCCGCCGCGGGGGGCGGGCGGGCAACAGGTGGATCAGCGACCGGCGGCGGGCTGCGCGGGCGGGCTGGGCACGCGCACCGGCGGTGCGGCCCCGCGTGACACCGGCGAGGCCGCGGCGTGCCCGGCGGCCCGTCAGGCCGGGACCGCTTCAGGGCTCTGGCCAGAAGGGATCGGACCGGGCCTGCAGGTGCACAGAAGTAAGGGAGGATGCGAGGAACGGCAGCTGCAGCGGCACAGAGCAACGCGGTGTTTCCCATCTCATTAGCTAGAACTATTTTTTGGTTTATATTTTGCTTTTTTTTTTTTTTTCCTAACTCAAATTTCACAATGCACTTGCCCATGAAGCTGGTACCACCTAAGAAACAGTGATAGGTAAAAGGTGAAAGTGGCTTTTTGAACTGTATCAACACAGGAACGAGTTTGGCCATAGCACTGGACTAGCAATGAGCATTGAAATCCAACCTGCTTCATGAGAAAAAATAAAAAGCAAAGCCCTTCAGTTTTCTTCTAGACTGCGATTTAGTGTATATAAGTACACTGAAAATTAGGAATAAATTTATGTGGTTCCTTCAGTTAATCTAAACAGAGTTAAAGCAAAGTACCAAAATTAATGAGGTTTATCATATACCACTTTACCTGATACTACTCTTCTGTTTAGAGGCGACAATGCAACACCATCTACCTTTTCTTACATTCCTCTGGCAGTATTGTTTCTTGTGCAGTTATGTCCAGTAAGGTCCACCTTCACTCTGTCCCTACATTTTGGTATTTAAGATGTACCCATATCAATCATAATCCCATTTTGTATTTTATATATTTGGTTAGAAAAGTAATTTTTATGCAACTGAACTATGGGAATTTTGGGGAATCAAGGTTTTGAAATGTTTAAAAAATGGAAGTATACCGGTTATTTTACTCATCCTAAGCCAAACTTTCTAAATCCAAGCAAATTTAATCAGTACTGTCCTGGGAACTAGGGAGCTATGAGTTTCATTTAAAAAAAACCAACCAAACAAAAAACCCCACACCAACTAAAAAAAAACAACAAAAAAACAACCAACCCTAAAGGCTGATATTTTGACCACTGAGGTGTTTCCTTGCAGTTCTGTAAAAAAAAAAAAAATCCCCAAACCACACTAAGTTCATCAGATTCTGCAGTGCAAAAAACAGAGGCAGATGAACAGCAGCTAACCTGACATTTTCTTGTTCCATCTTTATCTCATTTAGCATCAGATACCCCCAGAAGCAAGGGGACTATCAAGGGTTTATTTTAAATAATATTTTTTAAGAGTTTCATTGCGGAACATAACCAATAACTGGCTTAATTTTGCACTAATGTCAACACTACATCACATACAGAATTCTTACCTTTTTGATAATACTCGCCACTGCTGAAAATACAGATTTTATCGATTCCCCGATCTCAAGAGCATTCAAGCACAGAAGTATCTGATATATCCAGCCTCCTGATTTGTTCATAAGGAAAAAAGAACAGATTTTACATTATAATTGTCAACTTAATATAATTCCAACTTTTTTTTTTTTTTAAGATCACAAATTTGTTTTTCTTAGAATTAAGAAACTTAACACTTGCCATTACTTGGAACGTAGTTCTGGATGGCATCTGAGAAAGGCTTTTTGACATCATGTGGAGAGTCAAGTACTGAACTGTCCATTTTTTCTTCAGAATTTACTGAAGGAATTGCTGTTGCTTTTGAATATTGATCACTGTCGTGTTCACTGTCTACAGCTGCATGTATTTCATGTTCCTTCTCTCGTGTTTCTTCTAGCAGCTTTCTTCTACTGCCTACTCCTGCAAATAATTGTGAAGGCAAAGAATGCTTATTTTCAGAGGATTTAACTTACACACACTTTTGTAAGATACTAACCTCTACAGAGATTTTGATTTTTTAATTTTTATTTTCTTCAACTTAGAGTGTTACATTAGAGTAAAGATGTGCTACAGATTTATGATTTAAGAAATACTTGTCTAAATAGTGGTCTCAGAACAGAGTTTGGGGGATAGAGCTTTAAGCAACAGTAAAGTCATTAAAATCAATATTCAGAGAAAAATATGCTTGGTTTTGATAGTTAGCCTATAGATTCCCAGTTCAGGATAAGTAGGTTTCTTTCTTATATCTAAATTCAAGTGGGAAAAGCTTTACGAAAGGAACAATTTAAAATGCCACATAGGATTAAAGATTAACAACTTCCCACAAGATAACAGACTTCACTGCAAAATACAGGAAACCACAGACATGTTCATGTACAAGTATGGCTGATGGCATATGCTTCAGTTTCAGTGACTTGGAGTAAATTTTCTGAAGCTGATAAAATACCACTTTCAGAAAACCCTACACCTTGCTTACCAATGTAGAAAAAAAATTTACAAATTGATTAATTTTTTAATTCTATACTTCAAGGCAGTACTGGCCAAAGATATGCATTGCAAATACTCCAATAGTCAAATAACTGACTCTTAAACAGTTACTGTAATATTAATTCGATCTGTATTACCAAATCCTCAAAATATCATAAATCAGTAATAATCTGGGTAATTTTTTCCTCAAACAAAGCATATTTTGTTCTTGCTAAATCACTGTTAGTGAAGCATTAGTCCAGTACCTTTAGCTTCAGTTTGGGCTGCACACTTAATTGTTATAGCAGACAAAAGCACTGGCAGCTCTAGAGGGACATTCCTTTTTTCATACAGTTTTCCTGCCCAGTGTCGAAATTGTACCCCTTTTGTGCAGACACAATCACTTGTTTCCTCTGGATAACACTGTCTTTACATGAGTAAGCTGTGATTTCATGATGAATCTTTTCAAATTGCTGGTGCAGCTGCATCAGTTTGCTTCCCTCACAGAGATGCTCTAAGGGTTGCTTAACATCTTGTTTTAACTTAAAATTGTTGGAATGTGATCAATGGGTTTGGTAAATCTGAGCGTTTATCATACAATATTTGCCTGGTTTTCCTTGGGTTTTGAGACATGAACTCTCTCTGCCCTACTATAATTTTGTCAGTTTCCTTGTTTTTTGCTGGATTCTGCAGCAGTATTTTTCCCAAAATGAGAAGCTGTCCTTCCTCAGACTTATCTTGCATGATTTCTAAATTGATTTAATAATTTTCAACACCTTCTACAGATTCCATAGTACCTTTATCTTTTTCAGATTCCTTTTCTCTTAACTCCATCTCATTCTTCTATTTAATATTTAATTCTACTAGTCCTAGTGTCATTCCTATTTTCATTCTTCTTTTTAACAAAACATATCCTCAGACTTTTTTTGTACAGATTTAATTGTTAGTTTTACTAAATATATTTGCAAAGAACTGATGCTCTAGTAAAAATACTACCTGGGACTCTTTCTGTTCAAATATAATTTTTATTATTTATATTTCTGGACCTTGACTTTGATTTTCAGATTCTTTCTTTTTTTCTTTCTCTCTCTTATCTTGTTTTGGTAGCAGCAATTACTTTTTCAGTATTATCCATCCTTTCAGTTACAAAAGTATCTTCTTTTTCAGCATACACTTTATCAGCCAGGTTTCTGAGCAATCACAGTTTGCCAGTATTTAATTAAATCTGGTTTTTTTAAATAGCAGTCTGGCCTTCTAGTTTGAGGATTTTAGCAGACATTAACTGTAATACTATTTTTTTTTCTTTAAAATTCTCTTCTATTTTAGAGGGCCTCTAGGGTAAAAGTTCACTTTCAGTCAGACTGGTATCACATGACTGTTATGTTGCTTTTATTGTGACTAGATTTTCTTTATAATTTTTTTTTCAGACTTGGATTTAGCTGAAGACTTTGCTATTACTGTGCCTTTTGAAGTAGTGTTTGATGATGCCTTCCAAAACTCAGATTCATTTTCTATGTTTTTATCTTGCAAGATATGTTTTATCTTGCACTGTCATAATGGCTTAAATTGATGGGCCTAAATCTGATGGTACAGAATAATCTTTTCTTTTACCATATCACATGTGATTTTTATATTTCTTTCTAAGATCTGGATTAAGCCTGTCTTCTGGTAAGACCCATTCTCTGGTACTAGAAGCTCATGTTGGGAACATGAATCTTCCTGTGTTATTTCTGCTTCACCTTTCTGAAGACATTGCATGTTCACAGGGATTTGTTCCATTGGTGTCTTCTCTCCTGACAAGCTACCAGCAAGAGCATCAAGTGTTGTCCCATCTTTTACTAATCTGGTAGATATTTTTCCTCCACTGCCTTGTTTGTTATTTTGTGCTGCCACCTGAAGAGAAAGGTCATTCTCTTTGGAGTTATCCACATTACTGTTATCTGATTCGTTATGTTTTACCTTCTGAGTTGAGGTGTTTTCAGTTTCTTCTCCCCATAATATTTTATCAAGGCTTATACTGAGGCCTTTTTTCATTATGGAAGCTTAGTTCTATTCACAGCAAGCAGGTTTTACCTTCCATTCTGAAAGTCCATATGTCTTTCAAGTGGCCACTTTCTTCAGAAATTTTAGTACCTCCTAAACTGAAGCCACTAGATGAGGGGTGAGGAGAACATAGTTGGTCTGAAGTCAATGCCTGGGACTCCTCAGATTTCTGACCCCATTCATCATTAAAAATATTCTGACTGAAATCTTTCATGTTCTTTTCATAAAAACCCAGTGGATCATTTTTATTCTCTGGTTTGTCAGTTTTCTCCTTTACATCACCATCCATTTTGAACTGGCTTTTTGATGCTGAATTTTGCTTTATATTACAGGCAAACAAATCAAATACGTTCTCAGATGTTTCCACAGTAAGACTCGGTTCACTGTCACATGGGGTCTTCTTTATGCCTGGATGATTATCTGCAGTTTCTGGTACTTCCCCATTACTTAGTAATTTGTTTTCTGAATTTACAGATTCTTGAATACAAGTGTTCAGGTTATTTTGTTCTTTTTGCATTGTTTCAATTGCTTCAATTTTTGATTTTCCCTGCAGATGAGTTCCAATTTCTCCTGTATTTTCAAAATCTAATTTTGAAAGTAAATATAGAGAATCTCTGGAGACAGGGTCATTATAATAACCTTTTGTATTGGTGTTTTCCTGACTTTCACTACTCTTGGAAACACGTTCTTCAGCACTGGAATAACAAGGGTACATACTGTCTTTGAGATACTTCAGGTTGTACTAGTGTTTCAACAGATAAAATTTGTGAAACATCACTATTGTTAACTAGTTTGACAAAATATTTTGCTTTTTCATCCCTGCATTCATTATTTTGCACAGCTACTGAGAAAAACAGATTGCTTTCTTGGATTGCACCCTCTTCTTTTTGAGCCAGCTCCTCACTAACTCTCTGATTTACTTGTAGTTTCATTGTTCCTTGTAATATTTCATCATCATTTTAAGTTTGAGGGGGTTCTTCACTAAAAAGCACATCATCTTGCAAACTCTGCACTTGTTCTTTGGCTGTTGAACTCCAAAACTTCAGTATGTCTGCAAAATGACTAAAAGAGAAGAAATGGCTCTGTTTTTCAGCTGTGTCAGGCTTTTCTTCTGTATTTTTTGTGTCTGAGGGATCACAATTCTGAGGTGGGCTAGGCAAAGAAGAAATCTGATATGCAGTTGATTCATGTCCCTGTTGATTATCATATGAGTCCATACTATAATTAATAAAGCTATTATAGATATTTGTATACCAACCTGAATGGCCATGTTTGTTTTCTGATTCCTGATTTCTCTTTTTAGCTTCATTGTTTTTCAGCAGTTGGCTTTCTGATACCAAGTCATGTTCTGAACTGTAAGGTTCAATTGGCTTCTCTTTGTCACCTGCTAGTATATCAAAAGATGATTCTATGCTGTTTGAGATGCTTTCGGAGTCATTAAAAGCATACACACTTGCTCGTATCTCCCCAGGATTTGGCATGTTACTGTTTGAATCTACTATTTCTTGTGCATAATTCCCTTCATCTTCATCTGTCACTGCTTTAACTGTGTCCTGTGATTCTTTGTCCATGTGTGGTTCTTTCTGGTCTGAAGTCTGCACTTCTTCATTCTTATTTGCTTCATCCTCTGTTTCTCTGCTTCGCTGGTCTTCCATAGCAATTGTATCTTTCTCAGCATGGCCAAAATTAAGAACATGACTTAAACCCAAATTAAAC
Source organism: Athene noctua (assembly GCF_965140245.1). Taxonomy (NCBI): domain Eukaryota; kingdom Metazoa; phylum Chordata; class Aves; order Strigiformes; family Strigidae; genus Athene; species Athene noctua. The sequence continues at coordinate 26,525,446 of NC_134042.1, read as the reverse complement.
CAATTTAATTTGGATTCTTGGCTTTCACTCTTTTCTTCTTCTGTCAGTAACTCTGTGACTGCTGTTTCCTGTTTATCATTGGAATATCCAGGCACAACAGAAACATCATGGATTTGTGGATCATTTTTTTCTGATGTCAAACCAACATCGACATTCTCTTCACCAAAGTACAGAAAGTCTGTCAGTCCATGTTGAAACCAAACAGATGCTGGGCGTTCTAGTTCCCCCTTATCATTTGGCTCCTGCAAGTCATTTTCAGCAGTGACCACTATTTTTCTGCCTCGGTATGATTTTTCTTCTAAAGGTTCAGTAATGGCTTTTAAGGGCTCTTCATCATTTTTGTGTCCTGTGATGAACCATCCTGCAATCCAACTAGACTGGGCTGGAATGGGTTCTACTGGGACACTGTTTTGCATTTGTGGCTCTTCAGTATCATCTTTTCTGTTCTCATTTTTTCTCACCAGCTTTTTGCTTGCGGATTCCTCCTGAGTGTGAGATTCCTTGGAATCATTTTCAGAAACTGGTTCAATTCTTTCTTCCTTTTGCATGGAGTCTCTTGTATGTTTTAAGAGTTCATTTTCATGCAGCTCTGATTCTGCATCAGATGATGAATATTCACTTTCTTCGTTGTGATCGTGTAATGTGCTATCTTCATTTTCAAAAGCATACTTATCTCCATGAAGACAAAGGAAATCAGTTTCCTAAAAGAACAATATTAACTTTTAAAATTATTTCATGAGTAATTTTCTACAGCACTGTGTAGCACAGCAATATATCTTTATTCTCTTTCTGTGTAATTATACGTGTGTATAACTTTACACAAAGGAATGTAAGTAATTCTATTATTCTAATGGTTCTACATAATTTATTAGATAAAAATCAGAGGACTATAAACATGCCAGTGGAGCAATAATGAAGAAAACATGTTTTGAATTATCTGAAATAAAATATGCATCAACACTTGAATTTCTAACTGGATGTTAGATTTTCAATTGCTGTGAACTACACTGGAAAATCTGGTGATGTTGGTTTACCTTAGTGAGCACTTCAACTTCTTCTGCAATAAGAACTTCCTCAACCTTCACTGCATCTTTTGGGAAATATCCAAAATCCTTTCCTTTCTGTAAAAAATACGAAAGGAATGAAAGCATTTAAACTTCAATCTTAAGTATGATAGGTGCTTGCGTATATGCTAGAAAAGTATGAATATCAAATAATAAGTTTATAGGACTGCCCGTACCCCTTCATTTTGTTTGGTCAAAGGATTGGTTTATTTTTCTTTCAAAAAGCGTTCCATTTGCCATTTTGGAAAGCAAGGGGAAGTATATTACTCCATACTATTATTTTTTGTATTATATTTATGAATGTGTGTTTGTGCAGAACCAAACCAATAGCCTTAACACTGTTTCAGCTGAAGATGTTGTTGTGTGCACAAACGCTCTCAGCCAGCTCCTACTAAAATTGGCTGCAAATTTCCCACGGACTGAAGTGGGAAAAAAATCATGCCTTAATAACTAATGACCCATAATAAGTTACAAGAAAAGCAGGATATGAAATTCAGGTACGAGGCCAGCTGCAGCTGAAGAGAAAATAGCAGCAAAGATGGCAACACTACAGAAAACAAGTTGATGATAATGCCCAAAAGAATCAAGTAAGGCTCAGTCTGAGCAAGAAACTAGCCACTAGCTTTACATCAAACCATTGCACTTAGCCTTTAATGGAGGAATACACCTTGGGAAGCAAGGAATAGTAAGGTACCTGCAAAGATACTCTTGGATGAAAAAAAGGAAGACAGAATTTCACTGTTAAACAATAAATGTGACAGATCATTTACAAACACACACAAAAAGTTTACCAATATCTTTTGGTTTTGAAGCACACAGTTTTACTAGCAGTTGGATTTGGATCAATGCATCTATTCCTTCTTAGCTATAATATAACTACGTGGCTGTTCCAACTACATTGTCAATTGTTCCGAAACATTAAATATGCATGAGAACTTCTCTGGGAACTTTCCTTGAGCACTGAACTCTGAACTCAGGTCCCAATACTGGATCGCTGATTAAGCAACTGTAAAACCTTCTTACCCACAAACCTGTAGGTAGGTACCTGAACTTATAGATGGGAATGTTTTTAACAGAACCAGATTAAATCATTATAGCCAAATGGTTAGATGAAGGAAAGAGAAAACTTGGATTCTGATCTTGACTTTGTTTCTCCATGAGTGATCTTTGCCAAGATTTGATTTTCCCTTTCTATATAAAGATAATAACAATGACCCATCTCCCAAATACTTTATTGATCCATGACTGGTTAATATTACAAAAGAGATGGAAGATCCCTAGAAGCAAGCAGAATGTAGTTGTTATGCTATTATACTATCTTTATTATTTATGGGGAAAAATCTTTCAGACTGAAGTACTTACACTTCCTGTCCACAAGTTTTCATTTTTCCTTGAAAGTTTGGAGTACACCATTATCTCTTCCCCTGTTTTGAAGCTAAGATACCGGCAGTCAGGCCCTAAGTAGTCTGTAGTGGCTTGAACTCTGCTCATTGCCGCTGGAATAGGATGTAGAAAGAAAGAAACAAGTGAGTATAGCAGCCATTTTTTCTGGTCAGGTTACTGAAGAAGTCTGATATATATAAATACATTAACATGTTTGTTAAAACATCAATATGTGCTTTGTTATGATACTAATCCATTTATATCAAGTGGAAAGCAACTAATAAAAAAAAAAAAAAAAAAAAAGCAGCTTTATCTTGGTCTTTTTTCCTATTTACTACAGACATCAAGGAGAAAAACTCTTGTCCTATACGGATATTTTTCAGTCCTTATTGAGCCAAGCTTTCAATGCCAAAATGCATGTGGAGCATTAGCAAGTTCAACTACTAAAGACAGATTTAAACAGCTAAAAAAATATTTCCCAGAGATATTTATAATTGTGTATTTTAAAAATTCTAAGTTAAATCTAGTAATTATTTCCAAGATTTTTGTCCTCTATTTTGAATATTTATTTATCTCATGAAGAAAATAGGTAAGTTTAATCAATATAAACCTTAAACACATTGTCAAAAACAAAGGTTCCAATTCAATTTGAATGACTTTAAATTCTCTTTTTCTCCACTCCCGTGTCCCCACAGAAACCACTACTGATGTGCTCTGGTCATTTTGGAGCCTGTTCCATATGCTGTTCCACAAAGACTGACATCTCTGAGCATCCAGAACCCACTGAAGTCAGCATGGCTCCACAGGAAAATAAAGATCCATCAGCAGAGGAAATCTAAGGTCCCTTCCACTTCAGGACAAGCTATCCACATTGAAAGTGCAACAATTAAGGCTGCTAAACACTGGAGACAGCTTAGAAACAGCTTCAACTACATATGATTATGACAGGTTTCATAACGGTAGTCAATGGATAATAAATTATTTATTGCTGCCCACTTGTGATTCAGTGGCTTTGCCTCCTGCAGAGCTATTTAATCCCCAGAAACTGTAACAAGTTACTGCTCTTACTTCATGTTAAAGAAGAAAAAAAATAAGTAAAAGGGATATATTAACAGGGTCTTTTATAAGAAGGATTACAAAAACCCCCAAAACAAACAGTTTGCTGACAGTAGAAAAAAACAGAGTTTTGCAGAATAGGCTGTGAATGTACTATAAACACAAGATATATAGTCATCTTTCTCAGTTTATAAACTTCCTTTTTAAAAAAAAAAAAAATTTCTTTTGTACCTGGTAAGGAATGAGTTAAAAATACTTTAAACCTGCTTTATACTGCCTGTTTTGAGGAAACCTGAGAAAAACTAGCTATTCAAGAGTATTTTTACTGAACTTTGATCTTTATATCTTACACAACCCAATCCAGCAAGTATGATTTTCTCTTTTTGTTTGAGAAGTTTAAGCCTATTGCTCATAAACTTAGATATTGACAACAAACGTTTTCTATGGCTACTCATTTCAGTCTGTTTAATTGCTAGTTTCAACAGTATGGTTTGTAATAACTGCACATGCACCATAGACTCCTTTTGAAAAAGAAAACCTTTTTACTTACTCTCACATTCCCGATCACCACACTTCTTCCATTCTGAAAGTACCTTTGTACTCTGCAGACTTGTTAAAAATGAAATTACTAACAGCAAAATTCTATGATCCAAGATCCTTGACATTTTAGATTGAATCTAGAATGCACTGAAACTGTGGAAGCTGCACTGATGTGCGTTAGCAAGAATATTCTACATTATTTTTCTTAGCCTAACAAAACATGGCAAATAAACTTATCCTATTTTCCTTCTTTCATCTGCTCAAACAGAAGTACACTATGCTAACCAGCAAACAATCTGCAAAGTCAGGTATCCTGATTATACATGTGTTTAATAATTAACTATGTTCTGATAGCCAGACTGATGTTTTGAATACAAAGAAACTAGTTCTGGTCACATCAAAATTTAGCCTTTTAGGTTCTTTTGTACTGAGTTTGTGGAGGAATGTATTAGGGGAAATTCAACAAGAGTAGTATTAGGATTTTTTCTGGATTATGAATGAATTTTTAATACACATTTCCACCTGATTTTAAGATGGACTATCAATTTTATGCTTACATTGATTTACATGATGGCCAATAGAGCTACTGACAATTTTCTAGCTTTTTTGTTTAATAAACTATATGTTTTGTGCACTGATATGTTTTAGATTATTTGTAGGTGGTCACTGAGAACTCAGAGAGAAATTTTTTCCACATACTCTTGGAGTTTTCTCATGCACTAGATGCTAAGTGCAACCCTTTAGCATGGGGAATACTTACTCAACTCCAATGTCTTTTAAAGGTGCCTGGCAGCTTTCAGGTTCTTAAGACAACTAGAAAATCCATATGCTATTTCAACATCATATATCACAGAGCATTATACCAAAGCTAAGCAGATGATATGTCCTGCTTTTTAAGGAATACCCCCTGTTTCTTAGCTATCTCTTATGCAATATGGAGTTACAAATGTTTTCAAAAATACAGGTTATGCATTAAAGAAGTAATTATGCAGGGAGTTGTACACTGGTTATAAAGGTATGAAGGTGTGCTACAAATGAAATTTTGCAGAGAGGTTTGCATTAGAAGTAAACTGTGCTTCAAATGCTCCAGTCGTTGTCCTGCACTTCCTTGGTCACCTAAACACAGTATGTCTAATTTACCTACAAAAGGGCCTTCACCTTTCCTTTCCTACTCTCCTGCATGGGGTAGCCTCTTCTTTCTCGCTTGATAGTGCCCCAAGAATCTGTGTTCTTTCCCAATCAATAATATCTGCAGTTACGCGCTTCCTAGCAGGCCTGCCCTTCCTTCAGTCCTGAGCATGACTCACACAGAATTTGCTCTGCTTTCTCTTTCTGTGAACCTAAGCTGTGTCCTACTTGCAGCACAGTCCTCCTCCCTTGTGCTCCAAAACCCAAACCTGCCAGACACGGGTGCTTCACCTGATCTACTGAGCCAGTAAACAGATCATCTCCTGGAGGTTGGGAGAGAGGGCACAAAGTGAGCCAGGGTCACATTAACCAGCAATGTCCTGCAAACAAAAAAATCACAGATGACATGTCCTCCAGTTGCAATCTAACACTTTGGCCCCTTCCTTTGCCACATGACCTGGTAGTCAGACAGGCCTATCCTATGACCTAGCACACCAGCTGCCTCTGCTGTTAGGTAATCCATTGGAGAGCCGTCTTGTGTACCAGGGAAAATACACTGTAGATTAGCCCCACACACACTAGCTCCTGACTAGCTTTGATGTCACCCCATCCCCAGCATCAGTATTCTCCCGGTCACTGTCATGGATCTTGGGTTGCTTAGAGAGTCAGTGATTGGGAACCTTCCCTGGGGTCCTTCAGGTTTATCTGTAGGAGGCCAAGGGGGAGAAATGGCATACCATGCAGCTAAAACATGGCAAATGCAAAGACGCCCTGTGAGTAGAAAGTAGGATGGGCATTTTTTTTTAATTCCCAAGTCTCTAAGGTCAGGACAGATTGGTGAGAAGGAATATACAATAAATTTATATTTATGTATACTAAGTGTTGTACAAAATAAAAAATGGACAGCAATTTTATCCCACCAAGATTAGCAGATGATCAGAAGAGTCTTTCATAATGTCACAAACCATGGAACACGGGACAAAAGCAATAATGGCCCTACAAAGGTTAACAGTCCCTTTTTGAGCCTGGCAACATGGAGCTGATTCATCTAAAAATGGAAAGGCTGGGTATTCTGACACCTAAAATTACGTACTTCAGTGAGCTTATGTGGGAGAACAAACTATCACACCCATACCTTGAGATCTGCAGATTATTACTGTATTTGTCAAAATAGCTCTGAAAATGGCTCTGACTTCAGTTTCATATGGATACCTAGACTAATTCCCAAGTCTATATACGGAGATAAAATGTTGCAGCTCATCTTAACTACTTAGTTTAATCTGCATCTGCAATTTTCAAGTTATTCTGGACACTGCTCATTATGCAGTTTAGTCTCAACAATCATTCTTCTAGGTTTGAAGCTTTTAAAGGTTGATGAGAACTGCTCTCGTCTCTGTTCTGTGTTTTTTGTTCCTCTAGTAACTTCAATAATAAATCATATTTATATCAAATATTATTTTCTTCTGGGTGTAAATCCTATACTTGCAAACATTATACAACCATAATTTCTAATCACCTTTGAACTAAAGTCAAAGATAAAGATTCATGGTATTTGTCATAGCTGGCTTCCAAAGGACAAAGTTGAAAGCTTTATAGCAGATAGAGTGAGACTTCAGTTAATTTCTGTTCTGTAGAACTGAAGCAACAAATGTGATTATTACTTCATATGCAAAGACAAACAATGCTAATGCAAAAGTAAGATCTATTTCCAACAGCTTTCATTAGAGTGAAACTATTAACTTTTTATTTGCAATGACATCTTAATAACTTTAACTACTAAGCTAGAAAGGCAGAGATCCCTTATCTTAAAATTCACAGAAGGATCAACTCAGAATTAATGGTGTAATTTAAATAAACTGAGTAGTATGGCACACTGGATGGCTTTGTATAAGTAAAAGAGATACAGATGCTGAATAGTCTAGGAAATGCAGTATTAATGATAAAGATCCCAAAGCAAATCATGACTCGGCAAAAGTTATCCAAAGTACATTCAAGTCAACATATATTTTATGATAACAGTATATACAGCTTTGGTTATATTCTTATGATAGCACCAGAAGGCTCCATACAGAATGTAGGGTTTCACTGTGTCAGATATTACACTAATACATAGAAGAATGGAGTCCATGAAAAAAGCACTTTAAAAATATAGTTCTCTTGTCTTAGAATGTGTGGATGAAAAATACAGATCAACTTTTACCTTGAATCAAATGTCATGCTAAAAAGATTTCTTTTAAAACAAGCATCTTTTAAAAATTAGTAAGTCAAAGGAAGAAAAGGAACACTAAATTCACCCTTCCAGTTAGACAAATCTAAACAGGCAACAGTCATTCATTATCCAGATTTAAACCAATTTTTTCAGCCAGGATAACAAATAGTAGGAAAAAGCCATTATTGCATCCCTATTACAAAAATGGTTACAAACATAACAACTCACATTGCATTTCTAGAAAATCATGGAATTTGTGACTTAAATTATTTTTAATCTTGATGTGTTTCCAAGCTTTGACTGCCTCCCATTTTTCCATATAACACTGTCACCTCAGCAACTGCCTGAACAGAGTTTGTAGTAAAACACAGGTTTGCTATAAAACTGAGACAGGCAGGAAAAAAGAAAAGCCTGAAAGAGCAAAATTATGTCCTCCAAAACACAGATCTCTGTATATTACTCATACACCACTGCCACAGCATTTGACCCCATGTAGTCTCTGAGAAATTCTTCTTTGAACAGAAAAACTCATTTCAAAGATCTGGGACACACATAAAATGAATAGGTTTGTCCTGTTGTATGTCAGTAATCACTACAAAATGAGCAGCTGAACTAAAAATTATAACTGGGACCTAACCACAAGACCATTACTTTCCTGATAAACAAAAGCTGCTCTAGAAACCTATTTGCAAATTTACTGGTTTTGGAAATTAATTTGATGATGGTAACACCTGATGGCATTACCATAAGGGCTTTGGATTCTTCAATCATGGGTTGGTATACAGGGCACCTGACCTTTTGACATTAGACGGAATGCACCTGTCCCAGAGAGGGAAGAGGATCTTGGGGCAGGAGTTAGCTGTGCTCATTGACAGATTTAAACTAGATTTGAAGGGGGAAGAAGGAAAAACATCGGCCCATCTGAAGTGCAAGTGTATCAATGCACGCAGCATGGGTGACAAAGAGGAGGAGCTTGAAGCCATGATGAAACAAGAAAATTACGATGTTGTTGCTATTACAGAAACATGGTGGGATGCCTCCCATGACTGGAGTGTGCCAGTTGATGGCTACAAGCTCTTTAGGAGGGACAGACAGGGAAGGAGAGGTGGTGGGGTGGGGCTGTATGTTAAGGACTGTTACGATTGCTTTGAGCACAAGTGCAGTGAAGACAGGGTAGAGTGTCTTTGCATTAGAATCAGGGGGAAGGCCAACAGGGCAGATGTTGTAGTAGGAGTCTACTATAGGCCACCCAACCAGGACAAAGAGATGGATGAGATATTTTATAGGCATTTAGGTGAAATCTCACAATCACTTGCCCTTGTTCTTGTGGGCGACTTTAACTTCCCAGACATCTGATGGAAATACAACACAGCAGAATGACACCAGTCCCAGAGATACCTGGAATGTGTGGGAGAGAACTTCCTGACGCAGCTGGTGAGTAAACCGATCAGAGAAGGTGCCCTGCTGGATCTCCTCTTCGTGAACAGAGAAGGACTGGTGGGTGATATGGCAGTTGGAAGCCGACTAGGGCACAGCGATCACGAAATAATAGTGTTCTCTATTCTTAGAGAGGCCAGGAGAGGGCTAAGCAGGACTGACATCCTGGACTTCAAAAGGGCTGACTTTGTCTTGTTTAGGCACCTGCTTGAAAGGATCCCCTGGGGACTATCCTGAAGGGTACAGGGGTCCAGGAAGGCTGGGCACTCTTTAAGAAGGAAGTGTTAATGGCTCAGGAGCAGGCAGTACCCAGGTGTTCTAAGAAGCCAATGCCAGAGAAGACCACCCTGGCTGAACAGGGAGCTTTGGCTGCAACTCAGGGAGGAAAGGAGAGTTTACAGCCTTTGGAAGAAGGGGTTAGCCACTCACAGTGATTACAAAGATGCTGTGAGGCTATGCAGGGTGGAAATCAGGAGGGCTAAAGCCCAACTGGAAATTAATTTGGCCTCAGCAATCAAGGATAACAAGAAATCTGTAAGTACGACAGTAGCAAAAGAGAGTCCAGGGAGAGCCTCCATCCCCTGCTAGATGCAGGAGTAAACATGGTAACAAGTGACGAGGAGAAGGCTGAGGTGCTTAATGCCTTCTTTGCCTCAGTCTTTAAAAATAAGACTAGTTGTACTGGGAGAATCCATCCTCCTCAGCCAGAAGACAGAGGCTGGGAGAACGACCCCCCCGCAATCAGGAGACAGTCAGTGACCTTGTGCATCGCACAGACATACACAAGTCCATGGGACCAGATGGGATACACCCGAAGGTGCTGAAGGAGCTGGCTGGGGTGCTTGCCAAGCTGCTTTCCATCATTTATCAGCAGTCCTGGCTGACCGGGGAGGTCCCGACAGATTGGAAATTGGCCAATGTGACGCCCATCTATAAGAAGGGTCGGAAGGATGATCTGAGAAATTACAGGCCTGTCAGCTTGACTTTGGTACCTGGGAAGCTGATGGAGCAGCTCATCCTGAGTGCCATCACACAACACATAAGGGACAACCAGATGCTCAGGCCCAGTCAGCATGGGTTTATGAAAGGCAGGTCCTGCCTGACAAACCTGATCTCCTTCTACAACAGGGCGACCTGCTTATTGCATGAGGGAAAGGCTGTGGATGTAATTTACCTTGACATTAGCAAGGCCTTTGACACCGTTTCCCACAGCATTCTCCTGGCAAAACTGCCTGCTCGAGGCTTGGACAATCACACTTTGCTGGGTAAAAAACTGGCTGGATGGCTGGGCCCAAAGAGTTGTGGTGAATGGAGTTCAATCCAGTTGGTGGCCAGTCATGAGTGGTGTCCCCCAGGGCTCGGTTTTGGGGCCGCTCCTGTTTAACATCTTTATTGATGATCTAGACGAGGGGATCGAGTGCACCCTCAGTCAGTTTGCAGATGACACCCAGTTGGGCGGGAGTGTGGATCTGCTCGAGGGTAGGGAGGCTCTGCAGAGAGACCTGGACAGGCTGGAGCCATGGGCTGAGGCCAACTGGAGGAGTTTCACTAAGGCCAAATGCCGGGGGCTGCCCTTGGGCCACAACAACCCCCAGCAGCGCTACAGGCCTGGGGAGGAGTGGCTGGAGAGCTGCCAGTCAGAGAGGGACCTGGGGGTGCTGATTGACAGCTGGCTGAACAGGAGCCAGCAGTGTGCCCAGGGGGCCAAGAAGGCCAATGGCATCCTGGCTTGTGTCAGCAATAGCGTGGCCAGCAGGGACAGGGAAGGGATCTTACCCCTGTACTCGGCACTGGTGAGGCCGCACCTCGATTCCTGTGTTCAGTTTTGGGCCCCTCACTACAAAAAGGACATTGAATGACTCGAGCGTGTCCAGAGAAGGGCAACGGAGCTGGTGCAGGGTCTGGAGCACAGGTCGTACGAGAAGCGGCTGAGGGAACTGGGGGTGTTCAGACTGGGGGGATGAGTCTCTTTAACCTAGTAGTAAGCAACAGGACAAGAGGGAATGGCCTCCGGTTGTACCAGGGAAAGTTTAGACTAGACGTCAGGAAGTATTTCTATACAGAACAGGTTGTTGGGCCTTGGAATGAGCTGGGAGGTGGTGGAGTCCCCATCCCTGAAGGTGTTTAAGAGTCGGATCAACATAGTGCTGAGGGATATGGTGTAGTTGGGAACTGTCAGTGCTAGGTTAATGGTTGGACTAGATGATCTTCAAGGTCCTTTCCAACCTAGATGATTCTGTGAATTTTGCTGGAGGGGGGTGTTTAGTTCACCAATACCTACTTTCTGCAGAAAAACTATGTTCAGGTTTCCTTTGGATACATACAATGAAGCTGTTTTAAGCACAAAGACATCACTTTAAGTAAAGGAGCAGAAATTTGAAGAGGTGTACCTTTTATGCAATCATGTTTCAGCTTACGATTAGTGAACGATCTGTATAAAATCTACTCTGACAAGGACTCCAAGTGGAGCACCGTGGAAAAAACACATTCTTGGAGCCTTCCAGTTTATCTGTGCATCAGGGCTGAAGAAAAAGACAAGTAAAGGGTATAGACAGTGCATAGTATAAAAGCGATAAAAAAAACCCAAACCACCTTCTAAAGTTATACTTAAAGCAAGAAGGGACCATCTGATGGAAGCACTTCAGAAGACAGGCACAGAGCATACATGGTATGTTGCCCACTCATGTAAAGTACCTCTACTTCATTCTTAGTTTTTCCCCTTTTCTGTCATTCCTTTTCCCACATTACTTGAGTGAAAAGAGAAGAAGGTATTTTTCCTTTGATCTCTACTCACCAATATGGGAAGAGAAATAAGAAAATGTTTTAATCATTTCCCGCCCCATGCTGTCTGCACTTAATTCTCAGAAACCCTATACCGTTGCATCAAATTCAGTCTTGAAATTGTCAGCTATTTGAAATAGTAGACTGGGAGCAGAGGAAGGAAATGGCACCCACGGTCTCAGCCCTATCCACAGCTCTGAGGGTGTTTCAGGGTAAGAGGATGGGACCTCAAAGGCAATGTAACAATTCCTAAAAATACTACTGCTTTATAAAGACACAGGTCATTATGTAATATTGTGCTAACAGTATACTGCTATTTTATACTATTTCTGTAGCAGAATGAAGTTGCATTGAACTGATTAGATTTAGCAAGGGTAACTATTAATTAACAGCCCAGTTTAACCATGGCAGTAAATTTGTTCTAACAAACATTAAACTATCGAATACATCATCGGCTTTGTACTCAGCAATGAAACTCCTGTATTTGCACGTTGTCAAAAATACATTCCTGCCTGTAACATAACCTGAAACAATGTAATCAATCCAATCCCTAGTTCAGTTACAAGGACCCACCACACGGTTTGTATGACCCCTGTTAATATGCTCTTCTGAAACAGTGGCTTCTGACTAAGAAACCTACTTCTCTAGTTTTGCATGACTGCAGTATCAGCCATTAAAACCTGTACAGTAAATACACCACAGCAGTGAGTCATTCAAGCTCAAAATAAGAAACCTTAAAAATACTTAATTTTAAGGAAAAAAAAAAAGGACAAAATTAAAATTACTTCCAAAGGCAATTTGAAATGTGAGGTTAGTTGAAACATGCAAACCAGTAACATTTACTCAACCACTCATTATAAAAGTTTGCTCCTTGTGGTAAACTGCCATGTTTAACATCTTCAACAGGCATTTGAACTTTTGCTTGTCCTTCAAAAGAGAAGGCACATTAAACCACCACATTGCTCTGAAGGGGCGAAACCATGGTTGGAGACTACTGACAAGGACTAAAAATTATTCTTCTCAGTTGTAGAGAAGAGGAGGCAGATAGGATATTGAAGTAGCAAATGGACTGAAAAAACAGAATAAAATACTGAAATTGTTTAGAAGGGGGAAGACTGAGGAGCTTTCCCACTGTGTTTATTTGTGCTGAAAGAACACTCCATTCTGTTTGACACATTTCTTTAATCCAGGATGTTCAGCACTTCAGAACACAGATGTCTGTCACTGCTCCGAGTTCAGAAAAGTCCAAAAACCGACACCCTCCCAAACTAGAATTTTGTAGAAGTCTGCTCTATGTTCCAGAACAACAAGGTATATATGGCATTTCGTACACTAAAATAAGCTTACGTGTCACTTTGATTCTGAAATCTTTCTAGGACTTCCTGGTTTGCATTTTGGCATATGATACAAGAATGCTCTTCCTGCCATGACAACAGACTATAGCAGTGGTTTGTTTGTATTCAGTTAATAGGCATTAATCAAAGCCTGTAAGAACAATTGTGGATACAGAGCTTCTAAGGTACAGTCACCTGCAATTATGATTCATACTTTAAATATAGAAAGACTAAGAGAATACACCGGTGTTATAGAAAACATCATAGGCATCAAGAGAGTAGTCTACAAAGCCACATTTATTTGCACATGTACAGAACAGAGCAACAGATGTTATTGTTTCCCATACAAAATTATATAAAAACAGTATTCACCTTCAGGTAACACCATACCACTTTAAGTTGTATTAAATACATTCAGAAAGCATTCTTGCACGCACACAACATTAGTATTAGGTAGTCCCAGGTAACCCCAACACTGCAGTGTAATTATTCCTAGTGGTACGAAGGGATCAAAGATTTGTCTGCAACTAAAAAAGAATCCTGGTTGAGAAGCAAGCTGAAGTCTTTCCTCCACTGACCATCAAAGCAAGGAACATCATTAAACAGATTAACTCTCTCCAGAACATAGATGTAAATACTACCAAAGCACCTGCAGAAGGCAGATAAGAGACGTATTCTAGAGTGACTTGAACCAGTGACTTGATCTTGGCCAGTGTTCACATTCCCATTTAAACACTGCTTGCCTATGGATAGGAGAAAGTTTTATAAAACTGAAAGACAGAACTGACTAAGAGCTTGTGATTACAGAACAGAAAATATAAATGCAAATCAATTAACTTTCTCTTCCTACCCAGCACTGGAGAGATTACTCCCTTTACTGGGTCTTAAAATTCCCAACCTTGCAAGGAATAGAGGGGAAAAGCAAAATTTTACGTTTCCTGTATCACTGTCTCCCTACATATGATCTAAAAGGGGAATTTAATTGTCAACAGGACATCTCAAACAATTTATTTAAAATGCACATTTATTTCTACAAAAAAAAGGGTATGATACAGAAGAAGCGATCACACCTACTTAAAGGTTTACCTATTAAAATATACAGAGGATCTTAATGAGTACAGGGTATTTAAAAAAAGATGCAAAGGAGTGTTAATCTTTTATTTTTACATTTTCAGGATTTCACATAATTTTGGTAAGTAACCTTTTACAAAATTATGTAAAAAGTACAAGAATGCCTCGTAAACAGTCTGCATTTTTCCAAAAGATTTTTTACAGCATGCAATTCTTAAGGCAGCCTTCTCCTCCTCCTTACAAGGAATCCTTTCACTCAAATAATCTTCTGCTGCAAAGATTAGGCTAAGGAAGCTTGGTCTCTTCTGTTAACGCCTTTTGTCTTTCCTGTCTGATTTACGGTCTCTTTCACTCCGTGAAGTTCTCTTGCCTGACCGACTACTTTCTGATATAGACCTCTTTCTGTCAGATCTTGAACTTTTATCCTTTGAGCTTTTAGTATCTCTACTCCCACCTTTTGAGGACTTGTGACTTCTATCTACTCCAGAAGCGTCCCTTCGCTTCCGGTCCGTGCTCCTTCTGCGTTTTCTGTCTCTGTTATGCCCTCTTCCTCGGCTTCGACTTCTACTTTCACTACTGCTAGAGCTACTGCTGCTACTGTCCCTGCTAGTACTTCCACTTGTAGTGCTGCTGCTGGTGGAACTACTCCGACTGCTACTGCTGCCAGTGCTGGAACTACTTCCACTACTAGTACTGCTTGAAGTACTACTGCTACTACTGCTGCTGCTACTACGGCTATGACTCTTACCAGTTTTGTTCCCTGCCCTACCCCTGCTTCTACTCCTAGTCTTACTCTTAATTTCTATGCTTGGTGTCTGACTCTGCTCTGTCTGTGCCTCAACCACCTTTACAGACACCACAGAATTTTCATCCTTGTCTGCCTGGGGCTCTGTATCCTGAGCGGACTGAGACAACTGAGGTGACTCTGGCAGTGGCACAGACTGTGGCTGAGACAGAGCCTCAGCCAAAGGTTCTGGCTGAGCTTCTGGTGCCTTCTCCTGTTTTTCTTCAGGTTCAGCTTCAATTTCTGGTTTGATACCCTTCTCCTTCTCAGGAGAATTAACATTACATACTTTTTCTGGCTGAGCATCACACTCTGTTTCTGGTTCCACTTCTTTGCCATTCTCATTTTCTACAGGTTCTACACTATCTCCCTCATTTATTTCAGCCGAATCCTGCTCATTATCCATTGGCTGAATGTTTTCACTTTCCTCTTTTACAACTGTGACCTCTTCATGCTGACCATCCTGTTGCTTGTCATTCTCCCTCACCTCAGTAGTCTCTTCTACTTTAATCTCCATTTCATGTTTCTGTTCCTCCTCTTCCTGTTCTTTCTCTGCATCGCTATGCCCTGAACCTGTTTTTCCCTTTTCCTCCCCTACCTCCTCCATTTCTACATCATTGTGCTGATTACCTGTCTCCAACTCTTCCACTTGCTGAGCCACCTTACCCTCTTCCTGCTCCTTGTTCTGTTCTTCCTTCTTTTCTTCATTCTGCACCTCCTGTTGTTCTTTTTCCTTCACAGATTGTCTTCTGGGCCTGGCCTCCATTTTGTTAATCTGTTCTGCAAATTCATTTCGCCTGCTTTCAAAGAGTGCTAGGGAATAAATGCATAAATAATAGTTTCAGATAATCTACAGACATTGAAGTCTATTTTCCCTTTAACTATGAGCTAATAAGTTATCAAATTGTTTTAACTTATAAATACTGCATCCTTATTCATTCTGAAGTAGCAAGCCATTCATGCATAATGAAAAAGACTGCTAGTTACCTTAAGAAAACAAAGGAGATAGTCAGCTCAGCTGAGTATGAGAAAGTAAAGCCCTAAATCTAAGCTAACAAAAAGATTTTGACTTCATTAAAATCAATCCAACCAACAGTATCTCAAAATAATACCTTAGTTTCCTGATATTTATATGTTAACAATGTTATAAGAATCAGCAAAAAGCTGGTTAGGTATTAAGAAAGCTTAAATAATGTAAGCTATTCAGACAGGTGAGCTAGCTTCTCTTAGCCCCCAATCCCACACAATGAAGAAAAGCTCCTTAAGAAAAAAAACCTCACAATACATTTTCAGTTTAATAAAGAAAAGAACAGTAGGACTACCATCAACTGCAGTATTTTAAAATGTTTTCCAAAAGAAAAAATATATTCATCCTGTGAAACAGAAATGAACACACATTAAGGAAAAAAAAATTAAAAAAAAAAAATCACAAAGTTCTAGTGCTGTGCTTAAGAAAACGCTTCTCAAATCCTTTGTAAAAACCTGCATTTCCTTGGGTCTTCAATCCATAGATTCTGCCTTTTCAAAAGCTCAGTTGCTGCACTGTCATACATCTGGGTACTAAAGCTAATATAAAGGACTATGCATACAGTTCTGTTGACTTCTTGTAAGAGAATCAAAGCACATCCAACATAAAAATAAGTCACTGAAAGAGTAATGGTCACTTGTGATGAACACCCATGCAGTAACATAGTTTGTCCTAAGCATGTATTCATGTATTTAAGCAGAGAGCCTTAAAAGAAATTTGTACAGCAAAAATCAAACGGAGGCAAGAACAAGGGCCTTTGTATCACAAAGACCGCTTACCATTCATCTTTTTCTGTGACTCTTCCATCAACTTCTGCGTAGCAGGACACATTCTGCCAGGTATGTAGAATAAGTGGGGTTTTGTCTTCGTTCTTATATATTTAATTATTTTAGCGTTATGTTCATTCCATTCTTCTTGCTGAGAAATGAAAGGACATAAAACTAAGAAACACAATAATAGTTTAAACAAGAGAAAGCTCAAGAGCAAAACTAGAACTCACCAACTGAGCAAGCTCAACCTTTTGCTCCAGTAACCGCAGCTCTGTCTGTTTAGCACGCCTTTCTTCAAATAGTTCTCGCCTTTCATTTTCAACTTGCTTTCTTTCTTCCTCTGCCTGCACTTCAAGTTTTTGTTCAATTTCTTGTCGTCTCTTTTGCTAAGATAAATAAAGAAGTATCTTAAATATTTTTTCTAAATCAAGAAAGCATTCTAGTTTGGTCCAATTAAAATTTTGACTTATTTACACCTTTAAAGGCATTCCTAAAAATACATTAAAAGAGATCTCCTAAATTACAGGTAATGGAAGAAAAGAGTTTCATTGCTTGCTGGCAGCTAATTTTCTGTGGCTTAACTATAAAACTATGGGCCCCCGTGCATTTCTGTCTGTTTTTCTATCATTCAATCTGGATTTGAATTTTCAGTACAAGCTTCAACATGTCATTTTTCCCCACTGGCAGAAAAAAAAGAAAGATTTCAAGTATTCCACTCGGACAGAAAACAAGCCAACTCCCCCAGAAACAAATGAAGGACTGCAGACTGGTGTTTGTGACCAACAAAACAAATTACACTGCAAATACTTCCAGTCTATTCCTCACTAATTAGATATATTACTATAATCCTGGAATGCCCTGTTTTTATGTCCTAGGCAGCTATATGCTCATACTGTTGTCTAATAGAAAAAATCCCAACAATTTAGTGCCCGGACAACAGAACAGCTGTACCATAAAACCCCTCAGGCCTGTACTTTGATTTATACTAAGTTTTTATGTACGAAGAGAACAATGCCTGTACAAATTCTCAGAAAAACGTTGTGAAGAACAGTTAACACCTCAAAGTCTCTTTATGCAAACACATAGTACTATATATTAGACAAGGATTCCATCTTTCTAGACCTCCTAATCAATAGTTTTGTGTTCGAAAGGCAAGCAGGCAACAGAGAACTTTGGTCCTTCCTCATGTACTACATGACAAGTTAGATAAAACAGTAAGATATCAAAATACTGAATCTGAAAATAATCAGTACCAACAACACAGAAAAGATTTTAAGTTTAAAGACTTTGTATCTGCTTCCATCAGACTCCTGAGTAGAACTTTCAAATGCTGTTTTTAATCTAAAGGTTTAGTATTTAGCGAATAACCCATTTCCATTTAGGGCAACAGTAAACAGATACCATACCCTCCACAATCTAAAAGAGCATGCTAGGAATAAAGTTACCACCATCCTATATACAAGTTCTTTGAAGTTATCACTAAGCTATGATAAACCTTCACTTCAATACATTCACATATGCATTTATTAAAAACAGGAATTCTTGTTATCTACACTGGGAGGATGAAGCCATTTGTAGTCAAAAACACACAGCATAATACAACTATATATTTCTGTATACTTGGTTATAATTTAAACATCTGGAACACATCAGGGTAAGCACTGCTTCAGCAATACTGAATCACCATTATTTACAGAAGTAGCCTATGATCTATTAAGAAGTTACCCAATTAAAATCCATTTACTTGGAAATGACCCCCAAATACTGTAAACAAGAAAGAAAAAAGTATTTTGTGTTTTACATATTTTAAAAATGTACAGTGATTGGAAAAAAAAAAAAAAAAATCAACAAAGCCTTGCCTTTTCACTTCTGCAGTGGTCAGAGTGTTATAAGTCATGAAACAGTTTCCAGTCCCTTTCCTGCCTCCTACTCCAATTTCACTAAACTAAACCAAACAGAAACCTACATGCACTCTTAGCAATTTGTTGCACCTGCAACCTACACTCCATGGAAATTTCATTCCTATCTGAAGCAGCTTAATCACACAATTTTGCTTTATTATTTACAATCTGATAGAACTAAAAATAAGTACCCTCTCAGTAGCAACTGTGGATTCCTGTTTAAATTTCTGAAGAGTGCCCATCAACAAGCCAAATATACGTCGATTCCTGAATAAAAACAAAAAAGAAGTTTGAGATTCAGATCAAGTACTAAGATTTTTATTTGCATAAACAATCAGCGAAACTTTCCACCACAGAGACTTTTATTTTTAAAGGTTCAGTATTACTTAATGCCATTAGCAATAGAACACATACTGACTGTGCCAGTAGTCAAGGGTATAATTTACAGTGTCATATCATATTTTGCTTAAGTAAGACACAGCTCTTAACCATAACACAGCACAGTTAGCACTGGGAAAAATGGAAGCCTGCACATTTTACATCTGGATATAACAAAACTAAGGAAATACTTTTAAAAAATCCAAAAGCAGAGAATACTGAAGAAAAGGTTGCATAAATACAGTGTGAGCTATCAATAAGGCAGTGGTCATCTAGCTTTCTGAAAAACAGCCCCCACCCCCCCAGCCCTTCCCAGAGGAGAAATGAAGCCACACACCAGTGAAAGCTTATCTGTCAGTTTGGCTAACAGTGTCTTCTACAATAAGACACTGCACTGTGGGAATCAGAATTTCTCTAATCCAATTAAGTGTTGTTTTGAGAAAATGTAAATAAAAATTAAATTTACTTTAGTAAGTACAATTCTTCAATGAATTCCCTTCTTCTGAACAAGAACTAACTTCTTGAATTTCACCTTTTCTTTCTTTCCATTTAACCCCAAATTAAGCCTTTGTAGCAAGAGGCAGACCCTCTTATTCACCTTGAACTTTTACACAATTATGAGAGAAAGGAAATGTTATTCTCTTCACTCAGTACCACTCCACTACAGTGGCACAAACCTGACATGGAAAGGTAAAGGTACTTGTATATTAAACAGTAGAAATAGAAGCAAATAAAGAATTGAGAGCTAGAAATTACTCAAAGTGTATCGGTATATGAATGACATCCCAGAAGACACCAAGTAAAATCAAGACTTCAGTGGATGCTGACCTCTTAAAGAGCCTCCTTCCACCACAAGTCACACCAATACCAATATTGGTTTTCCCATCTCCCCAGAAGACTAACGAAGTGTAAAACAGTAAAACTACAATTCTGAGAAACAAACTTTTAATGCCTGAAGCTCTAGGAAGTCCACTAAGAACTATGGAAATCTTTCTATGAGGAAAGCAGTTGGAAACTGGTGATGGAAGCAACAGCAGTCTGTTAGTGGTGCTGCACCTGTAAAAGAAGCAAGTGAAGTGCCTTTTCTGTGCTAATTGATCTGTGGTCCTTATCAGAGAAGCTTTCTATAGTCCCTTATTCCAGCTCTTATTCTTCTGTTTATTTGAAGTATGGGTTATTATTGCACCGGGTGAGCTGCAGACTGAAGTGGATGGAGTCCCAAGAGGTTGGACACAATTGCAAATTTCCTTTTCCAACACCTCTTCCCAACAGAACTGCATTTCAGCAAGAATTTTAATGAGCTACCCTGACACAAATAAAATATAGCAAAAGGAGATATACATAGGAGGAGTCTAAAAAGAAGGAAGCAAAAGGAAGGTCAGATTGTACACACAATAATGAGTCCAAAAGTAATAAGAGAAAAGAAACACATGATGGAACTACTGTGTTAGAAAAACAGAAAAAGGAAAAACCCACACCCAAAAGCCTCCTTCAACCAACAAAATAAATGATGTACCAAGACAAATGCAACAGTCCAAAAATGTTAAGTAACCAATGAAGCTGTATATGTTTGTCTTACTCAAAGACGATCAGTTACAATAGCATTAGCAAACCTATTCCTGTAGGTGGCCTGAGAAGCAGAACCCCTGTCCTGTGTGAAGCGAACAATGTGTTGTTACTGCTGGAAGTATTTCGAGAGAATGTTTTTTAAATTCAGTTTTATATCATTATAAATACTTATTTTGGTTTTATACCATATAAATATTCAGTTTTATACCATTTATACTTCTTCAACACCATCTCTGATACTTAACAGCATCTGTACTTTTAAAATTTAAAGCTACTTCCTACACTAGCACTCAGAAGTACCGTGTTAGTGCTTAAAAGAGGATTCTGTGTACCTTTGTTTTCCTTTTTCATCCATATTTTGATCTTGTATAAGGTCTCGACGTGTTCGCTCTTTGGAGGTAGCAACAACAGAAGATGGCAACGCTGGCTACAACAGAGAAAAACAAAGTACTTTATTCATGTTCCAAATAAGTAAGTTTCTTCCTGCAAAGCTCCATTTATCATGTATTACCTTTTTAATATCATCATCCTCTGCGTCGCTTTCTTGGCGTGATTCTCTTCTTGTCCGACGTTCTCCACCCAGCCTGAGAAAGGAAAAGCATTAGTGGTCACTAGAGAACATATATTTAGGACAGCATCTGTTCTAACATGAGAAAAATACAAGTCAGCATATCTAGTGAGAAGAACAAACACTTCCAGTAAAAACATCCCCACTGTTCCAATGACCAGTAAGTGGCATTTTTACAGACTGTTGGTAAAAATCAGCAACAGAAAACACTTTAAGTTTTAATACAACTTACACAGTGGGCCAGAAGAGTCCACATTACTACTGTATTTGACTTTTTAGAATAACTGTGGAATTTATTTGTGGAATTATTTCTTGTTTTTAATGTTTGCACTTTGCTTTTTCCAGAATCTCTAAAATGGCTACTGGCATAAGGGGATCATGAGACAGATCGAAATGTGTTGAGATATAAAGGTTGGTATGATTTTTCAAATGTGAAATGCTATTCAAGTTACCCAACCAAATACCTAGAAAACAGGTAAGGAGGGGCAGAATGCTTAGGACCTGAGAACTTGGATGAACTGGGGCTTTAACAACGAACAACTAGGCAGAGTGTTCAATAGAAGTTATTTTCATCTTTCACTCTCAGTTTTGTGGCACAGCACTTTACTAGTGGCAAAGCTGTTTCACAGTATTGATTTTGCTTTAACTCAAAAGTGAGCCTTGCTTTAGTCAAGAACCACCACGGCATGTAAAAGCCCATAGAATAAAGCTCGTTATTATCAGTCACATCTGACAGATCTGCATCCAGATGTGAAAGCTCAAAATCTGAGCCTATTGTCACACTGTATGCATTCAATTTATTAAACAAGAGATCTGTCATAATTCATATCTACTGTAAAACAAATCTGGGCTACTAGGCAGAGTATAACATAGCAGACTGCACACCAAGTAAAACAAAAAATTCCCAGAATCTTTGTATTGCTCTATCTTTACATTATTGCTATAAGGTATGAAAAAAAAAAAAAGATTTCACCACAGTCAATTGCTAAAATCCAAATATATTTCCAGCAAGTCTCGAATATGTAATCTCTGAAGAACACAGTGAAAGTCATCAGTTATTAAGTAACTGAATCTAAGCATTTTAAATGTACTGTTATAAATTCTCATTCTGATAAAGCGAGTTCTCTACATCACTTTTTGCACCCACCTACTGGATGCCCCTTCAAGATCTCTCTGTTTGGCTGGGGGTCCTCCTCCGCTATCCGAGAATCCACGCCTAAAAAGAAAACACTTCTGATGTCAGAACAAGTTAGGCTAGCTCCAGGTCTACCTTAAGCCTGCACAGTCAAACTGTATTTTGGCTTTGTGGTCATGATGTCCAGCTCTATCATCATTTACTATCACTACTGCAAGAAAGTGTTTAAACATACTGCTTGTGGACCAACTAATTTAAGCTTGAATTACTGCACTTATGCAACCGAGTTGCTATGCTCAAACAAGAAGCCCCATTATGGTCAGATGTTCCTATCTGTAATAATTTTCAAGATGTATTAAGTCTTAACCAGAAGTTTAATAGTGCAATTCAACAAAAAAATCCACTACATACTGCATTAAGAAAGAACTACTGAACAAAAATTATCCTTTTCATTCTACTTGAGGCAGGGGGGGAAGGAAGAAAAAGAGGAACAAACCCCAAGAAAACCTACAACAAAACACTAGTGGTTTTACCCACGTGTGTTTTAAAATTTCTGTCGACTTCAACTCTTTCTATTCTTCCTGGAAAAGTTACTGGTTTCTTAATTACCAAAAAGACTGAATTTGGATGATTTTAAAGAGACAAAGTCCCAGATACTACATAACACCTCCCTTAACTTCGGTGTTCCCCCTTATTTTTCAGGCTAACAGTTGAAAGGGTTAGGGAAAACCATCAGTTTAATGTTGTTACAACTCAGAATGAGAAGGTACTTTAAATTTCAGGTGGTGACATAAAACCCCAAACGCCCCGCAGGCCAGCTTTGGTACCTGCTTACAGTTACAGCAGTGCAATGAGCAACGGGGTCAGAAAGGAATATAAAACACGCGGGTGGCAGGACAGCAAACCGATGCCAGGGTAAAGGGTGGAAGAAACCCCACTGCCCGTTTCCGCAGGTCCTTACCTTAGCAATAAGCTCCCTCGCCCTCTACCTCCACCAGGGCCTGTGATGGCTAACAGTCTGTTTTGGGGGGGCCTGCGAGAAACAGCGGGCACCGTTAGTGGTACCTGCCCCGGCCCCGCGGGGGGCCACCGCTCGCTCAGCCACCGCCGCCCGCGGCCGTGAGCATTCCCTCACGCAACCCACGCTTGTGTTCCCCCACCCCCACCACGACGGGCGGACGCCGCCAGCAAACCAGCGGGACCGGGGCAGCACCAGCCCCCCCCCGCGCTGCGCCAGAGGAGCGGGGACGGCCGGGAGAAGGGCGCGGAGGCGGCAGCCTGCGGGCAGCTCCTCGCCTTCCGCCCCTCGGGCCCATCACGCAACCCACTCCCCCACCCCCCTCCCCCGGACAACAGCGCGGCGCACGCCAGCAACACCCCCCCCCGCCCCGGCCTAGCCGCTTCTCACGCCTTCCCCCCTCCCTGGGCCGCTCCCCCCGCCGGCGCCCCCCTCCCGCCGTACCTCACGTCATTGGGGTCCCGTCCCGTGAGCTTGCGGATGTTCTCGTCCACGTGCTTGAGGCTTTCCTTGGCTTTTTCCAGCTGCTCCTGCAGCGCGCGCACCGCCACCGCCATCCCGCCCGCAGCGCGGCCTAGCCGGGGCCCAGCGCAAGGCACCGCTGGGTAACGGGGGGGAGCGGGGGGACAGGCCCCGCCCACGCGCGGCGCGGCCCGCCTGGCGGCCCACCACTCCGGCAGCCGCGGGCCGGGCCGGCGCAGCCAATAGCCCCTCGGCGGTACCTGCCGACCGCCAATAATCGGGCACGAGAGGAAAGGGCACGCCCCACGGGAAAGGCTCACCGAAAGCGCCCGCCAATTACAGGGCCCAGAGGCAGACTGGCATCACCAACGACCAACTACTGAAAGCCTCTGCTTGCCAGCTCTACGAATCACCAAGGGGACCACCGGAGTGACATCGCTGAGATCTAACGAGAACTCACGCGTCAATTTCCCGCAGCCCAATCACAAAGCCACTTCGAGGACGTTTATCCCCACCCACCCAGGACACATCCTTCTTTCCCGCTGGCGCTGTGTCCCGGTAGCCAACACGCGGGCGGCTCGGGCGGGCGCCAGCCACCGCTCCGCTGCAGAGGCGGCCGCGCCAGGCGAGCCAATAGGCGGGAACGTTACTGAGGGCGGCCCCGCACCCGTCCCTCGCAGCTGCGTAGCTTGGGCTTGGCCAGCTGCTCCCCGGGTAGCGGCTGTAAAACCCCGTTACCGGGCGTTGCTCGTGACGCCTGGGGTGGCGAGGGTTTTACCTGCGCCGGGCAGCCGGTGTCGTTTGCGCGGAGAGGCTGGGGGGCAGCCCGCCTTCCCCCCCTTCCCCGCGGAGCCCGCTGCCGCTTCGCGGCGGCAGGAAATGGCGAACGCACGAGGGACGTTGGGGAGGCAGTAAAAAGTCCCCGCCCCCACCGGTTTCGGCGAGCCGGAGTGTGGCGGCAGCCCCGCAGGCAAGAGCCGTGTTTGCCCCCCAGCTCCGCCCCGGCCCTCGCTGGCAGGGGGTAGAGGGCTCTGGGAAGCGGTAACGTGAAGGCCCTTTCCCGCTTCGGGAGAGGCTCCGGTCGGCACCAGCCGGCGGCGGCAGCAGACACTGCCCGGCCAGCCAGGCCGCCGCTCCGCCTCGGCCGGGAGCGTCAGGGGGTGCCCGGGCCCGGCCGCGCCGTGCCGTGCGCCCTCGCCCAGCCGGAAGGGGCGGCGCGGCGGGCCCCGGCGACAGCTGGCCGGTGCCGGGCGCGGGGCGGCTCCGCCGCGGAGCGGAGATGGCGGACGAGGCGCTCTTCCTGCTGCTGCACAATGAGATGGTGGCGGGGCTGTACCGCGCCGCCGAGCAGGGCGAAGGGGTGAGTGGGGCCGGGGCCGCCCCGGGGGCCGCCCGGCAACGGCAGGGGTAAAGCGGCGGCGGCGCCTTGTGTCTTGCAGGAGAACGGCCGCTGCACTACCAAGCTGGAGAGCATGGGCTTCCGCGTCGGGCAGGGCCTGATCGAGCGGTGAGTCCCCGCCGCGGCCGCGCCCCGCCCCGGCCCCTGGCAGCGCCCCTCTTACAGTTCCCGGGGCTGGCGGCCGCGGCTCCTCCTCGGCGGTTTTACCCTGCACCTGCCCGGCGGGGTCTCTCCCCCCTCCTTCCACGCCTGCTGGGGCCAGGAGCGTTCGCTCCCTCGGTGGGAGGCAGCTGGCTGCTTTGGGTGGACAGAGCGTTACGCCGTGCAGGCGTTCCGGCATCCTCTCTTTTGGCATCTCGTTCTTGTGGGGACCTGTGCGTGAATACCACAGGGACGGTTTTGGAGTATGCATTTTCCCAGTGCTTTCCGCCATGAAAAATGAGTCAGGGTACACGGTTACTTTTAATACTTAAAATCCTTTTTAATTGCACTTTTTGTAGACCTACTTCTGCATGTTTCCTGCTTCTGGTACGTTTCATGATTTTCTTCTCTTTCTAATTTCTTTCTGAAACATAACTTTATGATTGGCTACTCTATTTAGTTTTTCTAAAGCACTCTTGGTCCTTGGAACTTAGCGACAAGCACATTGCCCCCTTGTTTCCCCAGGCCCTTTGGGAATGCCCGATGACTTGCTGCACATCCAACTTCAGCGCCCTCGTTTTGAGGCCCTCTGGAGACTCGAGCTTCTGAAGTCGTGCTTTCGTTGAATAAAGTGGTGCTTTAGTGCCGGATAAAGGCCCCGAAGGAGGATAAAGGGAGAGAATTCTGACATAGGCAAGGGAGAGGTCCCTTTTTGGGGAACAGGAACAAGTTTTACCTTGCTTGTTCCTATGTGTTAGTGCTTTTTTGCATATTTGAAGGACTCCTTCCAAGCAGTAGTATGGGTGTGAGCTTTTTATCTTCTGTGTAGACATTTAGTTGAAGATGAAACCGATGGAGTGCTTTGCATCTTTCTGTACTGCACTGTAGCTGTCTTAATAATCATATAATTAAGATCATTTATTCTGCTGTCATGTTGCAGGTACTAAGATAACACTGTGTTGCTCTTAAGTTAAAATACTTAATGCCATGATGCTAGAGTGATACTGTACAACGGTTGGAAAACTATTTTCTGTAACAGCCTCAAAAATAATGTTGCATAGTACCATTGTTCTGTATTTTCTTTTTCTGTTTAATCAGTCAAGTTGTGTGTATCTTCATTAATGATGTATTTCTCACTTTTCTCTTAGGTTTACGAAAGATACTGCCAGGTTCAAGGATGAATTGGATATTATGAAGTTCATTTGCAAAGATTTTTGGACAACTGTATTCAAAAAACAAATAGATAACCTAAGGACTAATCATCAGGTACTAATGCTGTAGAATTAGATTTAACTTACAAGATCAGTAACAGTTTTGAGTTACTAGTGCATTTTTGTTGGTCTAGAATGAATTACCTGATAAGAAACCCAAAATGTTATTTGTTTTGTTTAAAAAGCATGTTCTTAAGATTCATGTTAGCATGTAGCTTCAGAATACAATTTAATAATTGCTTGTGATGTCTTTATTACAACTCTGTTTGAAAAGACTAAATGCTGTGAATTTCATACGCGCTGTTGCGAAGCTAAAACTGACAGGACAGTAAGGGTTAGCACTTAAACAGGAACGTTTTTATGTATCTCCCAGAAAACTTTAGTAGAAAACTAGTGTGAGGAAGTAGTATTACTGTTTACATCTATTTAAATAGAATGGCTGCCTTGAAGTAGTTTCTTTTAATTTTGAAGAATATTTACTTTTTTCAGCAGTTGAGACTTAGCTGCACTCTACTGAATGTACTTGTATAAGAAACAGCTGCGAAAACTTCTCAAATTTGCATGTTCGTGACATTGCGTTGTATTTATGTCACAGAATCACAGAATCATCTAGGTTGTAAAAGACTTGAAGATCATCTAGTCCAGCCAGGTTCTTTCCTTTATCAACAGCCACAGCTTGTAAAGCAAGATCAAAAATAATTTAAGGAGCCATTTTACTAGAGTAAAAAAATCTTTTTCCTTTTGGAAAGACTTAGTTTTCTTATGGCCATTTTCCTATTGTATCAAAGTAAGAACAAGAGAATTTGCACAAGGATTGTGCCAAATAAAATAGGTTTTCTTTTTCAGCGAGCTGTTTATCAAGTAATAACTTTAACAGATGATAATAATTACCTTAGAAATCTAGTTTTGAATTTCAAGAAAGCTGCAGTATTGATCTTAGGTCTCAATTATATATACAACCTTAATTTAATTTCAAGGGTTATGATGTTCCTAAGTAGCACAGTCATTAGCAAATAAATTAAAATGACAGGTGTAGATTAATCTATACTATGTTCATACTTATATTTATAAGAATGCATATTGTGGCACAAAATTATGATGTAGAAAACACTAGGTTTTTAATTTGATCATCTGCTGGGTGTTGTTTGTTGCCTGTATTGCTATTAAAGAAGATAATTCTCACTGAATTTGAGAATAAGAATAGTGAATTGCATACCAAATGAAAATTAAGATTTTAATGTAAAAATCTTCATGCATTTGATACATGAACAAAGACTTTCTTTTATGGAACTATTTTTTCTGAGCACTGGAAGGACTCTTCCAAGAAGAATGTAAATATTTTCTTCTAGGGTTAACTGTTTATATTATTGTCTAGGGGTTTTGTTGTAAACTCACTGTTAAGTTTTGATATTTCATGTAAGTAAATTGTAAGTTTAAACTTAAATCACAAATGACTTAATCTAAAATTTAATTTTTCAACCTGAGAACACTTACATTGTATCTACAAATCAAATCCCTTCACATAAAAACACATGAAATGTTGATACATGTTACTGCATATTCAACTAAGAAGTTGTTTGTTTGTTTAACAAACCCCAGGGTATTTATGTCCTTCAAGACAATAAATTTCGTCTCTTGACACAAATGTCTGCAGGAAAGCAGTATTTAGAACATGCACCAAAGGTACTCTTCAATTTTATTCTTGGGATCTACAAGTTTGATTTGAATTATCTTGATTTATTCATAATAGCAACTTTATATATAGTAATTGAATGGATGCAAACTCTTCAAAAGGGCAGCTGAAGTTTACTCTCCAAAACCTGTACTTTTTAGAAATGCACTTGTTTCAGAACAGTGGATTTGATTTATGGTTTGATAAATGGTCATAGTCATTGTGAAACTTCCTGTTGTGTTTGAGTTACTTGATGGTAGGAGCTGGTCTGCTACAGATTCTTTCTCTTTGGAAAGCGTGTGCTTTCAGAAGCTTTTTTTAAAGTTTCCAAAATATATTTGAAAGACGGCTATTTGTTACCTAGAACAAGCTTGAACATTCAGAAAGATCCTCCACCAGTTAAAAATAGTTTTGATTGTAGGTGCTGAGTTAGGATAATAGTTTAGGTAAGTAATATCAGTGCCTCTACAGAACCTCTTAGAAAGCGCTTTGGTTCAGGTGAATGTAAGAAATGAGGCATTCAGTTCTGTTTTATGGCTTCTTAATTCTTGATATTCTCAGTCATCACAGTTGCAGGCTACTGCCCTTGGGATTTTTTCTGGTGTTTGGTGAGATGTTTCTTCTGTTTTGCAACATATATTCTAAGTATCTGCAGGCCCTCACCTTCTAAGATGTGGCCAGTGCAAAAATGCTATCTTGGACTGTTTCTCCTTTGTTGACTGTAATACCAGTTGCTAATTTCAGCCAAGTCTTTGGAATAATTCTTTTAAGGATACTAAGTTCTTGCAGGTTTAATGGAAGTAGAAACAAGTGACTCAAGATAGTGCCTCTTAACAAGAGAAATCTGTATAGTGAGGTGCACCATACCAAATATCGAAGCTTTCATGTATTAGAGACATGATGAAATCTCTCAAGCATAGTAACAAAACCTCCACAGTTTTATATTGTCCAAGTGTTAAGTGTTGTTCTTGAGTACTTAGTTTTGATCTTTAGCAACAAGCTTCACCCATGACACTTACTTAAAGTACAACTTTGTTTAGTATTTAGCATTTACCTGTGGACTAATCAGAGGAGGCCTATCAAATTTGGGAATAAAGAGTATTGTAACAGCTGAAGTTTCATCAATGCCTGCATGTAAGTAGTTTTCAGATTATTCAATTATTAGCTCACTTGGTAACTTCCCTTACTGACTTCATTATTGTATAAGTATTTGTCAAGGTGGGATTAGTTTGAAGTTGCTAGGCCACAGGAGTCGGTATGAACTTCAGGATGTGGCTTGTCACTAAATGCTTTCATGTTTAGAAAATACTGACGGAGGTTGAACCTCCTTGATACTGAGTGGAAAGCAAAACTATAAAGTTATATTTACATTTGGAAGCATCAAATGCGTAAGGATGTATGTCTAGAAGGTTATTTGAACATGTGAGGATAAACAAAACTAGATACATGCTCTTTCTTTATGGAAGTCATTAAGAAAGTTAGTAAGTGAAATTCACTGCAACTGCCCAAGCTGCTTAAGGTGGATTTAAAAGTTTCCACAGGCTTTACACAAATTTTAAATTTAACTGACAAAACTGTTGTGATGTGGGACATGGACCAACTTAAAGAAAAAAAAAAGCCGTTCAGCTGGAGTTAAATTTAAAATTAAATAATGTCTAGATGTTTATAATTAAACTGTAAAATTGAAATGTTCCTTACTATTTCTTCTAACAACAAAAAAAAATTACTTGGAAAAACAACTCTAATGGTGATACTTTGATCTGAATTTGCTTTTTCTTTGCAGGTAAATTTCAGGTGATGATACAGAAGATGTAGAGCACATTCAAATCCGGGTATCTACCTTAAAAATCTTTTGTGTATGGATTCAGTATCTTGGTTCTGCTTTGTATGTAGCTTGTAAATTACAGCAGTGTACAGCACAATTCCAAAATACATAATAAATGCTCATCAGAATAACTTAACACTATCCTTGTATCTTAGTATGAAATTTATTCTATACCAAAGTATTAATGTCCTCATGGTAAAAACTGTCTGCTCAAAAGTTTTCTGCAAAATATTTCAATTACCAAAACAACATGTATGGAAGAGGCACACTTTGAAAACAAAGTAAAGATTAAATTGGAAGAAGAAACTGATGTGTTTTGTGTCACCAACGTGAATGCCCAGCTGCTACCTTTTCTTATTCACTCTGAAGTGAGAGGCAGCACTTGCTCTTGTATTGTTCTGAGGAAGTCATCAGCACATGAACCAACAGCCTTCATTAATGATGTTCAGTGGAGGCTCAATTCCTGTGTACAAATGATGGGTAGTAGAAAAGAGAATTTATTTCTACATAGTTAAACAGTTTTTCCTACCTCCCTAAAATTAGTAGCTGTTTTTTGTCAGAATGATTTTACAGCTAAGGTCATCTGTGGTGCCCAAAGAAGGAAATTTGGTTTAGCTTGTGCATAAACTCAGTATTAACATAATTGTTTTTAATTGCTAGCTACAACTCACTTCAGTAATGAGTGTTTGCAGGAAGATGATTAGGCCTGCAAGAAGCTATAAAGACATCACTAAGACTCTTGAGGACATGGGGTTTGATAGATCCCACTTGTTACAAGATTTGCATAACAATACACACCTTGCTGTAGATAAGCATGAAAGTATCTTGTTAAAACTTCTAATGAGTTTTGCTGTAAGGCTTTTCTATTGGCAGGTTCAGGCCTTATAGTTTAAAATGAATGATAGAAACTTATGGTGTGAGAATGCCTTGTGACAGTGATTCAGTTTCTACTTTGAGACCAGTAAGTAACAGGCTAACTAGAAAAGCTAACATGTTAAAGTAGAACCATTGATTGTTTTAACTGTCTTCTGTGCTGGGCTATGTGTATGTTGTCCAGCTGCATGGTGGGCAAGAACAGGGGAAGCTGCTGTTCCTTAAGCTCTAGGGAAGGTGTGACACTTGTAATGCACCAAGCCTTTTCTAGATAGCTGCTACAGGCTGTCAAGCTACAGATTCTGAATTGTGATGACCAGGCGTTTATTATACTTGAGCTTAAGATACTACCAAATTCTGATCTTTTCAGGTACTGTGGATGCTTGTTCAGATTAGTTGTAGCTGAATAACTTGATAGTTCTAGGAAACATCTGGAGCAGAACTTGGAACTAGCAGAATGCTGTTCTACTGTTTATAGAACTAGCAAAGACAAAAGTAACTACACTACTGTTGTACTTGGTGGGGATCAGCTGCTGGAAAACATTGGGTTCTTATACTGGTGGTTGGTCATCTCTAGAACTCAGATTTGTTTGAAACTGTAGGGCTAGAGAACTAGCTAACTTAAGTATTCTTGCATTTCATGAGTTCTTCAGTTGCCAACGCATCCTGCTTTCAATATGCTGAAAATGTTACATCTAGTCTCTTTAGTAACTTGCGCTGTATGCCTACTAGAAGGACATTTAAATGTCACCACATTTTAGGCATTTGCAACATGGTAGACATTCCATATCAACATATACAGAATCATTGTTACTTTCAGTGCCAGAATTGAAACTAGTAGTTACTGTAATTCACTTTGATTTTTCACTTGACAGTTAAGACTGCCATTCCAGATACAAAAGTGCCAATCATTCAAAGACATATTAAAGGTTCATCAATAACTGGTTGTGGTAAATGATTACCTTTAATAGTGAGGGGAGGGACTTATATTCTGCAATATACAGAGAGCAGATAGCAACAAACTGATACACAGCATTAATTGACATCAGCAGAATTCAGTTCCTTTAACATGGATTTTTAATTATTGAAGATAGTTAGAACCAGAGGGAGTCCAGTATGTACTAAGCAGATGCTGATAGTCTTGGCAAAGCACTCCACATTAAATATATAAATAGGTGAGCCAATATATTTGTCAAGATACCATACAAAAAATAATCTGGTTCATTCTATGTAATTAATGTTTCTATTAAAAGCACTGAATACAATGATGTAATTTTCACTGGTTTCTGCATTTACTAAAACCCACTATGACTACTTGGGAAATAGTAATGTTTGTTTTACTAAAAATAATTGTTTCAGTAACTTACTGGCTATAGCTGAATTGCTTAGCAGTGCTTATGATATCTATAGTTAAGGCTGCTGTTAAATAGTATGAAGAATGAGAAAAGCCACAGCGTTTAATGTTTCATTTTTATTAAAAAAAGCCCTCAATAGGTGTGTGTTAGATAAAGAACAATTTGTAATGTAGCCTCAGACTTCACCTAATAGCAGTGTCCACAATTACTCGGGTGGTAGAAATTTCTAACCAAGAATGTAGTTTACAGGGACAGGAGCTTGAGAGATGATGCCAGACATTTCACTGACCATTTTACAATGATGGTGTCAGACATTGACAATCTCAAACTGAGCTTCAGCATAAGTTATTTATAGCTATCCCAAATGCATTATCGTGAGGTGTTCTGAAAGGCTTCTGTAGTACTTCAGGTCTGAACCTGAAGCGCACTGTCTTGCTGTTAACTCTGGTAATGCTGTTTGTACTATGGCAATGCAAAATACTTGGTATTCTCAAAGCAGTCTAGGAAGGTTCATCAGCCAAGTCACGCTGATCGAAGTACCTGTGGAGAGAAGTGGAAAACAGTAAGAAATCTCTAATGGAACATAACTCCTTGCTTTGCTCTGAGTTGTTAAACCCTTTGCTTTCTAGCTCTTCTCTCAGTGTTTCTATCACTAATTATGGCTTTGCAGTTCAGGGGTCTCCTCTGAGGTAACCAATAAGCTTACTATACACTTCAGTTTATCTTAAGTCCTTTTAGCCAAGTATATTTGCTACACAGGCCCAGGGTACTTTAATTGACTTCCACTTTAAAAAAAATCCAGGTTAGGACAAGAGTAATCACAGATTTTTTTTTCGGGACATACTTTGCTGTTTAGGTATGTAAGTTGCATTACCTGCTAACTAAGCAGATTATCAAGTTCAGAGCTGATATTTGTTCTTCATTCCTGTTCTCCTGAAAGAGAAATAAATTATTTACCTGTGTCAAATAGAAAAGCTGTTACATGCCATGTTATATGCTTGTAATCTTCCCTTCGTTCTTGAGCAAATTTAGGATGTGCAAAATTACTTACCAAGACTTCAAGAACTGAAAAATGATCCTCATAATAATGTGCCAAGTTCAGCAAGTCCTTTGCACAATGCTATATTAAATCTTACCTCTAGTACTCTGACTTCTGAGCATCGTCTTGCCAGCTGTCGAATAAGGGAGTGAGCTTCAGGTAGCAAAGGTTTTTCAAGGCATGCCAAAAGTGCATAAAGCCATCTACCCTGTGTGGAATCAAATAAGAGTTTTAATTATGAGCACTTCCTTGAAATTTTATGCTATTCTTGTTACATAGAGCAGGCCTAGAGTGTAGGTCTCAAAACAAAATTGCATTTAAGAGCTACTGCTAGAATTTAAAAGCTTTAAAGCAAAATTTGATGCTATAAATAATAGAATTCTGTGCCTCTAAATAAGCTGCTTGTGAGCAGTACTCCTGGACTTCCTGGTATTTTTTGGAATACTGGTCAACATATAAATTGATACAGTTTACACTAATGAAGTCTGAGGGAAGGATTATTTTAGTAATATCTAAAGATTATTACTTAGCTATTAACGTTTAACTTCACCACCTGTGGAAAAACATTCCTGAAGAGTGAATGTATCAAATCAGATCTTTGTGGAATTGATGTGGTTAGAGCAGATTTAAGATTTGCACCACTGTGAAAACATATCCTTTGCATTTTACTTCACTGAATTCTACTGCATTCTTAGAAACAGA
Source organism: Athene noctua (assembly GCF_965140245.1). NCBI lineage: Eukaryota > Metazoa > Chordata > Aves > Strigiformes > Strigidae > Athene > Athene noctua. The sequence continues at coordinate 26,491,614 of NC_134042.1, read as the reverse complement.
ACTTCTGCCACCAGTCTAACTTCTTAATTTAATCCCAGAGTCTTGTGGCTTTTGTTATGGGAATAAACTAAAAGTCAATGTGCACATTCTCTGCAGCATGATGGTTAAAATGAAGACAGTCCTACAGAGAAGGACAGAACATGAAAGGCCTTTATGTGACTCAAACAGTGAAATTGTGTTTAGTATTATGGAAGTAATTCTCCATTACTCTTTTGCTTTGTGGTACTGAATGAGATGAGATGCATCCACCAAGGTCCTTACCCAGCTCGTCAGTCTAGTTGTGGCCAGACTCCATGCTTATGTGCCCTGTCAATCGGAATTTCTTACTAGGTTTGATTTGTCACCACACTAATGCAGCTAAGCTTTCTGGTTGTGCTGCATGTGGAAAGATGAAATGTGTCTTTGCCACCAGACTGTCGTACATCTCCAAACTAAAATGGAGGTGTTGGTAAATACAGGGTGCAGCACCCTGACAGCTTAAACTGGTCAGAACCAAAGCTACTGCAGTCTGACTGTCCTTTTCACAGGGCTGATACTCATGCAACCCTGTGGTTTAAGTTAGTGTGGGGATTATAAAAAGGGGCAGGAGTTTTGGCAGTACTTGATAGATCTGTGTTACGTTTTGTAATTAGCCTTCCAAAAAGTTCTGTGAATACTCATTTTAGTATCTAAAGTTTTGAAAGTAACTGAATGATACATGCACCTAGAGAACTCTTTAGAAACTAAAAATTTCATAGAGAACTACCAACAATTTATCCCTTGTTTACTGCGTTCATGTGCAAGTAGTTAGAATAAATAAAAAATTACCAGTTCTGGAGTAAATTTTTTCTCTCCAAACCAGCTTATCAGGTATTCTAAAACACTGGTTACTGTTGCCTTCAAAAGAGGAACAGAAAGAGACAATACAATACCTGCAATGTTCTGTTTTGCTGTCCTTCTACCCAAAGGACAGTACTACATAAAAAGCAATACGATTTTTTAAAGGAATACACATTATGTATTTCTACTCCACTGATACTATATGGCATTTATCCAGGTTGAAGTTATATATAAGGGTAAAATAAAAGCACCAGTTCCTGGAAAGAACTTTACAGAAAATTAAGTAATTTTCTGCGTTAACAAAAAGTTATGGATAAGTAGCTACGGATTAGAAAAGAGGCATCATGCTTACTGGTTGTTTCTGTATAAAGGTGACTAGTAGGAAACATAGTAGTAAAGGAAAGGTAAGTGTGATTCTTCTAGTCTTGCAGTGTAGGTAAGAGTTCACACTCAATTTGAAGGACTGCACTTAAAACACTAAATGAGAAATCTTAAAACACTGTCAGGCACCTAATGGGGCATTCAGCAAAAATTCAAACCTTAAATGTTCTATAGAGAAATTACAAGGACAAAATACTCTTAAAACTAGTCATGATAAATTTTCACTAGTAAAGCTGAAAGTGAGCCAGTGATTATATGTTTTTGTTTTAAGTGTACAATGAATAGCAGCTGTAGTAAACAACTGCCTACTCTAGCAGAGAAAAACAGATAAGACTTCTGCAACAGATAGAATACAAGCAATAATTATTTATGCCATGTCACTATATGATTCTAAGAAGTAGGCTTACCTGATTCATTCTGCTTACAATACTTAGCAAAGGGGGAAAGCCCACCTGAAAAAAAATCAAGTTGGACAATACAGACGTTATCATAAACATTTTTATTCTAATTTAGAGTGTACTGACATTTTAATGTGATGCTCAGACGTGTAGTGATTAGAAAGTCTGTTCTGAGCTTTGAAATGTATTAAGAAAAAAGTGTTCCAGCAAGTTCAAGATAAGGTCAAGTCAAGTTTGGTATCAAGGAACCTTGCTTTTAATGTTAACTTGTTAAAGCTTTGTTTTTTCAAAATGATGCAGCAAAGGGCATGTTTGCAGGATAGCATATATGAGCGGAGGAGCCACATACTACCAACCATTCAACAAAACACTAAAGCAGACTATGCAGAAAGCTTTGCATTCAGTTCAGCAAGCAACAAAGTAGTGCACTTTAGCTGATAACAGATGAAAGAACTCAACTTTTTGACTGCAGGGACAGACTTGTTCTCTGCTTCAGTTTCCATTTAAAAGGGAAGAGAAATTGGACTTCCTGGGCTCACCAGAGATCCCACTTTCTATTTAGTACAGAGTAAGATTGTTTGTGGCAGTTATTCTTGAAAATAGCTGCTGAAAGTTAGATAGAAGTCCTACACTCACCTTTATGTAATCAATTCCTAGATTTTCATTATCAGATAGTGCATCTGTTTCTGAGTATACTCTTTCACCCAGGCAGAATTTCTTCCAGCCTTCTTCATCCTCTGATTTTGGCTGAAGTAAATAAATGAAAACTGTGAAATATTGCTATCTTGAAAACACTGAAAAAAAGACTTGATAATATTCATGAGTTGTTGCATTAAGCTGTAAAGTAAGATTAACCACAGATTTAATGATTGGAAGAAGAGCCCCACAGCACTGTTACGAATTTTACTCACCATAGTAACATTACTGTCCAAATGCTGTGACCGCCAGTGATTTCTGCGCTTGTTCAGACTCTGAGTAATTAAAACAAAGCCAAATCACAGTTTAACTTTGCAGTTATTTTATCCTAGCCATAATTGTTCTTCATTGTTCTTAAAACATACAAAAAGTGTATTTTATGATGTTCTATAAATCAGTAGAAGCATAACTGGCTAAATAATTTCCCATGCCTCTTAGTATAAATGTAACTAAGTTGCTCATGTTGGGTTTTTGGAAGTAACATTAAAGCTGAAGGCGTTTTAGTCTACTACATAATGTTGAGGTAGTAAGCTTTAATAGACTTTTCTTAGTTTAAGAAGCTTTTAGTCCAAAAGCACACATAAAGCCAATATCCTGTTTCCAACAGTGGTCTGTATCTATACCAGCTGTCTACAGAACGGTGAGAAAGAAGGCAGTATACAGGGATTCTGTACAACACAAATTGGCCTGCTCGACAATTTCCTGTACAGAGGTGTAAACGTTTTGTAACAGAAGATGTTTTCCCCCCATTCTGTTGTTATTGCAGCAATAAAAATGACCACTAAATATGCTCGAAGTAAGGTATCAGTAGCTGATGCATAGTGTTTGAACAAGTGACTACTGATGCTTTTTTTCTCCTGAAACATTTTTTAGGATATTCTCGTGTTAATTCTGGCACAGATGAGAGGACAATTGATTTTTTTTAGAAAAGAAATACCTGTACAGTGAATATGGCTTTAGATGTCAGTTTCCTTAGTTCTACTAAAACCTTAGATTATACCTAATATACAGTATGCAATGTGACACCTTGTAGAAATAGGGGCTAGCTCAGTTAATGTTTGCAGTGTATAGATGCAGTAGTACAGATCTCCACCTTCACTGATTTACCTCCCTGAAAAAAGAGGGTAAATGAGCTCATGCAAAGTTCAGGGCTACAGCAGCTTCAGGGCAGCAGGTTATATACTTCAGTTACTTGAGGTATTCCTACAATGCAGTATCAATGCCCTGTAAACATGCCTTTCGCAGTACTCGTGTCATAAACAATCTCTACCTACATCTCTGTTACGTTTTGCTTTTCACCCTGTTTAACTGTGAATAGAGAGACTGCTCAGTTCTCCATTTTTGTTCTGTTATTTAAGAGCAGCGTGCAAATGCACTAGGAAAGGTTTAAGTCTGTGCTAACACTAACATCACAATGATTTTTGTCCTCCCTCAGCTACTCTCATTTAAATGCCAACATATTTTTTTCTGAAGTTGAAGGAGAAATTGTTTTTAAAACGCGATTCAAGAGTTTTATCAGAGGTTTAAAAGCCACACAGTATATACTCAGTTCTTCTTCAAGAACTTAAAATATTTGCCGAAAAACATCTGTCCTTACCATAAAGTCGTAACATTTCTACACTAGATATAAGGTTGTGCCACATAAAGCACAGATGTGTTCTATCTAGAACAGTGCAAGTCCCCTCACACACACCATTTTGTACCTGACGAACAGCTGAGAAATGGGCCACTTGCTGCTGCTGCCACTTGAGCGTTGGGGAGTATCCTTCAGGAGCAGGCTGACATCCAGAAATCTAAGAAAACACTGGCAATAATTACAATGTAAAGAAAGCCTTATAAGAAGAATCCTTATGAACAAGAGAATGAGTAAGTGTCAGGTAAAGAATATCCTTTAAATCTTCATTTAAGAAAGGTAATTTCGGTAATTTCATTACCGCATCCAAGACTGACATAACGGTTTAGAGAAAATTTCTTCTACTGACTCTTGTCACATGCAAATAAGAACAAAAACTAAGTATTCAAAATACATTGCCAAAGAATTATTTAAGATCATCTTAGTAGTAGTTGTTCTTAATTTCCCCATTTATAAAAAGCAGGGTGTTGTTTCCTTCTCTTGGACAGATGCCATGAATCTTAGGCATTCTACTTGCCAAGATAATAGGTTGAAGACAGAGGACAACAAAAATAACTTTTAGGAAATTAATTCTGACATTTTACTAGATAAAGCCTCTTTAAAGATTAGCATTAAAAAGTTATTTTTTAAAAAAAAAAGACCACCCCTTTTACAAATGGTTTAAGAATGCCACTACAAAGAAATGAGACCAAGGAAGAGAATGGTCACAGAAGTCACATGGTCGTATGTCAGTACTAGAAACCTTCCCTGAGCAATCTAGTAGTGAAGTTTCAGATTACAAAGTTTTCACTAGAAAAAGGCAAATTTGGTCTCTTGAACTATTTGAAAGTAGATTATAAACCAAGCTGGCAGGGCAATGTGACAACAGAAAAATCTGCTTGGGCAGTTAGGAAAAATTCCAATGAAATATTCCAACAAAAAGGAAAAAAGTGGTGCTAGAATTTAATATAAACTTTAGTAAAGCTGCACTTACTACCCTGACCCTAGATATATATTTAAACCTAAATATAGGCATGGAGATATTTTTCTTCTAAAGTTTATGCAGGTTTTACAATTAAATATTTGTGAAATGTAATGCACCATTTGATTTCCTCAGACAGTAAAAGAGTCTGCTGTGTATCAAATAGTATGGATATTATCAAATTAAATCAGTTAGACTGCTGTTCGCCAGCAGTTGAACAGGTGTTTCTCCAAACCCAAACATATTAAATTCTGTAGATGCTGTTAAAATCCAGGAGTGCTATTTAGTTATGCCTACTGCTCCCCCAAATTAGTACAAGCATAATATTAAGATCTTTCCCCTTATATTTTTTTTTTTCTCTCAGAAGGAAGCATGTAAAAGCTCTCAAACTTACTGAAATGTTTACTGTCTGCTTCTTTCTCAATTTTTTGGGGTCTATTTGTGCCACAACCACATCTGGGCATCGAGCTGCTTCAATCCTACAAAATAAAATCAAATGGCTACATTTTTTCTTTTTCACAGCAGGTGGTTATATGCTGGGTGTCTCTGAAATACTGCACCTACATAAATCTTCAGGTGCATAAAACAGGTACACCAGCAATTCTTCCTGAAGGTTTGACTTGAGAGTTACAGATCAGGTATTCTCAGTTTCTAGGCGGCCGCTGTGGCCTCCTCGAAGCTTGCTTACATCCCAACTTTGCGAGAAGTGCGGCAACGCTTCCCGTAGCGAGACCTCGGGAGGCCACCGCTGCCGGTGCGGAGAGCCCGCAACCGGGCCTCCGTCTTTCTGTGGGAAACCGCGCAGCCCCGGCCCCCAGAGCTGCCGGCCGCGGCACACGCAGCCCGGGGGAGGCGGCGGCCTCGCAGAAAGCGGGCGGGAACCCACCGCAGCGGGAGCGCTGGGGAAGCAACTCTGCCTGCGGCGGGCGGGTGAACGGGAGCGCTGCGCGGGTGAACGGGAGCGCTGCGCGGGTGAACGGGAGCGCTGCGCGGGTGAACGGGAGCGCTGCGCGGGTGAACGGGAGCGCTGCGCAGCCCAACGGGCAGCACCGGCCCGCGGGAGGGAGCTCGGCCCTTCCGCCCCGCCACTCACTGGACGCGCTTCAGATACTCCTGCGGCGTCCTGGGAGGCACCGTGGGGTCGAAGTCCTCGGCCAAGTCGCAGTCATCCACGGGCAGTAGCCGCGGCATCAGGTCCTCCGCGCCCGGCTCCATGCCCGCCGCGCCCCCGGCGGCGGAGCCCGCCTCACCAGGCGCCCTTGGGCCGGACCGCCGCCACGCAGGCGCGCGGGGAGGCTCTCGCGAGAGCGGTGCGGATCCTCGCGGCGGGCCGGGGCCGCGCCGGCGGCGGCGGGCGCCGTGCTCTTACAGGCCGCCCGGGGCCTCCACGCCCCTCGCGGTCCTTGCGGCCCGGCCTGGAGTCGTACCGCGGTGGCGCTGGGGCTGCGCCGCCGGGAAACGCCGGGCCCTGAGCGGCGGCCTGCGCCGGAGGCTTCAGCTGCCCTGAACACCCAGGGAGGGGAGTTAGAGGAAATTTGGTCAGAGTCCCGCAGAAAGTGGTTGTGCCAATTTACTGCCCATCAAACTAGGCCTGTTTCTGTGGTGAATTGGTGTAAACTCTTCATAACCATTTTTATTAGGCCCTGTGCCAGTATCCTAATATACCATAGTTTTGGCAAGTGCCTCTTTAAAACTCATCCATTAGTATTTTATGTTCTACCTGTGGACATCCAGTAACAATAACACTTGGCCCTTCCTTTAAATGCTTTGAGATTTATGGTTAAAATAAGTTACATAAAAGTTGCTATAAATTAAAACGGCGTTCTCATTCTGGAAGGGTCAGTGCACGAGGTTTTTATTTTGTTGGGTTTAGCTAAATATTACCATCTGGGAATATGCACATGCCAAATCAAAAGCAAGGTAGCGTTAGCACAGTTAAGAAAAAGTGGAAGGATAATGCTGTAATTATTTACGTTGTATATTACAAAATTCCTGTTATGCAAAATGTAAATTGTTTTTCCTATTAGTTCTGCTGCATGCAAAGTCAGTTCAGTACTATCTGCAGTCCATCTAGTAGATCAGAGTAGCTCTAAATATTTCTGACATAAGTTCAAATAAAGCAGTACTTTTTTTCTTCTCAAGGCTGTATTTTAGCAGTTCTGAACAAACATCTACCCCAACTCCTCCCCTCCACTGGCTTTTGTTTGTTTTAAGGTGTTTCCAAAACCACCTACGTGTAACAGGGAGTTTTAATTCTGAAACCCGGATCTAACATCCTAGTTGAGTATGCAACAATTGCAGTCACCACTAGAAATAAAACCTGCTTAGTGAAAACTACAGAGATATCTCTGGAAAGGCTGACCCGTGGTCAAGACAAAAACTTTGGTGAGTCCAGCTGTAAAAAATTCTCATGTGATACTTTGGTAATATTCAGAACTTATTTTTCTGTTTGTCGGGAAGTCAAGAACTATGAACAGAAAGAGAATCCACAGGCACAAATAGACTTTAAATATATTTTCTATCTCTAGACTACTTTTTCTGAAACTTTCCATAGATACTTCTAAAATTAAGTAACATTTTTAATTATTACAGATAATCTTCCACAAATAATAAAATTGTTCCTAACAAGTTTTACCAACAATGTTGATGCAATGGCTAGCAAATATGACTCAATGGAGGAAAAGGAAAAAGAAACTGGAAATGAATATTCTTTCTCCTCAACTACCTAGGCATTATGGAAGAGTACTTTTCCAAAGGAAGGGTGAGTTGACATCAGTGGATATGCACTGCTGACTTAAAAATGTAATCTACCGCATAAAGTAAAAATTCTGCATTAAGAAAAATGAAATGCTTTCAGTGTACATTCTAATACTGGGAGAAATAAAGTATTTTCTTAGAATGAGTATACACCAAGTTAGGGTCCTATTTTCTGTTGTATTATTTTGCTTCTCCTTGCTTTTCTCTGTGGTTTGCACCATCGTTAACAGCTGCAAGACATTTATTGAAGTTTCAGGGCATTGGTTTGAGTCACTATGTAATGAAATTTAATTGTGCTAATGACTGATTAAAAATACTGTATCTTTTATTTGTAGTGAACTTTCAGAATAGTATACTTTCTGTTCTTTTTCACTTTTAAATGTCTTTAAGTGTTAGTTGCCTTTTTCTCTTGTGGTCTATAGAATGCATCTCACCGTTCTGACTTCGGGACTTGTGTCTTTTCAGTGTAACTTTCTGAGAATGTTTTGGAATTGAGTACTTTTGAAATCATAACACTGAATTGCTTTCTGTGCATCTGTTTGAAGTTTGCCTTGGTGTGGGTTTTATGGTTTTGGTTTTCATTTTTATCTTTTTTTTTTACAAACTGAGGAGTTTACATGTCCTTGGCAAACTCCTCCTTAATACTCCCACAACTGGCAGGAGATTTGTGGACGTGGAAATTTAAAATCCCTCCCTATAAGTTTTGCTCTTGTTTACTTGTCCATGTTTTTAGACTGAAGAGAACTGGTGAACAATAGTGGAGATAGTAGTGGCATAGAAATACTATCATATTACATTTGACATATTAAGAAGAGAGGATAACGGTGTTTTAGTCATTTATATTTGGTTAGTGGTCATAGCATGTTTTCAAGGTTGCAGTGAAGGGGGATGTGGTAGTCAGCAGAATTTCTTCCAGTCCTCTCCCATGTCAGGATTGGTTGCATTGAGATCTCAGCAAAGACTGAATTTACCGTTCTGGCTTTTTGTGGCAGGCACCAGTCTGAAGTGCCCTGAAACCTAAGCGTCACGGTAACGTGGGTTTGGGTGAAAAAAGATAACCACGCTAACAAAAATCTGAACAGCACTGTTGTTAGGGCTATGTGAAAGTTATTGTGCAGATAGTGAACAAATGTGTTGTATTTCTAAATATTTATGAGATAACGTATTGTCCCAGGCTAAAACCCACCAGGAATATAATCTCATTGTATTTTTTCCCCAGGCAGTCCCAAGAAACTTGTAAACAGTCTCCCAGATGAAAAAGTTGCCGCAAGTACCCACGGTGGCCGGCGGGCCACAAGGCGGGTGGACTGCAGGGCTGCCGAGAGGAGCCCGGCTGCCCCGGTCCCGAGGGTTCCCCTGAAGCGGCCCCCGCGAGCACCGGGAGAAGCAGGAGCGGAGCGAGACAGCCACGGGCGGGGGCGAGGACGGCTCCGGCTCCGGCGGCACAGGCGCAGCCCACGGGTGGCGAAGGCGAAACTCCGGCCGGTGGCCGGGATGGCGCCTTTCCCGAATGGTGTGAGGAGCGCGACTGAGGCAAACGATCTTTAGAAGGACTCTGAAAGCCGAGCTGGGAAGGAAACACATACACGAGCGGGAGCTCAGGGCAGCGAGGCGAAGGTCAGCGGGCTGCCATGACTGAGGCCGGGCGCCTCCGCTCCGCTCCGTTCCACTCGCCGGGGAGGGCCGCGGGGCACGCGCGGGCTGGCCCGGCGGTAGCGGGCCCCCCTGCGGGGGGGCGGCGGGGGAGCCGCGGAGCTCAGCCCGCCCCGTCCCGTCCCGCCGCTCTCTGCCCCTTGACGTGGCGCAGACTCTCCCATCAGCCATGTTGACTGCGTCGGCAGCGCCGGGGCGGCTGCGTGCGGGCGGGGGGAGAGCGAGAGAGGCGGCGGCGGCCGGGACGCGGGGTGAGCGGGCAGGGCCGGGGCCGAGGGGGGCAGCGGAGGGCGTGGGGAGCAGCCGGCGGAGCGACCTGGGGGGTGCCAGGGCGAGGAGAGCCCTGAGGCGGTAGCCTCACGCTGTGTGGGTGCGGGGGGCACCTCGGGCCGTGGGGCCGCCGCCCGGCTCTTGGGCCAGGAGGGAGCGTGGTTGGAGCCCCCAGGCGGGGGGGGGTGTGGGGGGTGTGGGGGGTGTGGCAATCCCTGGGCGGCCAGAAGCTGCTCTGGGGGTCCCTGGGTGGCCTTGAGGGGCCGGAGATACCGCCGGCGGCTGGTCAGCGCTGCCCGCGGCCTCCCGGGCCACCCTGGGCGCCGCGGTGGAGCCCGGCTGGGGAGGTGCCGGCAGCCGCCGAGAGCCCCGTCCTCAGCCGGGGCTGCCGGCGCCCGGGTAGGGCCGGCGGGGCAGGGCAGGGCCTTGGCGCGGCCGCCGCTGCCCCGGGTGTGAAGTGTGTCTCCCGGCGGCAGCGGCTGCAGCTCTTCGGTACCCGCGCCGTGCCGCTGCCGGGGGCTCTGCCAGGCCGGGTGCCTTGCCAGATCGGTAGAGCCACACAAAAATGGTGTTTAGGCAGGCCCTGCTGCACTTGAATATGTGTTTTTTAATTTAGGTCGGTTATTACATACTCCGGTTGTTTTTTAAAAAACCCAAGTCCTCAGTGAATAAAACTGGGAGAGCACGCTTGGAGGAGTCAGTGTCTGAGGAGTGAAAATGAAATTCTTACGGTGTCAGTTTGACAACTTGCGGTTGCTTTAACTAAGTACTATTATTCTCATATACTTGAGTTCCTCATTGGAACTGAAATAGATTTGTATCTGGAATCTGATTTTGGCATTAAAAAATTAATTTTTATTGGCTTGTTATTCATCTAATGTACCGGACTATTAGTGCATAATAAACCAAAATAATAGTTTTTTTGTAAGAAAAGTGCACAATTAACTGTACTGGTTTAGTGGTATTTAAATACATAGCCATATGAGGGACTCCGATCTCTGTCCTGGAACTCTTAAAATGCTGTAGAGAAATGTTTTGATTTTGTTACATCTGCTTCCAAGGATTAGTGGGTATTATTTTGGTGATCTTCTGTATTTGGACACATTTGTGTGTGTAAATGTTTCAAGGTGCTGAGATGAAGGAAGAGCTTTTAGAATATTTTGAAGAAACTATTGTTAATTGCAGTTGCTTATAGAAGCATTTCAAAATAATGTCATTTCAAAGTAATGTGTTTCAAAACTGTTTAGTCAGCTATAGCGTTGCTAACTGTACTATTGTATCTAGTCAGAGTGATTACATAAATACTATTATTTACCTGAGAATCAAGCCTTCGTAGTCAGGTGTAGTCAGCCTGTGACTCTTTATGAAGTTCTGTTGTGGCTTCTTTGTGTGACAGAGAGTGAGGTTCCCAAGGTGCAGGAATCCGAGGCACACACAGCCTCAGCAGGGGGGGGAGGATGAGAGCCAGGAAGAACTGCTGGTCTTGTCTGGATGTCCTGTTCTGCAGCAAACCTAAGGCAGTGGCACCCCAATGTGGGAGCTCTTGCTGTTCAGCTGTTCTGAAAATCACTTCTCAGTGATTTTCTGAGGTGGACAATATATGTTTTGTGGCATTCAGGTGTATGAAGTTTGTTATGTAGTCTGTAGGTCAGGAGGGTTTGCTGTTCTGGTTCTAATGTAATACATCTTCACACCTATCCCAGAAAATGTGCCTGGGTAGCTATAACAATGCTATTGAAACTGAATGTAACTTGTCAGACCACGAATTTCGCATTTGATGTATGATGAAATATGTAAGCATGATTGGCTCTTGGAAATGAAGAAGAGGGTGGAAGAAAAGATGGAGGAAAATTTGATTATTAGCAGGTTCTGCCTTCTGAATAGGAAATGCATAAATTACTAGGTAGTAACAGTATTTAACTCAATAAATTCAACAAATCTTTTATATATGTGTGCACTTTATTAGTCACTGCACACTGGTGTTTGTACATTGACCTCTGCAGAGCAGTAACAGGGTGGTAAAAATAATGTCTGTATAAAACCATTTCAAGTGCAGCTAGAATAAAATGTGAAGGAAAGACTAAGGTCCCGTACAGAAAGTTCGGAGTTGATGTTGCAGTGTATGGAGTTGGTGGACTTTGTAGCAGATGTCTGTGGAATGGCTGAAATAGATTTTAAGTTGCAATTTTTTCTGTCTTTTCAGGAGGTAAATTTAAAAGGAGAGATCATTCAGTTTGTGATTATAACTGAGATTGTTGTCTTGTGCAGACTGTTGTATCAATACCCCATTTTTCAGGGATAATATTCCTTAACTGTTTTTTATAAAGGACCGATGGATATTGATGTATTAGGAGAGAAATTTCTTAAATTCTAGATCCTTTTCAGATACCAGGCTCTTCTTTCCTCTCTTAGCTGAATTATATTCTGTCTCTGATCTCTCTGTACTAATTATGATTTCCATATATTCTCTCCCCTTGTGTTTGCTCATGTTTGTTCCCTGCCTGATGGCCTTGCTGAGCCTGATGGCCTTGCAGCAACTTGAGCGATGGTGGAAGTGCTCTTTTTCACAAAGTGCAGTATGGCTCCTCATGTTGCAATTGCCATGACACGTAGATCTGCTTCTGATAGCAGTAAGATAACATGCCCATTAAAATGTGGGCAGACTAATTATCATAGTATTTCTATTACTATATGGAGATGAGCGGTAGTGATTGCACCTGTGGAAACCTTTAAGAGAAGGGTACTCTGTAGAGTTAAGTTTGCCTGTCAGGCTGTGTTTTTGTAGGAACAATTTTGAGACTGCTTTTTGTAGCTTGCATCACATGCTGATTATTTCCTAATGATTTTAACTGTGAAATGTGGGGTTTCTCTTTGTTTTATGGCTGTCAATCTGTTTTGTTAAAAGTCAGCATTAGAATGAAACTATTAAGTTAAATTATGATTTAAAAAACTTGAAAAGTTTTAAACTATCATAAAAACTAAAGGTGCAATGTCATTATAATTTTAGAGAGATAAGTCTTTAGAAATGGAGAGTTTTCCAGGAGTCTTCCATGGTATATGTAATTGCCAGGTGAAGAGGGTTGTCTGTGTTTGTGAGAATTCCTGATTGAAATCTCATTTCAGGGGGATTCCTGCATGTCTAAAGGTGTTCATTAACTTAGTGCAGTCTAAAATGAGACCTAGGAGTATTTTCCCAGGCTACCTCTTAGTTGGTTCATTTAGACTTTTACAGTAAATTCTTAATGATTAGGCAGTGGGACTTTAGATATCCTAGTTGCTGGAAAAACCTGTATAACTTACACATTATAAAATGTACTGGAAAGCATACAGCAGGTATTCAGGGTCTGTAGACATAGCTGAGTGGTGGGGTTTTTTTGGAGGCGTGCATGGGGTGGGGGGACACTTCTTGCTGCCTTTCTCAGTTGTTCACAGGCTCCTTTTGAGCTTTTCAGATGTGTCTGTGTTCCCCAGTGCTTCAGCTTCTGAGTAACTGTAGCTGAAAATTTTGAAAGCCTTAGGTCCATGCCCAAATGATGAATTTGAGTTCAAACAATTGTTGAAAGGTGCATCTTGATACATAATGTAGTAGAATATGATACATGTACTTCTTAAAAAGTTGTTTTCTAGTATTGCTGTAGGGGTGTATTCTTGTGTGATATAGTGTTGTTATTCCTTCATATTTGCATACAGGTTACATGATGAGTTACTGAAAATGGTTAATTATGGTTGCAAAATTCTTGACACAGCAGAAGACAAAACAATTACACTTAGAAATACTTTTTGCTATTTGATTCTTAAAAAAATCAGAATTAAACAGTTTTGCAAGAATGAATGATTCTTGAGTGATGAACATAATGAATAATTAAATGCATTATTGAAAGGCCTTAAAGCAGGGTGTATTTTTTTGTGTGTGTAAGCAAGTCTGTTTCTATGACGTGTTAATGTGCTGCATGTTTTCTACTCCAACCAGCCTATAATTAGTGATTTAGTTATAACATCTATTATCTGAGTTTGTTGTTTGAGTCAGGAAGTGATCTGAAGATGGACTATTTTAACCCTACATATTTAGCTTGCACCATGTCAAATATTTGTTATTTTGATGAGGTTGCTGCATCCTAGGAGTCTTAAATTTCTTTGTTTCACCTTGTAATTCTGTGCGTTGCTTTTAGGATTTGAGAAGCACTACTTGGTGTTCATTGATTGTAACTCAGTTACAGTATTTGAATGTGTGACTGTCGTTAAGGACATTCAGTATTTTGTGATTAAAAATGCTTGCACTTCAACGTTTTGCTAATGGTTCTCTCTTTATTATAGAGATAAGCAGAGAAGTTGACCATGACAACCTTCCTGGAATTTATCCAGCAGAATGAGGACAGAGATGGAGTTAGATTCAGCTGGAATGTTTGGCCTTCAAGTCGTCTTGAAGCCACAAGAATGGTTGTCCCTGTGGCTGCCCTCTTCACGCCATTGAAAGAACGGCCAGACTTGCCTCCTATTCAGTATGAGCCAGTTTTGTGCAGTAGGACCACGTGTCGAGCTGTTCTGAATCCTTTATGGTAAATCTAATGCATATGTTATGCCAATATTTTTCCTTACGAACCATCTTTAGAGTAATGCCAGTTAAACTATGCAAAATATCTGGTGAAACTATGCAAAATATCTGGTGTATAAGTTCAGGTATTCCTTACATGAATATACAGCTTAAACTTCTAGATTTTAGAAGTTTCTGTACATAGATTTGAATAGTAACACATATACTTAAAACATAGATTTCCTTTAACTATTATTTTCAACATAATTTCATTAACAACTAGGGTAAAAAGTTACTATGCTATGTCTGTTTAATTGTTGCACCCAGATGTCGTTTAATTTCCAAGTAAAATAAATTATGTTACTGACCTTAGTTCATTTGTAGACCAAAGCAGGTTAGCTGGTTTAGTTGACCAAATCAGAAGCTGAAATATGTGATAGATAGATAGATAGGTAGGTAGATAGATAGATACATATATACATACATCAGAAGTCAGCATGAGAGAGGGTGAAAGCTGTTTAAGCAAAAGGGTGATATTGGCAGAAGCACAAATGATTGTGGACTAGTCATGGATAACGTTAGGTTGGAAGCATAGGAAGTGTTCCATGTCATTCCAGTCACAGAAGAATGGAAAAGAAACAGAACAGTTTCTAAGGTGGAGTTTGATGTGCATGGGAAAGGTACTGAGTTATAGTGAGACATTAGACATGATGTAAAAGATATGTAGAACTCACTCAATTTTATGAATGACTTGTCTCTGCTTGGGAGAAAAGACAATTAATTTGAAAGCAGATGTAAAATTGCGCCTTGGTACTAAATGGACACAGCGACTGATTATACTGGAAGTCAGACTTAGTGGAAGCTAACTTTTTCATAAGCATTATCTTTTCTTGAGGGCTGGAAGAAAAATAATGGAAAGACAAAGCCTTATGACATTACAGTGGATGGTGTACATTTTTCCTGTCTCATGTGTGGAAGTCATGACTGGATTTTTATTTTTTTTTACGAGGTGTGACTAGAGACTCAATTTGGGGGGACCTTTTGAAGCCTATGGGGCATAGTGTATTGGGCTATATAATCTGCAGTCCCTGAAATTAGTCTAGATCATTTTCTCTCAGTAGAACTGTGTTGTGTTTACACCATGCTGGGATTTATCCAAAGATTTAATGATATTTTAAAAAGGCTTTTGCCCTTGTAGACAGGAGAAGATATGATAGCAAGAAATATACATTGAAAACATATCAACTTTCCTTTAAGATGTGAGTAGGACTTTGTAAGACGTTTGTATGGCATGAAGGAACAAGTTGCATTTTTTATTTTAACTATCTGAATACTAATAGAAATGTAGATAATAGGAGGTAGCCTCATAGTTGGAAAAAATATTACTTTCACTAGAGAGATGGCTGTTAAGTTGGTACCTGCTTTTTTAGGGCATAATGTATATTCAGGATAGTCCCAGACTGTGACGGCTAGTAGTGATAGGCTGAGGAGGGAGAAAAATGCAAAGGTAGGGGGAGTTAAAATGATTTGCCTAAGACTGTGCAGAGAGTCTCTGATAAAGGTGCTGAGTCTTATTTGCTGCTTTTCCTTGAAGACCTTTCTTCCTCTCTGAAGACAGTAATTTGCCTGATATGTCTGTGCAAACTTAGACTTATTTTAAATTTGTAATGTAAGTATTTAGGAGGTAGTATGTTAGGAGGAAGCTTTTAAATTTTTCAAAAACACATTGACTTTGAAAAATAAACTTATTCTAGGGTCAGTGGAGGAAAAATGATTGTTCATGCTATATAAACTTTTCTTATTGTATTTTTATAGCCAAGTGGATTATCGAGCAAAACTCTGGGCTTGCAACTTTTGTTATCAGAGAAATCAGGTAAGAAAATGAAACATGCAGGATGCAGAAAATCTTTTTTATAAGGTAAAAGTGAAAATCCTCCTTTTTCAAGTTGTAGTTGCAAACTGAAATTGACAGCAAGAGCATCAGTGTGCAGCTATATCTTCAGAGATTGCATTGAGATTTTTTTCATGACAGCAGTAGTGAACATCTGTTGCAGAGGAAAGTAGTCCATATGTATGTTTTTGTTTTTGTAGAAGTTGTAATCCTTTGTTTATACTTAATTTCGGTGTTTTTATTTGCAGTTTCCTCCTACCTATGCTGGCATATCTGAAATGAATCAACCAGCTGAACTTTTGCCTCAGTTCTCCAGTATTGAATATGTAGTACAGGTAAAATCATTAAATAAAATAACACCTATAACCTTTCAATATACAAAAATAATGAATTTCAATTTTATTTCTGTACTGTGTTTTCATGACGGAGTCTGTATGTGTTTGTTAGTAGATTGAACATATATGTCCTCAATTAGAAATGGGAAACATATAAGAACACAAGGATGGCTAATAAGACTGGGTTAAAAAAAGAAAAAAGAGAGGCCTCTTCTAAAGGCAATATTTCTGTTAGGTCAGTTCCTTTACCAGGAGTTTTAATTTGTTTATGCTGGGGGTCTACTTACTCCTGTTGCTTGCTCAAATGATTTCAGTTCAAATTTGGCTGACTGTTGATTCATCTCTCATGAATCATTTGAATTCAAGTTTGTAATTGAATGAGTTAGGTCTAGGGCTAGCTGGTTTAGAGAAAACAACTAATACGTATTCAGTTCAGGTGTTTGAATTTTAATACTAATCTTTTCTTAGGATAGAAGTTACTTGAATAGAAATAAAAAATGGATCTACAACCCAAAATTGCAAACATTTGCAATTGCAAATTTTGTAATCTCTAAATTATGTTTTTGAGCATTATAATTTGTAAGATTTCAGTGAGGCATTCAGAATATTAAGAGGAGTGAAGACTGAACTTTTTGCCAACTATTGTAATGCAAATTAAAGGAAATATTTGCTCATAGTACAGCAAAACTAGTTTAGAAGGAATGAAAAGGATTGATGATCTCTAGAGTAAAATTATGAGGTGAAATACCACAGAATGCTAGCAGGTTGGAATATTTAAGTGTGAATAGCTTTATGACTATTAGGTTCACTTGGAGCAATTAGAGCTCAGTATATATTCAAAGATTTATATAATTGGCACATACTTCAAACCTGTCATGACATCCTGAAAGGATTTTTTTTTTTCTTCTGTAGTAAGCATTTAATTTTTGTGCAGAGTTCGTTATGGTAGGGGTTTCATTATCCCTTAGTCCCAGATACTGATTACTACTTGAGAGGGAGGTAAGTTAGGTGGAACATTGATATTATTGCTGTGATTAAATCTTTTACAAATTGTACTTCGTTTGTTCATTTTTGATCCGTAAATATTGCAGGATTTGTTTTCCATGTGATTATATTTGTGTTTTTTAAAGCGTGGTCCTCAGATGCCTTTGATATTTCTTTATGTTGTGGACACATGCATGGAAGATGAAGACTTGCAAGCTCTGAAGGAATCCATGCAAATGTCGCTTAGTCTCCTGCCACCAACTGCATTAGTAGGTCTCATTACCTTTGGCCGAATGGTGCAAGTTCATGAACTTGGCTGTGAAGGAATTTCCAAAAGTTATGTCTTCAGAGGAACAAAGGACCTCTCTGCAAAACAACTTCAGGTAATGCACAAACCAAACAAAAAGAAGTCATCAAGGTGATGTTGATAGCTTGAAATAGTAAACAAATTTTGTAATAAAAATCATATGTATTTGACTACAGGAAATGCTGGGGCTTACAAAAGTAGCTATTTCACAAGTCGGTCGGGGTCCTCAAGTGCAGCAACCACCACCTTCTAACAGGTAATGTACTTAAAACATCTAAAAACCATGCCTTGACTACAATGATTACTGAAAAACTTAAGTTTTGTGACAATGAAAACAATCAACTGACAGTTGAACCTTTGATCAGGCACAAATTTACTAGGAGACTAATGGTTATAGCCTCTTTCTTTCCTACAGTTTCTACTGGGAAGACTTAATGAATGATAATAAAATCATCTGGATGGTGCTTTGGAAATGTTCTGAGAGAATGTTATATAGGCATATTATAGATATGTAAATAATGATGCTTCTATTGGTTAGTATGGTGGAAAATGTTAATAGCTGCTTTATGCCCCTTTCTTATGTAGATACCCATTTTTGACTTCCCTTTTTCTTCCTCTTCCGCTCATCTCCCCTCCGCTTCTGCCTTTCATTTGGAAATTGCTGGTTGGTGTTTGATTCTACTGTGTATTCCACTGTGACATAGAAGAAATTGATCAAAGTATAAAAAAGAGAGATGATTTTGCAGTCTCTGCCTTCCGATAAATAGCTGCATTTGTAGACCATAGTAGAGAGCATGAAGAATTCTTTATATGTTAATGTTTCTTCTGATCTTTGATTTTCACTGAAGTAGTGACACTTGAGTTTCTTTTTGAGATTCATAGGTCATCATCTACTGTGTTCTTTTGACTAGTTAGGGTTCTTTCTGGATAGTGGCGATATCTCTAAGTCAGCAATTTTTTCTTTTACAAGCTCTTTGCAGAACTAAGCTGAGTGTGCTGTGTATGCAGTAACACCAAACTGCCTTATCTCAGTGAGTCAGAGACATTGCTCTGAATCCAGACTAGAATCTAGAATTAGTCATTGCTAATATATGTCTGATATATTGCTAGTTAGCAACTGCTAAAATTTTTATTTAAAAATTTGAATATAAACTAATTCCATGTATTTGTTTACAGATTTTTACAACCAGTGCAGAAAATTGATATGAATCTTACTGATCTTTTGGGTGAATTGCAACGGGATCCTTGGCCTGTTCCACAAGGCAAGCGGCCCTTACGTTCTTCTGGAGTGGCTCTTTCTATAGCTGTGGGGCTCCTTGAGGTAATAGCTTTAACTACAGTTGTGCTAATATGTAAACAGATACTTGTTGCAGAAAAGCTGCCACAGTAAATATGTAAAAACCTTAGTAATTGATGCATATTAGATTTGTATGGTGATTCTGATTGATATTATCCTTTATAAGCATAGAATAATCCTAGGTGTTTATAAATTTTTAACGAGGCAAATTGAGACTTTGAATTAATGGCAGATTTAAGTTTTGAGAGGGAAAAGGTACCAGTTATTGTTAGAATCCTATCAGTGTGATAAATACCCGCATAGCTATTTCTTTTGTTCAATTCATAGCAAAACCTGATGGTTTTATTTGTCTTTTATTTCCTGCAGTGCACTTTTCCTAATACAGGTGCACGTATAATGATGTTCATTGGAGGACCAGCTACACAAGGACCTGGCATGGTTGTAGGGGATGAATTGAAGTTACCTATAAGATCATGGCATGACATTGAAAAAGACAATGCTAAATATGTTAAAAAGGGTACTAAGGTAAGAGGTGATCGTGAGTGACATTTTAGGCGTTTTACCAGTAAGTAAATGTTTCCATTGTCTGGCATTGTAAAGTACTGTAAGTAGTACCAAATGTGTAAAGAGGTGGGAATTGCGTGGTATTGTTTACCTCTATCTTCGGGAATTTCTTCAGCAATTTCAGTATATTGAGTTAGGACTAGGTCTAGCTCACATTAAAGTTCTTTGGAGTGTTTCTTTGGTTTAAGTCAGAAGACATTTATGTGACTGAATGGTATATCTAGAGCAAGGCTGGGTGCTTCTAAGACAGCTGCTCGAGAATGTCTCCGTAGCTGGGGGAGGGCTATACAGTAGAGTTTAGGCATATTTAATTTTACCTTAAATGTACATTTTAGCAGGTCAACTGCATCCAAAACCTGTTGAATTCATCTTAACTAATTATAATGGAAGCTTAAACAATTAGCTCGGTCACAGGCACCTGTCATTATAGACACTTGTGTTGGATCCGGTACTTAAAGTACTGTGAAGTTTAAAAAAAAAAAATCAAGGTAATATTTTCTAGTTTAAATAGCAACTGCTCTGTCTAGTCTGAGTCAGGTTCTCAGCTGGTCAGAAAAAAACCCCAAGTGTTGAAAATTCCAGTCTTAATTTTACCTTCAGGAAAAAAGAGAAATCATTTTAGCTTGTATTAGAATATGATGTGAATAAAGTCTAATTTTAGAAAAACTTGGCAGTTTAGGATTTAATATGAAGATGAGGAGAGTTCACACTGTAAATTGCTATGAACTGTATTTTCATCTTGGATTTAGCATTTTGAAGCCCTAGCTAATCGGGCTGCAACAAATGGTCATGTTATTGACATATATGCGTGTGCATTGGATCAGACTGGTCTTCTGGAGATGAAGTGTTGTCCCAACTACACTGGGTATGTGCCTATTCATTTTTAAGTAGTATATAAAGATGCAGTTTTTAGTTTTTTTATATTTAACAGGAAACACCAAAAACTGCTACTGCTACTTTAAAAAAACCCCACACCAACCCACTCTCATATACTGTGATGGTAGCATTTGTACTGGAATTTTGGACTTTCTCAGCCTCTGGCAAATTTGTCACAATTGTGGGTTTAATCGTGTGGGTTTTAATATGATCTGTTTGAGGCTTAAATAACATGGATATCTTTTAAACAGGCAATTTATCCTGTGCCCTGTTGCTAATTTTCTTTCTCATTGTGTGTATATGTGAGCTGCAGGTTTCAGTAAAGATAAGGACCTGTCATCCTTTTTCTTGCTGTTCAGAGCGGTACAAAACCCTGTGTTGCTCTTTCTGTCTTGTTTACATCCTTCTTCTATACGGTGTTGTTCATAGGTTCAACTGCTGTATTAGGTGATTATCAGGTACATCTGTTGCTCCTGATTTTTGCTCCATCTATCCAGTTCTGCATTTCAGACATGGTCTTGTATTTGTGTTCCCTCCAGCTTGTCTTGCCATCAGTTCACTTTAATATGATCAAAGCAAGTTCTAGTCTTCCTCATGAAACCACTCCCCTATTTTCTGTCACTGGATGACACCTGCACCCTTTCTGTTACACAGATCTGTAGTCTGGGATGGCTTTTGACTCTTACTTGCATTTTAAGTACCTCATTCATTTTGTAAATCTTGCCAGTTCTTCTGTATTTTTTCAAAGACTTCTTTCTCTTTCTGAATTTTTTTTTCTACACTTGTAGTATTTCATCTTTGCTAGTATAGCCACCTGCTTTATATACTGTTTTTTAGGTTAGACTTCTGTATTCAATCTGGATTCTTTGGCAAGGCTTATTTTTCTTGCTTGTTACTGTTAGCTTTGTCAATACAAACTGCAAGTAAAATTAAATGAAGCATCTTTGCTTTTCAGTTTAATAACTGATATATCTGTGGGTAATGGGCCTTTTTAGTTGCCTGTCAATATTTTCATATGACAGGATCCTAAGCACATATCACATACCTAGGCATACCAAGAAGAATGAGAGATGCAGCGGCAGGTTGGGGGGAACATATGCCACTGATTTTCAGGCCAGCTTGGCCATGCTAATCACTGCTGGACAGCTTCTTTTCAGAGCTGTGTGTATAGTCTTAGCTTGGGAGTTTTCACTGCTCAGGATCTTTACATTTAAGTTTATGACTTTCCTGCATAGCTAACTCCTCTTCCTTTTTTTGCATCAAACTCAAGCTGTATTTTTCTGTATTCTACAGTGTAATTTTTCTCTTTCTGTCTGCTCTTGTGACTCACCTGTTTCTGCTCTTCCAGCAAAACTAGCCTTAATGTATAGTTTATCTATTTCTCCTATAGCTCTTCCTGTTTTCTATTTGGTTACATCCTGCCTGCAGGGAGGAGTTTCTGAATCTACCCATGTATATTTTCTTCTGTCTTTGAGTATCCACCTGAAAACTTATAATATATCACTTCTTTTGGATGTAATGTTTGACCTATTAACATATTTTACTAATATGATTTAATTAATATTTTTTGATGAATAAAATAGTAGCTCCTATTACTGTTTTCTAAATGCAGTGTATGGTATTTCATGATAAGCAGCAGCTGTTGCAGTTACATCCACAGAATACTGCTAAGCATAAAAATAAATCGTCCTTCTTGAGCATAGATTTAGGCGTGAGATGATGAATGAACTACACAATAAAATGGTGTGGAAATAAGTTTGAAATATTGAATATTAGAAGTAAACTGACTTTGCATGACAAGATTACAAGACATTCATAGTGTTGAAGTCCAGTATAGTATTTTCCCAATGAAAGATTTGGTTATATATTATAATCACAATGACCTTAAGATGCTGTTGGGCAAGAAGCTCACTTAAAAATTTCATCCCTAACATTGTAGCATAATACTGATTTAATGATAGTCTATTTTCAGAAGGCAAAAATGTACCTCACAGTGAACTGTCTTTAGTTCTAGTCTTTAATAGAAATAAGCTATATAAAGCTCGTGTGCTGAATTATTGCATAATAAGTGATCTATTTTAACTTGAGGGTTTTGTTTGTTTTGTTGTTGTCTAGAGGCTACATGGTAATGGGAGACTCTTTCAATACATCTTTATTCAAACAAACCTTTCAGAGAGTATTCACGAAAGATATGCAAGGACAATTTAAGATGGGATTTGGTGGCACATTAGAAATAAAGGTAAGAATACAGAAATGCAATGTGTTAGTGAAACACTAGAATAGGATGGCTATGAAACTGTGGAATCTTTGTCCTTTAAGGAATTTTGAGGAATATGGTAAACAGATGTGTTAGGTTTGGCTTGGACATAGCTGTTACTGCCTAACGATCTTTTTACAGTTCTCTGATTCAGTAAATGTGAGTTAGGTATTATGTTAATTCCGACGTACCCTGCATTCAGTGACAGCTAGAAGGGAGACTGAACTAAAATGAATGCCTCTTAGAAACTCACAATCCTGTGTGTGTAGATTTTGGTATCAGTAGTGAGTGTTTCTTGAGTTTAGGTCCAGGTGCTCCGCCTAATCCAGGACAGCTTTCCTTTCCTTTTCCATCCTTATCAGAATCCGCTCTGGTGCTTTAACAATATTTATTTTCACCTTCACTCTTGTGGGAAACTTAGAGCTGAATGTCTTCCATGATGTTTCTTGCACAGTATCACAGTCCTGCCTTGTAGAAGAATATGGGGCTATTTTCTTACTCAGTAAAATTCTGTTTAAGTTTTTACTACTAGGACAAATAATCGAACCCCCTTTTTTCATGTACATATTCTTGTGAATTTTGTGGGAATATTGTGGAAAATGCAAAAAGGGATCCCCACTTTAAGATGGATGTACAAATCACTTCAAACAGGAAAGTGACATTGGAATAATGTAAATAATTGGATTTTGCTTTTAGGAGATAAATTCATTGTGGGGTACATACAGGGTTATCTTACCAGTCTTTGTTTTTAATTGCATCTTGTAAATATTTTAATTACTTTGCTAGAAAATAGACGTTATCCAGTATACTTTCTAGGCTCTAAAGAACATCAGCTTTTTTCCATGTTTTAATTTATGTTCGTGGTATTGTTTCAGATATACTAATTGGTACAGCAAATATGTAATTAAGTATAGAAGGTGAGCATATGAAAAGTTTCTGTAAATGTGTCAAGCATTATTATATGTATAATCTTTCCTAAAGGTATCAAAAATCTACTATACATTGATGTTATCATTAGCTAATGATAAAATAAGACTGAATTCTTCTTAGTGTAGCTTACTAATGTATGTTTTTCTTATAAATATGAAGACTTCAAGAGAAGTAAAGATTTCTGGAGCAATTGGACCCTGTGTCTCTCTCAACTCTAAAGGACCTTGTGTCTCAGAAAATGTAAGTAAACTGCTGAAAATGAAGGTAATATCCTAATGTGGAAAAAATAAGATTTAGGATTTCTGAATGTGAAGAGAGGCTGAAACTTTTCCATAAATGGAACAAATAGTGTTCACTTTTTACCAGTTTTAAACTAAATATGTGCAAGGGCTGTTTTTTTAGATAAGCTCCTGTTCACTGATAGATTAGAGTCAAGTTGTATTAGACCCTGCAGATCCCTTGTTACTTCTTTAGGTTTGTCTACTGAGTGGTTGTGGTAAAATTACTACAGAGAATTTACATGCTGGCATAGCAGAAACCAAGTAGAAAGTCAGTTAGCGTGCTTTATTATTAAAATCAGAGCTATGTCCTTTTATCCAATGAGAACCATAAAAATACTTTGTTTAGAAAGACTGAGAGAACAGGAGGACACAAGACAGGGAAACATCCCCTTTATCTTGACCCGCTCTTCCCACTTCTGTAGCTGTTTCGCCAAATGCACATTTAATTAATTTATTAGAATCTGCAACTACTACAGGCTCCTGAAATAACTCCATTAAATTACATCAGACTTAAATCATCATTAATTTTCTTACCAAATAATGTTATTATAGCTTAATGTTGCATTTGATTACTAATCAGAAAAAAATGCTGCAAGTAACCAAAATGTCTTATATTTGAAAAGTCTTACTTTCGTTCCTGACAATCTGCATAATGGAGCACTTTCCACCATGAAAATGCTTACAAATGGCCTTCTTTAATCAAGCATTTTTCATGCCTAATTTTTCATTGTGTTTATGATTGCATCTTGAACTAAAAATCTCAATATAATCAGCATTCTTTTTTTTCTTAGTGATCTGGTACAGATTTTCCTATTTCATCACTTGAAGGACTGCATATATTACAAAAAAAGTTAAAACCCCCAAAACCAATTAAAACATACATCTCCTTATTTAAGCTACATATCTCAAGTTATAGGAGGTAATAGCAAATTTAATTGTGAATTCATATCCATGCCTTGTGATTTCATCATGATTAATTTCTATTTCAAAAACCTTTTTGTTGACATTTGAATTAAAATTTTTCAGGTAAAACATGAATAAAATGTAGATGAATGCAACTCGTTTAAAGTGGTAACTGGAAAATTATTCTCGCAATAATGCTTTTAACAGTGAATACAAGCACAGTGAGAGTATTGCCAGTATAATTTTCCTTGAATGTTTTGTTTGGCTTCACTGGATCCACTATGGATGACTGGTTATTTTAACTGGTTTTGCTGGGTGTTTATGTTGTTTGGATGACTAAAAGGAATTGTCACTTGAAATACATCACTATATCTGTACAGTTACCTTGTTAGTTACTAGAGACTATGTAAGTACACGCCATAGACTATGTAAGCCATCTGCTTGAAGTTTTACTGGTGTGCCTTAGAAGAGTCATTCCACTTATATGTGTTTCTTTCCTCTTCTCTTGGGACTGTTTAAGCGAAGTCTAGTACTTTTTCCTATTTTTGTCTTGGTTTTTCCATTTTTCTACTGGCATGTCCTTGTCTTTCTAATGCTTTAATCTTTTCCAACCATCTCCTTTTTTTATTATTTGTGCATCCAGCGCTGCAGTTGTTTTGCATGAGTGTTTGAGAAGCTGACAGAGTAGTTGTAAACAATTACCTGTAATGGCCAGATGTTGTACTTCACAAACAACATAATATTTCTGGTTTGTAAAAGTATTATAAAATCTTTCTACAGGAGATTGGAACAGGAGGTACTTGTCAGTGGAAGATTTGTGGACTTAATCCTACTACAACGCTTGCACTGTACTTTGAGGTGGTCAACCAGGTAATAAAGATTTGTCTACTTGTCTACTAAACACAGTAATTCTATTTTATGTGACTGCTGAAGCCTGTATTTTTGTGCGGTTCCCTCAAGCACAGTGGGAGGGATACAAACAATGTTGCTATTTTGCATTGTCAAAGTTTAGAGGTGGACACTAACAGCTTAATGATGAGTTAATCTTCTTGAATAGGATAATGAGAACCAAAATGCTTTACGCATTTTGGATAGAGTTCATAGTTTAAGTCTATTTTTTCTTTTCAGAGTTTTACTTATTAAAATGTATTTCAGTTGCAATATATGGAAATACTGCAATCTGTGTAATAAAGTGCATTTCAGTATTTCTCTGATGTTTTAGTTACAAGGTAGTTACTCCATAATGTTACATTTTAATTTATGCTTTAATTGCTCAGTATTTGTATGTACAGATTGGCTTCATAGAAATGCGTCAAGGGCATATAGCTTGGTTTCCTGTCTTCCTGAGGGTGTACTAGGAAAAAGGATAAAAACATGACATACAAATGTGCTCCTTCCTTCTAGTACTTTCCCTTCTTCCATATATTTGAAGCCCAGGAACTATTCGGGCTGACTATAGTTTTTATATATGTAGTATGTTATATTGCATACTTTATGATCTATGCAAGTTTGAAAACTTGAACTTACCTTAGCTATTTTTCATTTTACTTTTTGCGTATTTGTTTTGGTCTCATTTTATTAGTAGCTCTAAAACTGGTCTGATCATGATGTATAATAGTTGATTTCAACTGTCCTCCTGGAATAACTTAGCTTGTCAGCAGTGTATAAACCTGTATTTCTACTGACCAGAGTTTTGAAATTTCAGTTTACACCCGAATTCTAATCTTTCCATTTCAATGGCACTTTCTGGGATTCATTAATTAATATTTTAGAGTAGTATCAGTTTTGTTGCCCTGTAATTCTAGTGAACCACATGTTGTTCAAATAGAATCTAATGACATAAACAATTGAAACAGAACCCCTTTGAAATTATTGTCTCTGTAAGTGTATGTGGAAGGAGAGAGCATTGGTTCCTTCAGGGGTATCTGGTGGAGGCAGCAACTGCTCCTAACATGCCTTAACAGTCTCCAAGTTTATTAGCCATGTTTAGTAAAGGTACTCAACATAATAAAAGCAACAGACAATGCATTTATATAACTTGAGCTGCCTATTTAAAAGAATTTTATAATTTTCTAGTTAATAGTTTATACATGTTAAATTATACTGTAAAATCCTGAGATTTCCCTCCATTTAGTTTTTTCTCTCCCATTCTTAGCACAATGCTCCCATTCCTCAAGGAGGACGTGGTGCAATCCAATTTGTGACTCAGTATCAGCATTCCAGTGGACAGAGACGTATCAGAGTGACTACGGTTGCCAGAAAGTATGTTTTACTTGTGGTGAATCGTTTTCAAAAAAGCAGGATATATATTTGCCTTTTAATCTTCAGATTTTGTAACCAGTTTATTGTTGTGGGATACGCAGTGCCACAGGCAGTGAAGGCACGATCATACCTTTGAGACAGTTCCTTCTGTTGTTCTGTGGGCTGCTTCTTCTGTGAGAGGTTGCAGTGGCTGTATAATCGTGTTATGGGAGTGCTCTGAAGTAACCCAAGTGATTTTAGGTGAAGAGTAAGCTTTGAGTGAAGTTCTGTGGCCTAAACTGCGGAGATGATTGGACTTAGGGAGTGTCAAAGATCACTTTGTAACTTAACTTGAGAGTGCTAGTGGCAGTTCAGGGGGGTGCAAATACCTGTTCTTCCATGCATAACCTTTAGCTGCAGCTTCATTGATTCAGTTTACTTTGCAATTTTACAAAGTGGTGTTTGATATTATGCAGGCATTTTTCAATGTCCAATGACATTTCCTTTAAACTGAAGGAGATTATTGGTTGGTTAATTTGATGGGAAATTCAGTTTATCAAAAAAACCCATTGCCCTTATTGTTGATACGAATCTCTTGTTAACTTACATTAGTTATATTAATAAAATCTTGGTGAATGATAAAAGGACAGATTAATAATTTGCGTTGTAAACTGAAAAGAACAAGCAAGGTGCGCAAGAAAACTTGCTAGAGTGGGAATGTGTGATTAGCTTCATGGACAGTGTTTTCTGTAACTTAACTTTCATAATTAATATTTTTTTAATATAGTAACTTTTCTACTACTTTATTTCACTAGTTGCATGGCATCTGTACAAATAAGGGATGGTTCTAATTAAAGAATGGTTAACAGAGAGGATGCTCATTTACACCCAATAGATTTTTGAAGCTCCAGCCTCAGTTTGTTAAACTGTTAACACTGCTTTCTTTGCCTTAATTTTAGAGGGATATTTTGAAGTTGAACATCTTTCCTTTCGCTGTAATGCAAATACTTGTCTTTTTCTTTTGCAGCTGGGCAGATGCACAGACGCAGATTCAAAACATTGCTGCATCTTTTGACCAGGAAGCTGCTGCGATTCTCATGGCTAGATTGGCAGTGTACAGGGCAGAGACAGAAGAGGGGCCTGATGTGCTTAGGTGGCTGGACAGACAACTTATACGACTGGTAAAAAGAATATATTAAAAGAGTTGGATTCGTTTCTTGTCTTCAGGCATATCATTCTTAAATGACTAGTGTTCAGTAATTGTTTTTTTTAAAAATAAAACAAAAAATGAACCGAATGTTTAATTTCCACAAGTGGGTATGCCAAGTTAACTAACATTTTCTATTTTAAGTGGAAAAAAAAGCAGATAGGTTTTTAGTTTGTTTATTAATGTTTCTTCAGTCCTCAGCAGTTGATACTTGCCAGCAATTCAGAGAAATTCTAGCATGAGATTAGCAGAAATTAAAACTACTCTACTTTCTGCTGCCTATAATATTGTAGATGAAATATTTTATCAAAAAAAAAAGTCAAAGTGTCTTGAAAACCATATGGAATGTCTTTATTTTCAAAAGTTCAATTTTCTGTTTTTTTTTTTTTTATTTCTTACTTGTAAGTATGTAGTTAATAATTTAATTTTAAACATGTTCTCCAGGGCTGTTTAATCATTTTAACTCTGCTTAGCTATTTTAGAGGGAAAAAACCCAAAAAGCCATTAAAGCCTCATACACAAGGAAATCACTGCCTGTTAAGAAAAGAACTTATGTCAGTATTTTTGCTAGGTTTCTTTTTGCTTACAAAGCTGTAAGAACCTCAAGTCATGTGTCTATTCAAAACGAAAGAAACTTACAGTAATGGCATGACCAAGCAAGTATGTTTCTTAATGTAGATAAATTTTTCTTTTACTCCAGTGTCAGAAATTTGGAGAATATCACAAAGATGATCCAAGCTCTTTCAGATTTTCAGAAACCTTTTCTCTTTACCCACAGGTGAGTAGAAGTGTGTCTATAAGGGATAAAGAGAGAATGTTTAGTGAAGGAAGAGGCACTGTAGCACAGAGTAAAATAAGGCTTTACCCTGGATACCAGAATGAAAAGACCCCCTGTCCTCAGCTACTGTCTGGCATGTGATATTAAGCAAATAATTTCTCTTATCTCTGCTGTTGCGTCCCCTTTTGCCCTCTGTCCTTACAGTTAAACTTCCTCTATTTTTTGTTTCTTCTGTAATGGAATCCTCATCTTACCTGAGTTTGTAACTCAGATAATGACACATTTCTTAAGGGCCATTTTAATGAAGAAATTTAGAGAACATGAGGAAAGATATAGTTTTGCTTTGTTAATTCTTTTCTGCATGATTCGTAATACTGACCTGAAAAGAAACATTTCCCTGGTGAAGCGAACTTGAGCTTGACTGACTGTATTAAACTTCGAAAAATTTCTTTGATAATAATACATTTTGATAAATTCCTTTAATACATTCTGATAAATTCCTTTATTCTGATAGCTCCAGGTAGTTGCTTTTGGACTCTTCATAGACTTCCATGATATTTCTGTTTGAGTTATCTACCAATCTGTCTTAAGTGTTGTGGAGAGATTGATTCAGAAATGAAAGGATTTGCTTTTTCCATTTTACTAACGGAAGTTCAACTTTGCTGTGGTTTTCTGTTCACATGCTATAACTTACCTTGTGTGTTCGAGCACAGCGGCCTTCCTCATAGGAACAGTAGAACGTACAGTAAAGGAAAGGCTTGGCAATACTCAGTCATACTATTTATCAGTTAGTACTGGAGAAGAAGTATTAAACTTTCTCTTAAAGCTGCTTTGTAGGTTTGTCCATTCTGATCTCTCTGTCTTACTCACATGAGAGTAAGAGGTCCATATACAAGTTAGAAATGTTAAAAGGACTTGGAGTTCAGGTTTTTTTTGTTGTGGCATTGGTCTTGTGTAGTTTGTGGAAAACATTTCTTTCTTTGTACAACTCTCCTTTTTATCTGTGAAAGTTCATACAAATGTTTTTTGTTTTGCAGTTTATGTTTCACTTAAGAAGATCTCCTTTCTTACAAGTTTTTAACAACAGTCCAGATGAGAGCTCATACTATCGTCATCATTTTATGCGTCAAGATCTAACCCAGTCGCTTATAATGGTTCAGCCGATTCTTTATGCCTACTCTTTCAATGGACCTCCAGAGGTATCATTATATGTAAACATAATAGTGAGTTAAAATGTGCTGTTTCAAGAGAGATGATTGTTGACCTCACTGTTACACATTATAAGATGTGTTATTTTAATTTATTGTGTGAGAAAAACCCCCTTAACTTAATGTAGAACATATTATGAACAAGGCATATCTCAGAATTCTGAAGTAGCATAGTTCTGAAAATAAAAATCACTTTTTGTGTGTCACTCTTCACAGTGAAGAGATGATGTTTTAAACTAAGGAATGGACTTTTTTGGTTTTGAGTGCTGTAGGAGTTTAGCTTTTGTTTTTCTGGTGCCAGTATGTAAACATCAACAAAAATGGTTTTGTTTCAAAATGTACTTTTTATGTAGAGTTTGAAAGAAAAGTGGTTTTTTTTTTAAATGTACAAAATTCCCACTATCTGAACACCCGCATCCAAAGCTTCTGATTTTGATGTGTTTACCGTTATGTATACATTCAGTACAGAATCTTCCAGCTGACCTTATCTTGGCACATTCTGTATAAATGTAAAACAAAAGGATGATCTTCCAAGAAGCTTGTGAAAGAAATGTAAGATACAAGACAGCAAAAGTAGTCTGATAGATAGGAGAGAGTGAGGAAATGGTAAGATAATGAAAGCAAACATAGTAGGCAAGGATCTTGGCAGGCTGGAATCCTAACTTTCGTTAGGATTTTTTTTTTTCTTTTTTACTATGTCATGGTGATATAAATAAAGACTTAAAAGTGGAGTTTAATTTAAAGTAATGAGGTGGTTTGTGAGGAGCTACTCCCAGGTGTAAGATCATTCTCCCATGTGTAAATAACAGTCACATGGGTGATACAGAGGAGAAGTATGATCAAGGAGGAGCTGACACTTCAATGTAGAATGAGTAATATTTTTTTAAAATCCTAATAAGGTTGATCCAGTTAAATCATATGGTACTCATTCAGTTAAATCATATAGTGCCAGTAGAGTGTCACTGCCCTTAAAAAGGTGAATTAAAACCTTAAATTAGATTTCATAAATCATGAGCATTTACTGTATACATTATTGGTGGATATATATGCACAGTAATAATAGCTGCAAGGACAAGACTAAAAAAACCCAAATGATCCACAACCCCCACATCTTATACTTGAATATCTACTGAATCTTTATACACTGAAATATCATTAAATTAATGGCATTGTATAGGTAAACATGGAGACACTTGAAGTACTAGAAAAGTGCATAATAATGAAAGAGGTTTCGGCTCTTAAAATAATACATTTTTATTACTTTTATGAAGTTACATATTCAGAACCAGGCTTGATATCTTTAGAATGAGATTGTGTGGGTTGCAGATGTATAGCGTGAAAACTAGCAAATCTGGAGCTCTACTAAGTGATCCAAAAAGTTCCTAAGGTTCAGTGACTGATTCAAAAAGCTGGTAATACCATCTGATTGCTCAATTCTGCATCAATTAGTAATTTTTAATTTATTTTAAAATCTTAGCCTGTTCTTCTGGATAGCAGCAGCATTTTACCAGATCGCATTCTCCTTATGGACACCTTTTTCCAGATCCTTATTTATCATGGAGAGGTAAGATTTGTCATTTCTTAAATAAATATTCTTTTTCTGTAGGAGTGCAACATTATGAAAGTCAAGCCCCAGCTCTAATACACTCCAGTGCTTGACCTCTCATCTGCATGGCTGATACCAGTACATGTTTCTAGTAATTCTGGTAACCTAACATGCCTATACACAGATACTTGACATTACTTGATATTTTGGTCCTGTTTGTTATGATGGGTTTAAGATGCATCAGCTTCAATACGCAGATTATTTGATTTAGATCAGTATTTTTCCAACTTTTGAGGACGTTATTCCCTGCCTCCCGCCCCCCCCCCCTGCTTTTCACTCATTTATTTTAGACTTCTGTATTAGTTCTTTGGGGATAGTGAGTCAACACCACGTTTTATAGTCACCCTTCATCTGCACTGTCCTGGAGGAATGAAACTGCTCCTGGCAGTTAGGTAGATAGACATTCACTAGTAATATAAATATAAATTCTTGTGACTTGCTAGTGCTTTGCTTCCCTGGAAGAATTGAGCTGCTGCTTTTTACTGCTTTGCAACTGTAAATGGTTCACAGCTGAGAGTTTGAGAAATACTGTTCTGGATCATGTTCTCATAGCTGCATTTTTAAAAATAGATACTAAACTTTAACACTTCTTAAGTAGAAAAATGTTCTCTATATTTTTGTAAGATGCTGTCAGGAAGCAGCAGGGGCAGGCTGCTCCCTGAGGGAAGCGAAACAGGGAGCTGAGCATCACTGCAAGGCAGGCAGAGGCCTCACCAGTGAGGACCTGGCCCCACAGTTCCTGATCAAGGCAAGCAGAGCAGTTTACAGACAGTAGCCGGGCCCAGCCTTCAGTCCAGATCACCAGAGAAGTCGAGGGGGATGAGGCAGGTCTGAAGTCAAGTCCCCAGGTGGGCGTCCAGATGAGTGGGGTATGTGGCGAGGTACAGGCATGGCCACAGTGATGCTCAGGCAGGAGCCAGGAATGAGAGCCTCGGCTTAATACAGTTGCCGATTTCGTATGTGTCATAGACATGCATATTAGAGAACTGTAAATAGCATCCTTGACAATCATGAACATTTGGCATACAAATGGTGACAAAAAAAGGAAATACAGATGGTCTGCAAATCGTTAAGTGTTTAAAAAAAAAAATCATGGCATGTTACTTGCACATCTTGGCTTTTAAAAATGAACTTGCGTACTATAGGGCAGAGAGGGGTGAGTGACAGAAAAGAGGCCTGCAATGGCACATTCTCCTCTGAAAAGCCCTGTGTATCCTCTGAGAAAAATTGGTGAATCAGTTATAAACTTCTTTCTTCCCCCTATCCCCAGACCATAGCTCAGTGGCGTAAATCAGGTTACCAAGATATGCCAGAATATGAGAATTTTCACCACTTGCTACAAGCTCCAATAGATGATGCCCAAGAAATTCTCCATTCCAGATTTCCAATGCCCAGATACATTGATACAGAGCATGGAGGAAGCCAGGTACAGTGAATATATATTACATAATCTAGGAAGTGATGTGTTGTAATGTTAATAGGGGTTTTTTTTTTTGGTAGCAAACATGCATTTCTGTGTTAAAATACATGTAAATTGCAAGTGAACATTTTTAATTTTAAAGCTTTTACAGAGTCAAGAGATTTAATATTAGATTTTTGCTTAATTTGTGAATCCTGTTAGTTATTACTATTTTTACCATACTGACTTGGACTCTCAGATTCCTTGAGTGAAGTGTGTAGGACAAAAAAGATAGAACTAGTCAGGGTGTCTGTACCAATACCAGAATTATTCTTTGTAATATTTTTCTGAAAATTTTTATTAATATCTTGATATTCTCATTTCCTTTGCTAGTGCTTAGAAAAAGACAACAGCTTACTTTTTGCTGTTTTGAAAAGTGGTTAGCAGTTCTACATTATAGCTATAGAATCCAGGGAGTGGCTTTATTTACAGGGGTGCTACTTGCTCCTCTGAATAGATATCTGTGCACATTTTTATCTCCAAATAATAGAAATGGCATATTTCGTACATATGTAATTTTTTGAGTACAAGAATCTTCTATTTGAGAATTAATTTATTGCTTGTGTTTTGTTTTTTCAAGGCTCGTTTCCTGCTTTCAAAAGTAAATCCCTCTCAGACTCATAACAATATGTATGCATGGGGACAGGTAAGTATGAATCTGCTGATGAAGCTTGTATGCATGATTTTCTCTATTTCAGAAATCAAGTGACACATTGTGTACATATATGTAATAATGCCAGGTTCTGAAACTGAAAAAGAATGCCACCAAAACTGCAAAAGTTAAGAAAAACGGATTTAATTTCTTCAGACAAATATTATCTGGTTTGCTATTTTTAGCTTCTATTAGGCTGCTTGCATGTCTAGCCATCTTTCTTAGACAGATACCTTCAAATTCCTTAGAATGAGAGGACTTACCACACATAAAGACTAAGGGACCTTTTCGCAATAGGGGAAATAAATTCTGAAGTTAGTTATAAGCAAGAACTGAGAAGTACCCCAGTATCAGTGTACTGATGTTTTCTAGAATTTTTGTAGCCCTGGTGACCAGGAATCAGTTTTTTAAATCTTGTCTTTAGGAGGGAAGTTATGTAAGAGTTCAAAAGCTGAACTTTCTGGAGTAGCTTGTATTCTTGAATGTTGCATCCCAGTTCCATGTTCTCCTTCCACATTCAGCTTTTATAGTGGGAAGAGTAACACTGCTGTGGGTGAATGCTAATGCAGTGTCATTTTTTTCATAAAAATGTAATGGCATCAGACAGTTGAAGCTACGTATTAACTGTGCTTTTAGAGTATTTTGCTAAAGGGCTTTCAGTATTCAGGTCATGAGTGAGAGAGCTCTCTAGCAATGTTATGACAGTGATTTTTGTCAGAGTACGTTTTCATAGGGACGTATTGGTTCTAATGAAGCTTGTGTCAGTGAAGAGCACTGAGATCTCGAGTGAAAATACTTGAAAACTTTGTACTGAGTCAGGGACAGCACGATTTGAACCCAACTCTCTTGCCTCCAAAGTCGATAACTTACCCAGCAATCTGTTAGCGTTTCTATTCATCATGTTTCCTCCTTCAACATACACACATATCCTGTAGTCTGAAAGGTCTTGGTTTCGTCTAAACATCACCTGGAAATTTTTGAAGTTTTGACATTTCCAGCAGTACAGGACAACTTTTCCTGATTATTTAATTTGTAAGCAAATGAAACAGTATTCCAAATATCAATGGAAATACAAGACAATTTGTGAACTGATCTCTAAGAAAAACTGTTCATGCTGGACAAGTGAGACTTTGATACATCTTAGAAAAGACAGCTTTCCTTTTTAATGCTGTGAAAAGAATTCATTTCTAGGGTAACATAAGAAATGGTGTATTAATCTACCCAGTGGCATTGCAGTATGTGTGCTCAACATAATATCCTCCTGTATTTGCAGGTTGAACGAAGTACAGATTATGACATGAGAAATGTAACTGTTGGTAGAAAATTTTAAACTGAAATGGTTTTGTTTTTCTCATGAGCTTCCTGGATTTTTCATGTAATTTCACTTTGTGCATAACTGAGTCTACAGAAAAAATTTGTTAGTCCACATTGACCTGAAGAGGGCACCCACACACCACTGAAACCATGTTTCAGGAGGTGATGTATTGATAGTTTGGCTTTTAATATGGTAAGTAGAGATTTTTTTTAAAGAACTTTAGCAGGTGGGTGCCTTATATATTATAGAAAACATATTCAGAAAATAATGTTAAACTTTTCATACAGCACTATTAGGTTGGTTAGTTAGATGCAGTTGAATTTTTCAGATTGTACTTTTTATTTATTTACTTTACAGATTTATTTGAGAATGCTTTTTATTTTCAGCTCTTTTTTTTTTAAAATCTTTTTTTGTCGTGGTAACTATAGGGAATGTGCAATTTGAAATGAAAGAAGAGGTCAGTCACACAAATCTTGCCAAATGCCTAGCTAGCTGTTGTCAAATAACTGTTAATTAAATTATATACCTTATATAAAAATTTTGAATGAACAGAAGACAACTTAAGGTGGCCTGTGGAAAATGGAAGATAATTCTCATGTTATAACCTTGCTGGTTTTCACTTTATTGCCCAGCAAATAAAATACTCTGCTACCTTACCTACTAGAAGGAAGGGTTCGCAGTCTTCAGAGGAAAGCTACTGCAGTTGGTGATAGCAGTGGTGACAGCAGCTGCCTGTGTGCATGTGTTGGATGAAGTTTTCAGCTTCAGGAATAGAGTCTGTGCCTTGGTTTTAATTACCATGGGTTACCACTAGCAGTCATCGTGAGGGATCTGTTTTCTTAGGGGTCTATCCACTCCTTTGGTGGTTTATTTACTACAGGATGATGTACTGTCCCTCCATGTGTAAGACACAAGGTGGCAAATCATATCCTGCCCCAGAATTAAACTACTTGTAATTCCCTTGTGCCTTCTTAAATAAGAGAGTTCAGGCTTAGCATTCGGCAGGCTTGGAAGTAGAACATCCTTTATTCTCATCTTGCTGTCATCAGCTGATAGATAATTTAGTGGGCCTTCCCTGAGAGTGGCTGTGTATTGTGTCAAGTGTATTTGTAGTGATTTAAGAACTCTTACTGCTTCTGGATTTGTACCTTGATCATTAACTGAGAACTGGTTTTGGCCAGTTCACAGAAAGGGACACCAGTTCTGAGCATCCTTGTTAACACTTTCATGTCTGTGTTTTGGAACATTTGTAAGAGTTCAGACAGCTCTGATTTCCTTTTGAGATATGGGTGCTTAGTACCTTTGAAAAGGTTGATTTGTTCAGATTGTCGGAATTCTTCCCACATTTGTAAATAGAAGTAATGGCAGACTGGTTTCAAAGGATTTAAGAGAGTTACTGTGTCACATTTGCAGAGTTGCCAATTGCTGTTTTATTTAGATTATAAATTTGTTTTAAAATAGTAATTAAAATATGACCATTTTGAACTTCCTGTATTTCTGAAAATTACTTGTGAGGTCAAAAAGTAAACTGCAAAAATTCACCCAAAAGGGTTTTTTTATTCTTTTGCAATCCAATTTTGCAGTGGTATGACCTTCAGATGTTGGTTTTGGTGTTTCTCTGAGGTGGCACAGACCTGTGGGAGAGAATTGGCCTAGCTTTCCTCGAGAAAGCAAATTGACCTTCACTTGGTGTCAGTTCAGATCCTTAGTGAATTTGTTTCCTCTCACCATTTTGATGTCTGAGCTTCACTGACAGATACTGATTTGTTAATTGTGTCACTTGCATGTTTCTGTTCCTCTCACATTTGTCTGCTCCACTGAAGCAGGAATCATGCAGGAACTGTGTCATGGAAGTTTTATTTACTTTTAAACATTTGTAAGTTAGTATTTGGCACCTGTGAAAAACTCTTGTGTTTTGTATGGTTGATGTAAATATCTTGCTATACTGCAGCTCATTGCTGTGTGCATTAATATGGAAGAGAGTGTAGTTGTGGTTTATGCCTGAATTTATGTAAAGATATGAAAATTTATGTAAATGTACAGTCTGCTGTTTTTTGTCAGAGCATTTCAGCAATGATACACTTCTAAGGTCTTTCTAAATTTATAAAGTGTTTATTTAATGGAATGTATTATACCTTAAAATGCTTTTTCTTCACAATGCGTATAATCAGTTCTTGTTCCCTTTCATTTTATAGGAGTCTGGAGCACCCATTCTTACTGATGATGTCAGTTTGCAAGTATTTATGGATCATCTGAAGAAACTTGCTGTCTCTAGTGCTGCTTGAGATTCTGCAGTGCATTAAAGGCACAGATAAACTGTAGCCATATTTCAACTTTTTCTCCTTTACCCTTTTCCATGTCTCTCTTGAGAGAATGCTCTGATATGCACAGGCTGCCTGATTAGATGTGAAGCAGTGTTGTTTTCAAAGAAAAGCTTTTGTTATCAACAGATGTTTTAATGTGAACTGCAGTTTGTAAAAATGACAGGTAGTAGATTGAGTTATAATTAGAGGAAAAAGAGCAGTAATTTTGATTACTGTGATACTATAATTACTTTGAGATCATTTCTAAAAACTTTGAGATGTGATTTCAGTTTCCTTTTTAAGTGGTCGAGGTTGATTCTGCTTTGCACTACAAAGGCACATTGAACAATATAGGAAATCTTTGGCAATGTCAGGCTTTCCAGATTGCCATACGACTACTTTTGCTTATTCAATTTGAGCATAAAGTGAACAAAGAAGCAACAAAAAGCATACAGAAGTAGCATGAACTGAGTCTTTTCACTTAGGCTGCAGAACTTTTCTTTCGAGCAGAGGTACTATAGGTACTATTGTTCATGTGTGGTTCACTTCAGGAGTATTTAATTTCAAATATTTTTTCCCACTTACTCTACCTGATTCTTTGGCAACAGAATTTGAACTGAAAAAGTAAAAAAAAAAAATCTGTCATTGCACAAAACTTAAATCCACATGTTGTACTTTTGAGGAAAGTATCATCAAACACAGTAACAGATGAATATGCTCAAAAGTTAACACTTAGCTTGAGCTAAAAAGAAAGCCTACACTACCAAAATAAACTGACTAAGAGTACAGCCTTGATTTTTTGTCTTGGCAAGCATACTTCTAAAAAACCCTACATATTTACCTTTTATATTATTGCCTTATAATGTTATTACACTAATGCATGACACTGCACATTGCTTTTTCTGCATCATTTTTGTTATGAATTCAACAGGCTTTAGTTCTTGTTGAAACAGTATTATATAGAATATGATGTTATTAATTTGATATTAAGTTCATACTTGATTTTTTTGGGGTGGATAAATTAGTAGGCTTTCCCATGTACTTGTTGAAGTTTACACATAAACCAGATGTTTACATAGGCAATACGATATTTTGACAAGTAACAATGTGAAATGTGTTTGTGGGCAATAAAAAATTGTGCCAAGGCTAAAGGAAGAGAGAAAGTTTTGACCTAGGAAATTCAGTACTGGTGTGATAAGCATGAGGGTTTTTTTCTGTTCTCTATTAAATTCTCAAAAACATGATTAAATCAGTTGCTCTTCATTTCTTTGATCTAAATGAGATGAGCTGCTTTTGCCTCAAGACAAATAAAATACATGTGTTTCACTTTTTGTATTTATTGTGCTGGTTTCTGTTGGTGCTTGAAATGT
This sequence comes from Athene noctua, assembly GCF_965140245.1. Lineage (NCBI taxonomy): Eukaryota > Metazoa > Chordata > Aves > Strigiformes > Strigidae > Athene > Athene noctua. The sequence continues at coordinate 26,452,751 of NC_134042.1, read as the reverse complement.
GGAAATAAACTTAGTAATGATAAAATTAGAATAAATTTTATTCATGTAATAATTGGTAGAAAACTTCGTTAACTTGCAGATACTGAACTATTCACACTAGTGGCAGTTCAAGAGATAAAAATTCAGTAGCCCTCTTGATTTTGTTTTGCTTTAGCTAATAAAACTAATCAATCAATTTGTCACCAAGTCATAAAAACAGATGGGGTTTTTAGTGCTTTCCTTCTACCCTTTAACCAACTTACACCTTGTAATATGTTCTTTTGTTCAATCTCTTGCCAGTATTAGCTTCCTTTGTAACTTCAAGTATTTAACGTTGTCAGAGACTTCTGGAAAATCCAGATATGTCTGTTGTATTACCTTTATCCTCCTGCTTATTCACCTCTTCCAAAGACTGTGTGGTTAGTGAGACAGGATTTTCCTTCAGAAGCCCATGTCTATCCATAGGCTTGTAAGCTTCTACTATCTTACCAGGGCTAGAGATCAGACGCATCAGTCCGTATCTTGCAGGATGCCCTCAGCAGCCCTTTTTGTGGATGAGAGTGACATGGGTAGCAGTCTGCCAGTCATCCGGCACAGTGCCGGTCTGTAACAGTGATTACACATGTTCACTGGCACCTCTGCCTTTTGATGTCTCGCTTCCTTCAGAACTCCTGAGGGAAGGGCATCCAGTCCTGGTAACTTCTACTTGATCTAATGCCTCTTGCACATTTACATAGGTCAGATGAGCTACACAGAGGGGGAGTAAGCTGTTTTTTATTGATCAACATTTAAAATCAGTGTGTTGTAGGGTTGTACTACAGGATAAGGTGGTTTAAAAAAGAGAAATTGTGATTTGCTGTCCTTGCTCGCATCTGTATTACACCATTACACTATTGCCAAGCATTTCTTGGTGAAGAGATGCTACTGATCTGTGCAACATCCATGACATGGGCATCTTATCACAAGGGTTGACCTATTTAACTGTGATAGCAGGCTTTGCAATGATTTCTTTAAATACTTGGTTTTGGTTGGACACAGATTGGAAATCTGAGGAAGTGCTGGTCAAATCTTGTGAAAAACACAAGGCCTTAGGCTTGGACAAAGTATTCTTATTCAGGATAATGGAGAAAACCATTGGTGAGTGTTCTGCTAAGAACTGGGAAGTTGAAGAATGGAAATCATTCATTGGCAGTCAGAGGTAAGGGAGCATGCAGTTGTGTGCTGCTTTCTCTGCTCTGTTAGACAGGCTCTGAGTTTAGGAACTGTACAAAATTTGTTCTTGATAGAAACTTCCTCACTTGGACACCTTTGTGCCTGTAACATTGCCGTCTGAGAAGTACCTTTGTTTCAGAGAGCAACACAGGTAAATCTGAAGTTAATGTTTTGCCAGGATCATGAAATCAGATGGAGGCTCATAGCAATGTAAGAACTGTTCATGTTCTTAGATATTCTTCTTGCTGGTGTTTGGACGTTATATAGAACATATTGTGATTGACAGTCCTTGCATTGGCAGTCCTTGCATAGTTCCCGGTCTATAAGGTCCTTATTTCTAGCCTGCTGCCTTTTTTTTCTGGGCAGCTTTTCAGGCTGTATTGCTAGACAAGTATCAGAATTTTTCTTCCCTTTTCATTGCCTTGAGTTCTGTACTTACAGTCCATTTATTATGTCTGCCTACCTTCCATGTGTTTAGATCAGCCCACAACATAAAACGCTTACTGCTAGCATATTAAAGATAAGGTAAAAGTTTGCTGGACCTTGTGATGTTTGCTGCCCTTCACTAAGGAAAAGAAACAGTTTAAGCTGTATTTTGGAATGAGTCATTTAGAGCGATAGAAGCAATCTGAAACAGGAATGATGGTTCCATATTTGTATGTATAAAAACTTCAAGGCTCTAACTGTTTCTCACTGAACCTCAAATCCAGACTCCTTGCTGTCCACACAGGGCTGTAAGTATGTTGGAAAGAGGGTCAGAACATCCCCTGACAGTGCTCTTCTCTTTCACTAGAGAGACAGCAAGCCTCTGCCGTTTGTTTTCTTGCTGACAGTGAGCTGCTGTGGTAGATGCCCTGACTTGGCCTTTCCTGTGCCCCCACTTCACAGGTCTGGGGCTGGCAAGCTGGTGTGTTAAGAACCTTTGGAAGTGCTTTATAGTAATTTAATCCATGTTGACATTACAGCTTCAGAATCTCTTTTTTTTTGAGGGTTGATTATTTTTAGCTACTTTTTTTTTTTTTTTTTTTTTTTAAATACCAACTGTCAATAATTTGCTTTCCCCTTGCTTGGGAAAAGGTAGTGGATTGTTAACTTGACTGTCATCTGATGAATGGAATAACTCAAAAGGTACTAGGTTTAGACATAATTTAACAAGCTCAACTAAAAGTTGAAGTTAAATTGCTTAAAGGCGTGCAGATTTATCTAGAAATACAAATACTGTCAAATTCCTAGAACCTCATAGCTTGGTCTGTGAGACTCTGACATCAATGAGTAGCCCCATTTCTGCCTCCAACACATAATGGTGTGTTTGGAAGATTGCATTTCCCAATATCCCCTTTTCCTTGGTTACAAATAATAGTTGATGAACAGTGACCAGGAGCCTATCCTGTTCTACCAAATCTGAGGCAAACAACGTGTGTTATCCCCCTGTCGGATTGTGAAGCACCACAGAACTGAGCTCTTCTAGATTTTTGCATTTTGGGTTCATACAAAAGTTCAATGTTACATGAAAGGCAACAAGCCTGAACAGAACAGATGGAAAAAATAATGAAGCTGTTGCTCTGCTCTGAATTTAATGTAAAATCTCATTTAAAATGGCAGATTGTGCCTAATAGTGTAAGCTTTTGTCTGAAGAAAGGACTGTGACTCTAAAAGATAAACAAATCAATGTCCATAAATTGATTTTTAGCAAAAATGAAGCAAAAAAATCCCTGCATACTTTGACAATGGAGGCTGTACCCAACACCTGCAGATTGTGCATTGCATGTGTCTTTCCATCCTCTTTCGTGACTGCCTGGAGGTATCTACTTGCCATGAAGTGGGGTAAGAGTTTGCTTGGAGGCTAATGTGTGTGGAACAAGCAATAGGCTGTCCTGTGCCTGCTTTTCTCTGGGAGAAATACATGGGTTGTGTCATGGTCTACAGTCAGCTTAATGCATTGGAACTGTGCACATTCAAGGGGGTGTTTTCTCTGGCTAGAGAATGATCAAAGACCAATACGTGTTATTAGAGAATGAGCCTGTGTCTGACAAAGCTCAGGCTTGGCAGCCCTGTAATTTTCTCCTCTTTTCCCATAATAGTAGGAAAAGACAACCACCCAAGGGATTAGTCACTTTCAAAGCATGCATATAAATTACACTATCAGGGTAACTTGGAACCATAATGGTTGTTGAAGTGGGATCAAAATAATGTGGGGATGACCTCTCAAGTCCCTGAACATGCACTTCCTACTAGGTTAGAACTCACTGTGGTTGCCAACCTTTAACCTCAGGAGAGATGACAGTGACTTATGGGCCACAGTTTGTACTCTACAGAGAGCATGTGGAACTGTATTGCTTTTATAGGGTTATTAATAAATGTTTAGCAAGGAAGCATAGCCATGTGTGAAAAACTGAAGCCAGGTGGAGACCTTGAGAAGTTTAGGTGACACTACTAGCTTATGTAATTAATGAAGAACCAAAGAAGAGGAGATTACATTTCTAGGATTCAACTGTTCCTTTCCAGCTGTGTACTGGGGGTTGCTATACATTTCACTGTTTTCTCTAGCAGCACAGACATATTTGAGCCTTGGCTCTGAACTGATGTGAACCTTTTAAGACCCTACATTTTTCTCTATGACCTGAAGAGAACGTTACCAAGGGAAAAGGATTTTTTCCTTTTTTTTTTTTTTTTTTTTTTTCTTTTTCCTAGTTGGTGTATCAACATCACAGGATGGCTTGAATTACTAAGTGAAACGTTGACAGTTTAAACTGAGCTATCCTAATCTGCAGACATGTCACACCTGGCTAATGAAGTAGAGTTGTAAGTGGTTTGTAGTGCTGTTGATATTTATTCATACTGAAGGAAGCATGTCTTTGAAAGCACTGCTTTTTAGAAGGACTTGTATTGAATTTTACAGAAAATTCACAGGAAGTTTATAGGTGGGCAAAATACCACTTGCTGCATTTTTTCTAGTGTGCCATGAAACAGCTAAAAGAGCAGTGAATGACCCTCAGATCTCTTCTAGTTACCACAGTCATGGAAGCCCAACTCCTGGGCCCCTCTCCTGTTTGTCCAAGAGCAGATGTGAAAGACAGGCTGCACGGAGAGGCACTGACAGCCAGCTGGCTGAGGGCCAAGCTGGGACTAGTAGCTGCTGAGGAGCTCGTGGTTTCAAGCAATGTTGCCAGTCTAGTTAGGTTCGAAATGTGACCCTCTCACACAAGTTCTTGTAATATATCCTCCCACTCTAGGTATTTACACACTGCACTGAGAGAAAAAATAGCCCAGATGGATCTAGCACTGTGGCGTGCGCAGTGCTGCAGCATGGGAGAACTTTTCATTTCAGACTTGCTCCCACTCCCCTGTAGGAGGAGGTAAATGGAGATGACACCCTTTAAATGATGGCACCAAACCAAACAATGGAACTGTACTCCACTTCTGTTCATGTAAAAGCAGAAAATGAGAGCGCTAACTTATTACAGAACTTAACAGAATGTATGTTTTGTCCTTTAGAAAATGGAGAGACGATTTTATCACAGACTCTTTGAAGCTAAAACTGTTTTCAGAATTACAGTGTTTTTTCACTGGAGTAAAGACAGGTCTGGAAAGAGAGATTGCCATCAGAATTAATCCCCCACAACTCTACTTGCGTAACAGACACTGCTCAGGTGGGTCTACTTTGTGCTGTTTCCTCTGTGAAGCTGTCAGCCACAAAAGATATTTTAACATCTATTGCAGAATTAATACTTTTCTCACAAAAATGCAAGATGAAATTTGCTCTCTGTCATGGGAGAAAAAGTATATGACAATGTCTAGGATTCTCTGCAATAGCAAAGAATTTTAAGTGAAATGCACACATGACAGGAGGAATTTGGCCACAATATGCAATACCTTGGTAGTTCCTGCCAATCTAATCAGAGCATAAGAATGCTTGCCAGCTTCCAAAGAGGAAGTTAATTTAACCCCAAATACTAGTAAGATACTCTGGAGCTTTCATTTAATTATGAGCACCAGTTTGGAATCCTAGAGCAAGTGGTGGTTAGTGGCTGTTTCCAAGGAAGGCTAAAATGCCCCATAAACAAAGCTGTGCAGTGGATGGGTGGAGAAGACTAGTTATCCAGTATGTTCATGGCAAACCGATCTTTACTCAATTCTATTTTCTGATTTTTGGCCCATCAAAGGTAAATCAAGCCAAGTACACTGTGTTTGCTATTTTTATAATTTGGCTGGCTACAATGAAAAAAGATGGTTGTGCTGAAATTTTCACACATAAGTGTTCTGCTGTTACTTCCTTTCCTTTGGAAAAAACTGAAATTGCTTTACTTGTATTCATCAGATGTGTTAGTCACATGTTGACAGGATGCTTTTCAGCACAGATGCACAAACTGAGTGCTGCACCTTCCAGACTGAAGTGATTAAGTGACTTAATAACCTAATAACCTCTTTTTGGCTAAGGAATATGAATATATTTTCCTTGAGAAAGCAAGAATACAACCCTGATAGATAACTGTGGAAAATGAGACAGATTTGGTAATTGCATGTGATCTACCAAGACTGCAGGATAGAGAATCCTGTTACTGTCTCTGTTACTTTTCACAGAATTACAGAAAGACTGAGGTTGGAGGTAACCTCTGGAGGTCCAACCCCTCCCCGTTCAAGCAGGGCCAGCTAGAGCTGGCTGCCCAGGACCTTGTCTAGATGGCTTTTTTTGATGTAAAAGGGAGTTGAAAATGTAAAAATTTAAAGACAGGTCCTTGCACAGGCTATTTGTTACCCAACATAATTGTAGCCCAAATGGAAATAGTCCAATAAGCTGCAGGAGATGGACCAACAGCTGTCTGCTCCCTGTGTCAGTCTCTGTCTTTGTGGCACTGTGCAAAACTACATGTATAAACACACAGAGAATATTTTCTGAGAGATGATTTTAGCTGAAAAGATAACGTGGGCAGAACACTTTCAAAGGCTAAATCCATCTTAATCAGTTGACTGAATGCAGATTAAACAAAAAATTAAACTCTTCCCTGTGCATAAGTATCTGAAATCCATGAAGTGACAGGTCCTCCTAGTAGGCCAGTTGCATATGAATGAAAAATATCCTTTGTTCTGGTTAAGTAATGTGTATAAATAAGTCCGGATTTATTTTTTGAGGTGATATATTTGATAATGTATGACATAATGCCACACTAAGCAGAGCTTGAAATAACTTGAAATTGAGATGAACAGAATACATTGGAATCTGTTTTAGTCAGTTTTCTGCAACATGTTAATCTTAGACACAACTGTCTTATTTACTAATAAAAATATATATTAAAAAATATGTATTATTTGAAAAACTGTGTTGCACATTGCAGTTGACAGTTCCCATGTCCCTGCAAGAAGCAAAGAATACTTTTACAGCTTCTGCCTCCAATCTCACAAAGAAATGGAATAATTTGCTTTTGCAAATTTGATCCCAGTGGAGTAAGTGGTTACTTTGCTGTGTGTGGATCAGGTGTGTGTGCGCTAATCCCTTGCAGGATGAGAGTTTTGGTTAATGGAAGATGTTATTTTCTGAGATATTAGTATATTCTGAGTATCAGTACTTAATGTTAACAGATAAGCCCTGCCACACTTTGGCTGCAATTCAATGGTTTTGTAGGACTGCGGGAGCAGGCCAGCTACAGAGAAAATTGTAGTATGGATTCGCAGTTTCCCAGCCAGTGGTAATATTTTAATTGCTGGCATTACCTTCGACAAACCTCGAGAGGGCAGTAGATGCATAAGGCTTCTGGCCTGATTTTTTTTTCATCAAAAAAATTCCAATTATGCTATTTACAGGTGTAATCCAGTGTCCTTGATTATTCCTCTTTTAGATCCATATAAGTGTGGGCCCAATCAGTATAGAATTTGAGTTAAAATCACCTTCACTTAGAAAAATACAACAATATTTTATTTCTTTCATTTTGCAGTTTTAAGTCTTATGATAAAAATAATGACAACCCTCTGAAGTAAACAATGTCATAAGCATTTTTGATGTTTTGAGAAATAATCTAGAAAGAAGACCTATAAAGAACTGATTTAAAATATTTTAATGGAATAAACTGAAACTCCCTGAGGTGTAACAAAGCATCTTCTTTTAAAAAGGTGAACTCGTACGGTAAAATGTGAACAAATAAACACAAGAGAGGGAATTCAGCAGAATGATCATCTTTTGATCCTCATCCTCTAAAAAGTGTACAAAATAAGCAGAAACTAAATACACAGGCACTGATTTGCATGCATCTTTTTAATTTTTTTTTTTTTTAATCTGTAAAAAGAGAAAAGATGTGTGGGATTGACTAAAGGAAATTACATGTGTTGTATCTATGTAGCTGGACAAAGACTTGCTCAAAACAATCACCCAACAGGAACTAATGTAAGGAGACAATTATCATGGAGTTGTAAAATATCAAGAAGAAAGCTTGTTAAGTTTAAATATTGAATGAATACTTCTGATTACTCCAGGTCAATTTACAAATTGGGGAAAAAAATCCCTGTGGAATATACAGAGAAATATTATTTCAGAGAACAAGAGGATCATGGCACCTAATCACTATCCTAGGTGGTGTACAAATGAGTTAAGCAGCTCTGCAGAATGTTCAGGTGTGACCTGTCCCATCACATGAAACAGCTGAAACAGGCAAATTTGAGAAAAGGAGGTCCAAAGTGTTAGGAAAGAGAAGCAAATTATCTTGGAAGACTAGAGCAACCACAGGTGTCTTTGCAGCCAAGAAAAGGCACTTGTGACTTGTAGGCATTGTGGGGGAAGTTCTTATGATGATAAAAGTGGTGGCTTTGATGTGTGGAATCACTGAGAGCTGTAATGATATTCACTGCTCCCCCTTTGTCCACATTACAAGTCATTTCATTAGAGAAAGCAGTCAGATTGGTCAGGGCTGATCTGCCCTTTGTAAATCCACACTTCTCACTGCCTTCTTGTCCATTTGTTTGGAAATGGATCCTAAGGTGATGTGCTGCATGGTCTTTCTAGGGACTGAGTTGAAGCTGACCAGCATTTTGTTCCTCAGATGTTCCTCTGCACCCTTCTTAAAGATGACTGTAATACTTAGCTTCGTTCCATGGACCTCCCTGGATCATCACGGGTTCTGAGGATGATATGGCTTCACAGTCACATCACCCAGATTTTTCACCATATTTCTGAGGGTCTCATCTATCCCTGTAGACATGAATATGCCCAGTCTCTTTGGAACTGGTTTTAAAAATAGTCCTCAACACTCCTACTTTTGCATTTCCTCCTTTCTAAAACTGTGCAGGTGTGTATGGAGGTTTGGGAACTTTCTGAAGACTGAGGCAAAAAAATCACTGAGTATTTCAGCCTTCAGTATATAGTCTGCCACCAGGTTGTCTCCCCCATTCAACAACAGCTTTGCATTTCCTTTGAACCTCAGTGTGCTGCTACCATGCTTACAGAATTATTTTCCTTTTACCCTTTATGCCCCTCAGCAGCTTGAGCTCCAACTGGGTTCTGTCTTTCCTGATACCACCCCTAATTGTCTAAGCAATGCTTTTATACTCCTCCTTTGTTGCCTGGCCTTGTTTCTACTTCTTGTATCTTTTATTTTTTGTATTTTAATTCATTAACAGCTCCTTGCTTTGCCAATTGGGCCTTCTGCCAAAATTTCTGGTTGTATACAAAATCATCCCAGCCTTTAATTGGAATTAGAGGGTATTTTGTTAGTACATCTATCTTTTTATTATTTTTAGGCTAAATTCCGACATTGGCCAACTTGTAGATCTTGTGACCCAGTTTTTATTATAATCCTGCCCTTCAGGAACCACTTTAAAACTGAGTGATTCCCCTCTGTTTCTTCTTTCATCTATTTTGAATTTTGCCTTAATGCAATGCAGATGTAGTTAAGACGACATTCACTTGTAACTTTGCAAGAAGCAAATGTAGCTCAGATCAGCTGACCTATATTCAGATCACTAACACATACTTGTAATATTTCTAAGACTGTAATATCATACAGTAAGACTGTAATATGTACATGTGTATTGCTTTAGGGCATGACTTTTGGTGGATCTACCTTTTGATAAAACAATGCTTTTCTCTTTGAACACAATACTTGAGATACACTAATTGGGAAAAGGAAGCCTTTGTTCCACAAATGTCACAGTGCCCATTGTCAGGTTGGATGGCTCAGGTAACAGGAACTTAATTTTGATAGGAAGTTTTATATATGCGAGGACTCTAGAGACTGTGTGAAATTCTTTCCATGTCAAACAGAGTTGAAGATTTTTTTGGGGGGAAAGGGAGGCACTGAAGGTCAGCATGCTGAGTAGTGAGAAGACAAGACTCATATATATATATATATATATACACTAAATACTATAACAGTAATGGGGAGAATGTGGTCAGCAGTGAAAAAAAGATGTGATTTTGACTGAAAAAAAAAAAAGATATGAACAAGGTGATAGTGGTAACGTGATCACTGAATGAATTTTCAGATTCATTACTAGTACTAAGAATATATTGACTCTTCTGGAATGATGGGAAATAGATTGGAAAGTTGCTTGCTTTGCTTTTTTTTTTTTTTTTTTTTTTTGAGGGATCATTCAAAACAGAGAAAGTGATGTAATAAAAAAACCAAAACCAGGCAATGTAAAAGTACCTTCTATTACAGCATCATCCAATGATGACATCAGTGAGGGCAGGATTTGATTTCACTTCCCAAGCAGCTATTGCACACAAAGGTTAGATTGCAGAAGTTGCTGCAGCCATGAAGCAGCAGCTCTCACTGCATCATTGAATTAGTTGATTTCATGGACTGCAGATGTAGATATTCAGGCTTAGTTTACAGCATGAAACTTCTGTTAGAGGGTGTGAGCCATCAACAAACAACAGAGCTATGGGAACAGGCAGTAAGACAGTTGCTTTGTACAATACCTCATTTCTGTTTATTGCATTGCATCAAGAGCTCAGTTTGAAATCAAGCTGTTTATATGTTGTTGTTACCTAGTAAAGCTTCATTTGCCAGAGAAGGCAAGCCTCCTGCAAGCTTATGGTGAATGGATATTTCAAGACAATTGCAAGAATTTTTCTGCATCAAGTAAGGGCCACTTCAGTGACAGACAGCTGGAGATTTAGTGTGGTTTTAATAAAAAAAAGGATTATGAATTTTACAAATCCTGTCATTTGCTACTGGCCTGTCTGCTAGCTTGAGCGGGCAGTGGAGCTGTCAGGATTTTGTTCACCAGCATCAGGCTGTGCTCAGTACAACCAGCTTGCTGCGGTCACGGCTGCTGTGTTTGGGGTCCCATCTTGGGCCTTTGTGCGCAAGCATCCCTGTGTGCAGCCTCCTTCTGAGACACTGGCCCCTCAGCTGCTGCCCTCCGGCCTTCTCATGCCCCAGCCCCATCTGTCCCCTGAGATCCTCCTCAGCCGTGGGTGCTGCCGGCCCTGTGGCCGGTCTGGCCGCCCATCCACTGCCCACCCCCCTCAGGTGAGGGAGGCACAGGCCTGGCTGCTTTAGCTTCAGTTTCAGGTGGAAGAAGCATTTGTGGGGGCATCCCGGCAGAAATGGAGGTATTTGGCTTCTTCGGTCTCTCATGAAAAGCAGGAAATTCCAGTCCCGCACCACAGCCCGCAGTGGATATGTCAGATGTGCACTCACCTGCTTCTGCCCCTGCTGTGAGGCCGAGTCCTGGGCTCCACGGGGGATGCTGCAAACACAAAAATGCCCTCCTGGCTGGAAAGCTATTGTGGTGCCATGCCAGGGGCTAAATGCCAGGTCGCCTGTTTGCTCTAGGAGGACATCTCCACACACAGGGCTCCTTGCTGGTGAGGTGCTGGCACGGCCATTTTCTCCCCAGAGTGCAGTCACCAAACAGTCTGCCTGCAATGTGCACAGTGACCTGATGAACGTCAAATGATGAGGAAATGTGGGATCGCTGTACATTTCTGGTGAATCCAGACTGCCCTAAACGTATTGGCAGGATGTGAGAGAAGGTTTTTTTTTAAAGCTGCCCTGTGACTTGCAGTGAGGAGAGGTTAGAAAGCACATCTGCAAGGTCTGTGTATGGTGCTGCTTTTATGCTGGACACCATCATTACTCAACTGAGCACTGGGCAGAACCCAGCTCTGCTCTTCATGGTGTTTTTTTTATTACAGAGCTCAGAAAAGAGCACTCGGCTTGTTATTTCCTGGAAATAAGGTCAGTGTTGCACATTATCCTATAATGCGAGAAAGAAGGAAGTAATTTAGAGAGAATTTCATGCTTTCTAAAGTGCTGGTAGTTCAACCTCTTTGTAGTTTTTGTGCTACTGTAAAATACTTCACAACTGTGGCCTGAAGCAGCACTGCAGATTTCCATGCAGCATTGCTCTTCCTTCAGTGTGGCTCCTTTATTCAGTGTGACTGCATCCTCAAATGGGATTAGGTGACAGTGTGTTTGAAGTGCAATGCTGATTAAAATCAAAACCATGTATTTCCTTGTATATTGAGTATATGGCTTTGGGAACATAGCCTGACCTGATTTTTCTTTATATTAAATAAGAAGCAGAGTCATCCAATGGGGGCCCAAATTGCCATTATCTAGGGTTTTCACCAATCGTATATGACAGGAATTAAGATGTTTTTGAAATAAATGGGACAAAACTTATAAAAACCAAATCAAAGCATCTAGGATTATGGGCCCCTTGCCTGCCTAGAGCTACTGCTCTAAGCCGGCTATGAGCTGGAAATAGAGATGGTCAGAAAAAGTGATAGAGGTAAATGATGTTGCCTTCACACTCTTTCATGGTAGAAGATAGAAGTAACTGAAAACTCACAAGGTCTCAGGTACAGATGAGCCAAGGCAACTGGTAGGTTGCTCCTTGATTACATTTCTTCCCTCAAGCAATTCAAGTAATTGGGGCCACATGGTCCATGCAGTGATCCATTATTCCCTTTGTTTTTCCAGGTGTGTGAGCACCAGGGGCAGCTGTAGCTGGAGAATCCTTGGAGACACTGTCGGCTTAGCTGGGCAGCACTGTGCAGGTAAATTTTCAGCAGAGTTCTGCAAATTTGTGTTTGGCAAATGAGGCAGCAGTCTTATTTTTGTGATCTGACAAGATGTAAAACTGTTTTTACAGGATGAGCTGTAAAAAGTTTATGTGAGTTTGAGTTCTTATTTCCTAACAGGCTAAAGCCTATTGTCTTGAGAACTCTGGTTTGTAGATGCTGAATATTTTAGTAGATTGGCATTGTATTCTCCGGGCCTAATCTGGATATTTATTTGCTCTGGTGATATGGTGCTTTACTGAAATGGTTAAACGACTACAGCTCTGCAGAATAGGATTGTTTTGTTGGTTGTGTAGTCACAAGTTGGACAGAAACATTTTGGGAGAAAGTGTTAGTGAGTGTTCTTTGTTGGAGAAACTCTGAATAGAGTTTCTGATTTAGGAAGACCTTTAGGAAGACCACTGATTCTTTAATTAAGACTAGCTGAATAAATAAGGGTACTACATTGTTATTTGGGATCTGTTAATACTCTACTGATCCAGTTTTTGTTTTAGTAGGGAGTAAATACTAACTTGAAAAGTGGTGTCCTTGTCCTGATTTTCTTTTTTTCATGAAATGGGTTTTTCTATCCAGAAAAACTTGTAGAATGTTGTAAAACACTTTCACACTGGAATAACTGCTTCACGGATGGATTTGTTTGTTTTCTTTAGTTTTACCACCATAAGTTGAAACAATCTAAGTCTTTAAACTATGTGTGATACATTTATTAAATCAATTCCTATACCTGCTTGTAGGTAGAAGTATTTATATGCTTAAACAAGAGAACGCTAGCACTCTGTGTTGCATCAGTCTTCTCTTTTTTTTTTAATCCCAGTAAATAAATGTACTAAAACCTATCACAAACCTTTCTTAAATGTATCGCTGTTATCTAATAAAACCTGTTGCAGAAGAAAAATAAAATAAATTTGATTAGGACAAAAGCTGATTTTATAAAGGCTTAATTTACATTTCATTTTTCCCAATAGGTTGTGCAAAATGGCAGTAGCTTAGTCATTTTTGTAATGCAGTAATCCTGTGCTTGGACAGTAAAAGCCATTAAGTTTAGACAAAGCTAAGTAAAATCATGAAAGGGTAGGGATATTAGGAGGAACAGTGTTTCTGAGTAATTTCTACTGCTTTCTGCCTAGCTGAGTGTTCACAGAAACAACTTTTTGTAGGAGACTAAGTTCTAGATTGTTTGCACTGTCACCATTTTCACCTAAGGAAACCTTTTGAGTTAAATGAAGTTACAGGGTAGTAAGATTAGCAAAGGGACTGGGAGAATAGACACATAAAATAGCAGATCAGGTGCTGTTATGGCTCAGTACTTCTGTATTTGCTGTTCTGTTTTCACTTGCAACTGCCACTTCATTATAGTGCTTTGAGAATTTCTGTTTTAGTCACCAAATGACACTAGAAAGTCAAAGAGGAGACTCCTGAGCTGGCTTACTGGTTCAGTACCTAACTGAAAGAAGTAGTGAGACTACAGCTTCCCATTATGATCTAGGTGGTCAGTGAACAGAAAATAACGTCAACATTTGAAGATATTACAAACACTGATTAATGTGTTGCAACTTCCTTCTGACTTGTAGTGATACTGATAGGTTAACAGGCTTAACCAGGAGTCTATGTCAAATCATGGCATCACCAGACTTGGTGTTCTTGTCTCCTGAATATTAGTCTGTCACCTTAAGACAATTGTCCCTTCTGTATGCTCCTGTGACCAGTTGAAAGGTTGCAAACAATCTAATTCAAAATATTGATATGGAAAGTCATTCCCCTGTAGTGTAAAAAGTTTGTGCCTCAGCTTACTTCTGGGTCACCACTGATTCTCTGGCTATGTTCAGTTTAAGTAGAACTAATCATGAATATGTTTTTGCTGACACATTGTTTCTTGGGATTATGGATCTTCCTCTGCCACTTTATTTTCAGGTTAGGACAGAATTATAATCTCATCTTTAAATAATGGTAAGGGAAGAAAGATATTTCAGAATCTTTCTTCAGACCACTGAATGTCTGCCAGTAACAGCCTTCTAACTTCTCAAGGGTATGCTGGATTCTTTTGCAATCAGTGGAAGGTGAGACTGGATGCTACCTTCAGTGAGGCCTTTGGGTTTCAGTAGTTTCAAAATGCACTAGGCAGGAGTATCTATTAATGGCTGCAGTCTGCACACTAATACCCTAGGTGAGCAGTCTCATGGCACAATTGGATAAAAAATTAGGTGGATAACTGATGCTTAGTTTGAAACAATATAGATGGGTCTCTTCACATAAAGTGTTTTAAGAAAGATTACCTCATTTATAAAAATAAGGTACATGTATAAATCTGTGATTTAATTGCCTTATTCACATTAAACAAGTATTTTTCCTGGTGACTTCTCAGACCGAATATTAACTATTTAACAGACAACTTTTATGAACCACCTTGAACATGTGTTCCTTTGATCTCCTCTATTAGCAATGATTTGTGCCTAATTTATTTAGATACTATTGACTGTGTATACTAAGCTGAAAGAATCTGTCATAGACAGTTTTCCATAAAGTAATGAAATAAAAAAAATTGAAATCCACTGTAAATGAAATGTAAAAAAGCAAGGCATCAGCTGTACAGCTAGGTTGTCTTCTTTCGTACAGCTAGGTTGTCTTCTTTCGTACAGCTAGGTTGTCTTCTTTCGTACAGCTAGGTTGTCTTTCGTAGTATTTTATAAATTATAGTAAATGACTTACATGAATACAGAAATAATATTCTCACCCTTATAATTGTCAACAGGTATGTTTTTATCAGACTTTTTTTTTCCTAGGGTACTAAAAAAGATTGTAAAACAGACAGTGATATTTTTCTTTTTAATAATGTGATAACAGTTATTGTATTAGTATTAGCAAGTCCAATGATCTTTATACTATTAATAGAAGTGAGGAACAAGCTCAAATAATGTTGATATGAACTAGCTAAAAGGGTTTGTAATCTATTTGCATAAAGAAAGGTTTTAAAAAGTTTTCTTGTAAAAGATATCCTTGGTAATAGATTCGATGCTAAAAACAGACAACAATAAGATAGTGACATAAAGGGCAAAATCATCTACCTGCTGACACTAGCAGGAGATGTACTGACCCCAAATCCTCTTATATTACTTAGAGATTGAAGAGTGAAGTTGACTTCAGCTTTCTTGGGTAGGTGACCACTTCAAGAATATAAGAAAACTAACTGTAGTGGCTTCTCCTTACACCTTTGGGCAGTGAGTCTAAAGAATATGGTAGCTACTGATGGTGTTAAGAGTATGCTTTCAACTGCTGTAGTCAGCAGTCTTGCTGTATGTCTACTCAGATCATCTCAGAGCATTTATCTTCTTTCAAAGTCTGTGTGTTAGACTCCCTGAGGGCATCCTATTAACTACTAAGGGTAAGAGACTGCACCTCTTTCATCTTCTATCCATTTAAAATGCATGGAGGGGCCTTTAGCAAATAGCAGAATGTGATAAGAAGCTTCAAGCAATCAGCTTGTATGGAGGAACTGGGAAGGAGAGGTAGCCTGTCAAATAAAGAGAGCTTTGAATAATAATATATAGCAGGTTTCTTTGGGCTTTTTTTCAGAAACATGCTCAAAGATCTATTTAGAGTAGTGGTGAAATGCTATGAATCCTACTGGATTTGGGAGGTCAAGGGTTTGCCAACAGCCAGGCACAGCTTACTCGAAGTGAAAAGCTATTGGTACATCCAGTCATGTATCTGAAGTGAGGAAGCTTGAAGATACAAAATCGGTAGATGTAGGATCTACTTTCTATTTTCAAATAGTAGTTCCATTGTTTCTTCTTGCACTGTGGATGCTATTACTGCTGTTTGCAAATTGATATGTTGTCAGTTTCTTATACATTTAAAAAGAAATAATCTTTAAGAGCACACTGCTTCTTTACATTGATGTGATCCTATGTTGAATTTAACCATTTCATGAGTCACTAAAGAACACAGCTGGCAAAACTAAAATGCATACTGAGCCTTTACCTTTGTGACTGCTACAGTGTGCGTCATATCTGTGCTTGAAATACCATTGCTCCTAAACCAGTTGATCTGTAATTACATCTGACCAAGTGTACCCTAAACTCTACCCCACTGTGGATGTTGATGTTATGCCATGTGGCACCACAGAAAGTCTTTTGTAAAGATGCAGCTCAGATTACCATGAACCTGGATCTCCTATACTACTGATGCTATATATCAGGCCCTTTAATTTTCTTTCTTTTGCTACTCAAATTTCCAGTAGTCTATTAAACTGAGAAGAGCCAGTGCAGTTACGCAGTTAGTGGCCCATCTTAAAGTCTGAACCCTAATTGTAGCTATGTACCATAGTCTGGTTTTGAATGTTCTTGTCCTATGAGTTGTCTATATGCACAAATTCTTTTCATTGTCAAATCTTAATTGGAAGAGTTCTGAAATAGGAACTTCTGCTAGGCATCTTTCTCTAGAAATTTACTGCAAATTGTAGCACATTAACACACTGTTAGGAATAGTTTTATTCTGAATGTGCTTTTCAAAGGTGCAAGTGAATCCCATTTAGTCACCTACTTACTACTCTTCCTAGGTTTTCTTTAGCCTGGGGGTGCATGGAATCACAGATATGGAAAACAACAAATGTTTTAAAATACTTCACTTTTTCATAAGGTACTTTGTTAGCAAACAGTGATCCCTGTAGTAGATTCTTCAGGTCCCAGTGCTCAGAAAACGCTCTAGGGACCAACTTCTATAATAGCAATAAATGCACCTTGTATTATGTCAGATTTGTAGGTGCCAGTCAGTTCTGTATGCTTACTGCTGTTGGGGACCTTGGGATGAAATAAGACCTTTGGGAATTCCTAGAGTCTTCAAAAAAATCTGGAAAACTCTTAAAGATGGTTGAAAAGGCTGCATGTAAAAATGATCAGATGGTGTGGAAGTGAAACAATATTACTTATCAACAAAGAATAGAACAGCAAGTAGTAGATGCTGCTGATGACAACAGAAGCAGTTTAATTAAATACAGTGTAACATTTTGTTAAGGAAGTGTACTGCACTGGTAATCTTTCATATTTAATGAAGAGTCCAGTATCTCAGCTGTGGTTAGAAATCTGCCACATGTGTTTTGTGCAGGTGGTTTCCAGATTGATAGTGCAGACATGTCCTTGGGAAATTCCTCTGAGTACAGTATGATGTAGTAGGCTGAAGGGAGGGTGTCCTGGTTTAGCTAGGATAGGGTTAAGTTTCCCCAGCAGGAGGAAGTTATCTCCAGCCAGGTTATTCATACCATGCTGATGTCAAGTCTGGCACAGCAGCGTGGGAAGCTTTCCTTTGTGGCTTTGGTCGTGGGAAGCATGCGCGTCAGGCTGGATATGTTCACTGTGGTATTTATCTGTATATCTTTTGTCTTGTTTACTGTTATTACTGTTTATTGTCATTATTGCTATTGTTGTTGTTGTTCAGATTGTTTATTACACTGTTGTATTAAATTTGTCCTTGTTTCAACCCTGGGGTTTGTGCCCTACTCAGTCCAAGGGTGGCGGAGGGACAATGGCAATGTGGTCTCTGGTCCCGGCAGGGCCTAAACCAGCACAGAGGGTTTTATCTGTGCCACTGTAGATATTCCTTGACTTGAGGGAAGGATGGTGGGTGAGAGCAGGCCAGGAAATAATTGCCAGCACTAAGTGACAACTGCTCCCAAGTAATTTTCCTTGAGGAATCCTTGGCATGACTGTATAGTCTTTATTCTTGACATGACAAGAGGAGAGAAATCTTCCTCAGTCTCTTTGGCTAGCTTATCGGTGGTGTCTTGTAGAAGTAAAATCAAAACAGTTAGACAAGTAAACTCCCCAGCACTACACTTCTAATGTCAAGAGGAAGATTCAAGATCTGATTCTAAACAGATGCTCCCCAGCATGTTGAGAGGAAAGGGTGACACTTCAGTGTTCTGGCCGGACATGTATGACAATGCAGCAATGATCCTCAGATGCACAAAACCAAAGCTGAATGTCATTCTTTGTAGAGGTTCCTCTCCAAATAAACTTCTCTTGTAGGATTATTACTGACATATTTTACATTAGTCTCCTCAGACTGATGGTAACTAAGATTGCCTTCTGACTTTTGGAGAGTGAACTAAATTGCACCACTGCTTGAAATGGTACAGTCTAGAGTATGTCTACTGCAGTTAGGGATGTATCTCAGTTGATGTCACTGTACTGATTACAAACTGAATAAAGGTATACAGTTAGCTCATCTGTTCTCAGAATGGGTCTGTAACTTGTGCCTAGGCCATAAATAGTTCTGTGGCCCAGCCAATTTAGTTTTTCCAGGTGCTAGTAGTAGGTTTTGTGATAATAATTTAGCCATCTCAGGCCTCAAGCTTTAAACTTGTTTTAGGCTTTCTTTAAAAAAAAAAATTAAACAATGTTGGCAAAATTGTTTTAAGAAACTTTTGATCTACCTGCAATTTTGTTTAGGATCTGGTGACCACTGTCCTGACTGCAGTAGCAAAATCACCCAGTGTGTGCATTGCCTACCCAGTGTTTTGGGGCTTGTTTCATGGAACTGTCTCACAAGTTTTAGTAATGCAGTGGTTGTCTAGATTTAGTAGTTCTTCTACAAATATAAACCAATATTTTAAACTGTCTCATAATGTGGCACTGGACATGTTTTAGACCCTGAAAGTATCATGTCATACCTTCTACAGGCATTTCTGTTAAAGAAAAAAATATTCCAAATAACTCAGTAGTGCATGGAGAAGCATAAAGCCTTGAACAGAAAATGGAAGAAGTAAAAAAAATTGGCTTCCAGAACACACCAACATAAAACCATTTTGTTTCTTAAAAAGTATTTACTACAAATGCACAGCTGTACAACAATAGACTCAGTGGATGTGAAATGGTTTTTCAAACATACGGGGTTTTAAGTTGCCTCTAAGAGTAACAGATTTTTCTATCCAAGTATCTTTTGATCTTCAGCACACTAATTTAATCTTTCCAGACGAGTTCTTCCAGAGTGTGGGTGAGAGTCCAGGTTTGTTATTGTACACTATGGGCAAGGATTCTGAACTGGAATGCCATCCTCTGGTGCTAGTTAAAATAATCCTAAGGCTACTTTAACTTGTGCTGGCGTTCAGGCTGGGCTCTCCCTTTTGCTAGCTGTCAGAGATAAGATAAGGTGAGTTAAAATGTGTGTTATCATTCATACTAACACATCCTCCAGGACCACTCTATGTTGCTGCTGTGTTCCTGAAGACTTGTTCTCAGTCTGTTATGCAAGAATTTCACTAATGTTGATAAAATGAAGAGGTGCAATTACTGTGTTCAAATACAGCCCGCTTTTCTTAAGCTCACCGGCCTCAGCTCTTCTCCTACCTAGGCTTAGTTCATTTGCTATTTAACATTTTTATTACTGCTTAGTAACCACAAAGGGTTTTCAGTGACATGACATATGAATAGATGTCTGTGTGTGAAACCAAATCTTACACCAAATGTCAAGCTATGACTTA
This sequence comes from Athene noctua, assembly GCF_965140245.1. NCBI lineage: Eukaryota > Metazoa > Chordata > Aves > Strigiformes > Strigidae > Athene > Athene noctua. The sequence goes on along the minus strand of NC_134042.1, from coordinate 26,433,063 downwards.
AAATATTCAGATAAATTCTGAAACTGCTTATCATAGTAACACTGATTCATGAACACAGCTCTGTTATATAAGCTGTTCTGTGAAGCTTTCAGTTTAAAGCTTTAGTGTGCGAAGCAGACCTGTTTAATAGCTAATCCTATGATAAACTGCAACAAATATAGGAAATATTCACGACAGTAAAATTTTCATGTAAATACAGTATTATGAAACTTCTACTATAAAAATGCATCTAGGACAGTCTTTGTACAATATATGACAGTAAGTTATTTCTGCCCCTGTAACTCAGTCTTCACTTAAGTCCCTGTAAAAGTTACTTTTTGTTTTTTCCTTCTAGCTGTCTTATGCAGGACAGATTTTTGACCGTCTTGGTAGCCTGAACTGATTCCCTCACATGGGGAATATGGGAAAATCTCTTTTTTCTTAGATGATGGCAGTAAAACAACATTACCAGACAAGATATCCCTTGTACAGTAGTTGCCCATGTGCAAGTTCCCACAGGAGAAAAAAGCAGCAATTTTCCCTGTGTGCTGATCAGACTGAGATCAAATAGACTATGTCTTAAGTTTACTATATTGACTGAACTGCTTTAATAACTTTCACTCTTTTCCCTCTTCCTATCAGCTCTTCTTTGTATCTTTAGAAATGGGAGCATACTTCTAGTCACAAAGTACACAGAGTCAGACATTTCTAAAGTATGCTGTTGAATGGAAGCTAGTACATTTGACTGGGAGCTGATTACAACGGTTAGGAGACGGTTCAGTGACATGCCCAGCACTAGAAAAGCTCTTTTGTCAAGTAGATCAGTGTTGTAAGTGGTGGTGTATCTCTGTTAATTAATTTGCAAATGATATATATTAGGATGAATTGTGTTTTGGTAATAGGAAGGATTTTAATTCTCCAACTGATTACCTTTTAACTAACACAAAGATATGTTTTGTTTGGCACTAGCTGAGGGCATATTCACAAGAAATTAAATAGAAACACTTTTTTTATTCTTGGAAGTGTTCTGTGATGCTTATAATTATTCCATTGACTTTTATTCTAATAAATTGGTTTTAGATATAATGGGATGGTGTATCAAGTTAAATAATCAAAAAAAGGTATGTTGTTTTTCCGTTAGTATTCAATGAATATGTGTGGGAAAGAAGCAAGTCAACACGCACAAAGTATTACACAGCTTTCTAAAGAACAAGCTTTGAAGCTATGGTATCCTTGATATAACTGGTATGTGTGTGTTTTGATGGTTGGCTGCTCTTTAGGTTTCTGGACTCTGTGGACTGATTTAGAAGCTAGAAAATTTCCAGATGGTGAGGTCAGACTTGGCGCCTCTAGCACATTCAACTTATTTGTAGATGTTGTATTGTTCACCTTGGGTTTTTAAATTAGTGCTTTCTCATCCACCTCATCAAAGAAGGCCAGTTAGCCCTGCTTATCTGTGTGACTGGTTTCTGTCTGCCACCCCCCCCCTCCAGTTCCAGTACTTCCTGTTAAGAAGGAAAAATGACCCTTTTATTTTTACCCTCTCTTCTTCTATTAGAACTAACGCTCTCAACATCTTTGACATGTGATTACAGTAAGTATGTTTACAAAGCAATAAAGATAATCACAATTTTCATGGTGACTTGGGATCAGTCACTTGAAACACATTTCTACCTCTGAGTATTTGTTTACTGCTGTGCAGCTTCACTTATGGGCAATGAAAACCAGGCAGCACTAATTCCATGTGTGTCTGTTTTGCCATTTTGAGATGGAAAATGGAATTCTGTTTATTTCATTCACATAACCATGCAAAGTGTAAATGGTTTACTTCAAGTTTAGTAACCTTCAGGACAGTTACAGATTTTGTTTCCTGTTGGGATGGGAGATGTTTGCACTTAGCTATGTAAAGTGATATTAATATTTTGGGGAGCAGTGAGTAGCAAGAGGGAAGTGGAAAGAGAGTAGAAATAATCTTTGTGTGCAGGTTTAACTTCAAAATAGCTTTTAAGGTAGCTGGCACAAGAAGATAAAAACTTCTTGAGCTGGGTTGAAAGAAAGGAAGATGGAAGTGTTTCATTTTTCTGTCCATATAAAACTTTGGAAGCTACACTACCTATAGTTTAATTTTAATTTTTATTTACTTTTTAGCAGAATCTCACTGTAAGGGTGATTTTTCATGGTAGCTGCGAAGTATCAGTGCAATGTATCTGCATTTTATTCTTTTTTGGGGGGGAGGGAAGCGCCAGTATGGGGCTTGATAGCAGAAGAATCTCCACGAGTGATTTCCTCTAATAGACAGGTGACACCAGGTAAAATGGCAAGAGAAGGACAGTGGGTAAGAGTGCTTAAACTTTGAGTGCCAGAGGAGGAAAATTGAATAGGACACATTAAGAGCCTTGATGAAGAAATGTGAGTTATGGTATGTTTAAGTGACTTATCCCATCTTGATACAGATGGTGTTGGGATGGAAAAGCAATTGGAGAGTATTGTAAGGCTTACTTGTTGAATGGGTGTATCTTCTGCCTGCTGGATAGCAGGTTCTTAATCAAATCTAATGGACACCCACTTATTTCTGAGTTACTACACACCTCAACTGCAGAAAAGATAATTTGATAAAACTACTTAAGCAAACTATTCACGAATGTGCTGAGCTTTTTGGCTTCATAATGATATGTATTTTTGCTTATGTGCCCTACTTGTTATTTATTCTAATTTACTATAATTATATTTTAATATAATATATTATAATTTATTATAATTTATTATAATTTTTATCTCATGTCATTGCTATGGTTCATGACTTCTGGTCTGAATACTAGAGCCCTGTGTTGATCTGCCTTTTAAGCTTCACCATAGATTAGTAAGAAAGCTAAGGACGAAAGCTGCAGCCTCCCAGATAACTCATCTGATCTATTCACTATGACCTCCACTGGCTAGCTGGGAGTTTCTAAATGAATTACAGGGAGGAGCTGTAAAGGAATTTTGCTTCATTGACACTTTTGCTGAAATGTATACGTTTCTTTCTAGAAAATCTGAAATCATATACTTAATTGAACCACTGACTTTAGATGCAATGTAGTGTTTTAATGACACAAATTTCCACAGTTTATGCAGGGAGTTGTAACTTATGCCCCTATGCTCTACCAATGTCCTGTGTACTCCCTTAGAGAGATGAGCTTTGTGTTTCATCACCTGTGCAAAGCCACGTGCTTTGGTGTATTACAGGAGGCTGGGCCTGTTTGAAAGGTTTGACCCATAGAAGTGACTGAGGGTCTGAAGTATCTGAAAGACAAGTATTATGAGATGTTATGAACTACACACAAGAGACAGATCTTTTGAGTGGCATTCCATTCACTGTAGTGATCTCTTGGTAAGACACACCTTCCTTAATTCCTTGAGACTTTCTGGAGTCTGACTCCTGAGCAAAGCAAGGCAATTTATGAAGTTGCTCATCAAAGCTTTTTTGATTAGAGCAATTATGGCAGAACCCTTCATGGAACGGGAAGAGACAAATTACTGAGAAGTTAATCCTCAGGGCTGCCCAATTCAATGGGATAAACCTTAGCATGGAGTTAGAGGAAAAAAGCTCCACCCAAACCCCCTTCCACGTCACCATCAGAAAAGCAATTTTGTTAAAACCGAAAGATTGCTGTGTGGGGTGTCAACAGATAGGAAAGCCACACACTAATGTTCTAGCTCATGCCAGATTGGATTGCAATTTAGCATTTAAATGGGTTAGTCTGTCTATAAATCTATTTGTGGCTATTTCTGATCTTCCCCCAAGAAAAGCATGAAAAGTGATCTATAAATCATGCTGTTACAAATTTATTTTCCTGGTTGGTTTTAGGAAGAGAAAAGGTATATTTGTGTCTTCATTTCCCTTCACTTATGCTTAAAAACAGCTTTTGTTTTATCTTTGTTAAACAGAAACGACCTTTCTGTTAGTAACTAGGCTGATAATGTGTAAGCATTTGGCAATGACTGCACACTGTGCAGATTGTGTCAGAAGTGGGTAGGTCTATTCTGTCAAATCAACAGTAGAAATGTAATTGCACATTTGTGTAGCACCATGTAAGAACTAGCATGGGCTTACCTGCTCTGCCTGTCGCAGCAGTGATGAGTCTGTGCTGCTGGTGCTGGGGAGCTCAGGGTGGGGGGTTGCTGGGGTGCTAGGCAGGATTGGCATTTGCCTTCCTTATCAGCTGCCCTCTGCACTTTCCAGTAAAATGGGTTGTTTTATGTTTTTGGTGCATCTTTATTTCTCTCCTTCTGGCATTTAGTAGCGCATTATTCCTTCTGTCTTTTACAGTGGTCTTTGTTAAGAACCTGTATTATTATGGCAGAGTGTTATAAAACTACTTAATTTAGAAAGCAGAGCTGTGTACTTGACAGAACCTAGGGAAACAAGCCCTTGAATGGAGCTGTGAAAAGTGGAAAAAAAATCAATATTAATTTATTTAAACTTAGTCAATGCCCCAGTAATGCCAAGCTGTGGCAGGTTCAGTCAGATGTGCTAGAAGAGGTGGAATGAATGCATCTTCCCCGCTTTCACTGTGACCAGTCAGAGACAGCTGCCTGGAGCCAGGAAACCTTAAATCGTTAGTTGGTACTAGGTGGAGGAGAGCTTGTCAGAAATTTCTAAGCTAACAATGAAGAGGTTTTCAGCTAAATATGTGTTCCCCAAACATATTTTGCTTTACGTTTCAAGCTTTATTTATGCTTTTTTAAGTTGGATGGCAGGCTTTCTTTTCCGAGTGTCTGTTTTTTTTCTCCCCTTTGTTTTAGGACAGAAAGTTTTCAGGTACTAGTGGGATGAAAAAGGAAACCATTTCTCTTTAAAACTCCTATTAAAAGGAGGAAGTATCTTTTATGTACTTTGCATGCTGACTTTTTAAGTATTGGCTGACCAGTGTCTGTGCTTAGTAGTAGAAGCATGTAACTGGAGCTTACTATGCTTTTTCTTTGATACAATAGATTCTTTTGTTTTGGCAGTGTTATTGCCTGTTTTGCAGGTGGTGAATCTGTTTTCTTATAGACACATTTCTTATGTATGCTGAGGTTGTGCCTTAAGGCTTTTAGTAAATTAATTCACTTTGTTATATGTGGTTTTAGGAGTGCTTCATCAGCTGAAACCCTATCAATGGAGAAAAGTACAAAACAAAGGTATGTGTTTGTTCTTCTAGGGGATGAATAGCTGATCTTATGGCAGTAGTAAAGGCAATTGCACTGATCAGTCCAAAACTGCAACAGTTCACCTGAGACCTGACAAGTTCAAGACACACATGAAGCAGGAAGAAATATGAGTGAGAACAGAACATACAGTCTGTGATCCTTCATGTATGTTGAGTGTGTAGGTGAAAACTGGTGTGGCAAAGGAGGGCAGCATCTCTGAGGGGCAGATCTTGCCGGCTTGCTTTTCTGTTACAAGGCTGTAGAAATCTAAGCCTATGCCTTTTCCAGGTGAAACGGAGCCAGGAACTGTCCTAGGGAACTGAGGCCAGGTACCACAGTGCAGAGCTATTTGAATGATGTAGTACTTGCCATAAATCTCTTGCAAGTCCCATGCAGAGCCTCTGTGCTGCTAAAACGTAATCCAGGGCGGAACTGCTAAATTCAAAGCCTCTGAAATGACACATGTCAAGTGGCAGAGCCAGGGAAAACTGGCCTGCTCTGTCAACGTGAAGGTCATCTTCTTGCAGGTGTGATTTGGCTTTTGCTCTGTAGAAATTTATTCACAAATACTACAGGATATATAGCATGCTTCATAGCAGAAACGTGTTATTTTGCGTCTTGTTGCCCATCTTTTCTAGAGCTTCTATGAAATTACAGAGTTTTTCTTAGAAATTATTCCCCCATGAAATCTGGTGAGTTGGTTTTTTTGGTGTGTTTTGTTTTGTTTTTAAAATCAGTGTTCTGCGTTGCTTGGTTTGCTTTTAGTTTGTATGGAGTTTCTAGACACAGTTGCAACTTGAAAATAGAGCCTTGTATTATAAACAAAAGTGCAATTAAGCAGAAGTAATTTAGAGAGGCACTGTGAGGGTTTCAGCTTACAACAGATCCTGAAAGAATTTACTGATACAAGAATGTTTAATAAGCTGGTAAGTTCCTAGTAGTTCTCATATGACCTTCTTGGGCACAGCTGAGTTCTGATTTCACTGCCAATGTTTCTTAGGTAGAAATTCAAATAGGTAATGAACATGATGTATTTGTCACCTAAGGCAGAAGTGTTCTAAAAATAATGTTGGAAAGGTGTCTGTTCTCTATCCTCAGTCCCAAAAAGCTGACTTAAAATTGGTCTCCATCCCACTTGACTTTCCTTTTTTTTTTTTTTTTTTTTCTCCAATTAGTACTGTTAGCTGTGTTTTGTGTTTTTGTTTGTGTGGTGATGAAAAATTACTGTAGCTGTGAGGCCAGATTTATTTTTTTTTTTTCCTGGTATGATGAATAGGAGAGTAAGTCATCTGTAAGATCATGCCTTAAATTCATGGCATAAATCATAGCATAAGCTTCCATTGCTCAGGGGCTTGTGAAAAATTTGAAAATCCTGATGAATGAGAAACTATGAAACTAGGGAATCATTCTTTGCTAGTCTAGATTCCCTAGAACTTTTTTTTTTAAGTGCCTGTGTCTTAAATAAATTTTCTTTCACTGAAGGAAGAAAATTTTTTTTTGTTTTTTTGTTTTCAAATAAAACCAAACTTGTATAGATGTGAAAGAGGGAACAAAGCTTGATGACCTCTAACTATGAGATTGCATATTTACAAAGCTGAACAATGAGGCCCGTGATGAAAAACATGTGCTAAGTCAGAAAACTTTACAATAAATGAAATTACACAAAATTGGAATGGGATCTGAAAGCAACAGAACTTCTGAAACTGTATCATATCTGTGATAGTATTGGTATTTAAAGAATAAATATTCTAGGAGAGTTTTGATTTATTACTTTACCTCCAGATTTTTCTTTCACAGCATTGTTGCTTCTCTAACTCTGGAAAGATTAGTAAATGCATGACTTGGACTAATTTATTCTTATGATGCAATCACTCATCTGTCAAATAGTTAGCTACATTATGGCAAGTCATGTCATTCTGATTTCCTTTTGGGGAAGAACTAGTTTGCAAGGTTGAACAACTACAGGATATGCTAATTAGTATCGTTCACTTCTCTGTTCTCCCTGAAATTGATTTAGTTTTTCTTCCAAAAGATTAACAACTGAAGGTCTGGGAGGAGAACTGAATGTTACATTTTATGACTGAAACAGGATATCCTGACTTGATATTGTTTGATCTGATATCTTCAGAATCCACTCAGATTGTATCTGTAGTATTTTTTCTTAAATGGAGTGTTGCTTAATAAAAAGTTAACTCCGCTTTTTTTTTATGGAAAGAATGCTTGCCATTAATCTCATCTCAAATAGCCTAAGGGTTAGCCTGTTGTCATATGTTGTTCCTAAACCCATTTTTTCAATTTTCCCATTGAAAACACTTGATTTTATGTGTTCTTGGGACCCTAAATTGGGTTATGGCTCTAGAATATTGTATTTGGCTAATACATACTCCTAAACATCAGTCTTGTAGTCTTTGAATCAAGAACATAAATGGTTCTTTTAGCCAACCATAGGAAATATTTTTATGATTCTTTCAGTGAGTTAGTGACAGTTATGTTCCCATTACTTCATGGTGGCAACAAAAGGTCCATGCTACTACTGCAGTGCAAGCAGTAAGACTTATTAGCTTTCTTATGCTGATGGTCTAATGATGGCTAAATCACGAGTTTATTACTAGAGTAACTGGCAGTGAACGCAGCAGATTTATCTTCCTGTACTTGCACTGTTTCATGCCAAGACTAAAGAGCTTTGGTATCTTCACTTGTAAATCCAGTGTAGAAGTTCCAAATCTTTGTTGGTTTTTTGTTTGGTTTGGGCAAAAGATGTTAAAGTCAGCATGTGCAAATGCTGTCTCTTGCCTAGTATGGTGAGGAAAACCCATTTTTAATTAAACAGAAGTAAGTTCCAACTTAAATTACATGTGCTGCAACTGCTCAGTTGTGGTATGGTCAGACCACTCAGAAAGTGGGACTGTATAGGTGGAGGCACTTTGCTGTAGAGCTGTAAGAAGGTGTGTGGGTAAGAGTCAGATGGAATAACAAAAGAAAGGAGAAAATTTAAAGTATACCTATGGAATCCAGAACCTCTGAGAGAAATTTTTGTTGAGATTTAGATATTGACTAATAGAAAAAAGCTGAAGATCTGAGAAAAGACTTTTTGTTTCCTTTTGATTCCTCCTGCACTCTGAAGAAACAGGATTTTGTATTTTCCTTGTAAATAAAGATACCAGACTGCTTTATGAATGTCTTAGCTTAAGCAAAATCAACCCATATATCTTTGTTACTTTGGTCAGCTGCTTGGATCACAAGGGTTACAATAATTGTGGATATTTGCTCAGACAAGCTCATTTGCTTGCAGCTGTACTACTATTTCAATGTCTGCCCTTTTATTCTGAAAGGCATAAACAGAAACTGTTAGTGATTTCTAGCAGGTCTGTCACTTCATTCTCTAAACATGAAATGAACAGTGAAACCCACTGTGACAAACCCAAACAAATAATCCCCAAAATTCAAGTCAACTACATCATGCAATATTGCTGCAAATGTATTATCTCGGAGGAAAATATGAATAAAAGGCCAAATTTTCAGCTGTATTAACAAAAAAATGGATTAAGACAAAAGAGAATCTACTGCAGTCAGCAGAAATTGTGGTGAGTTTCTTATATAAAATAGGAATATGTAGTTACTACCTGGAAAAAAATAAAATTAATGAATCACAGAAAAAAGTGGGTTTATGGCATAGACAAGGAGGCAGTGATATGAAGGAGGCCTTAGAATGACAGAGTAAGAATATATAAAAAATTCCAAATGTTGCAGAGAACACAACACATACAAATTACACTTCAACAACAGATTAAATGTCTAAAAGTATTGACTGTGTTGAAAGATGAAGGTCATAAAAGGAGTTTGAAAGATGTCTTGCAATGCTGGTACCAGGCTGCATGATTTTGTCCTCAGGTATCCATTGTCCTGTGCAGATACATTTTCTCTCTGCTAAGAAACAAAAAATTGTGGAATTATGTGGTCATTTTGCAACTGTTGTCAAAAGACTTTCTTCATGTTCAGATCTTCCAATGGTTGTTGAAAGAATGCAGTGATCCTTGGTCACTACTTTTACTCTGAGGAAGAACTTCCATTTTGAAGAATGGTTTATAATAGATATGTTTAGAAAGCAAAAATACTACAGCAGTATGATAGGGCCTGCTAACTAATCTTTTCTTTATATTAATGCTAGTTTATAAATGGCATGCTGTGTAGGAGGCTTTTTAAAGGAAACTGTAAATACAGAATGAACCTAGAGTTGAAAACTCAATTTTTAAAGATGATTTATTTTCCCTGTATCTGCACATCATCAGATAATCTAAACATCAGCTCAGTGCTTCTTTAGGTTTGTGTTTAATATCTTTAGTTTTCTTACCATGTATTTAATACCATAGTTTTATTACTTGCCACTAGTAATGATAGTAAAACTAACATATTACTAGCTGTGCCACCTTGCCATTCTCCCTTCTGAATCTGAACAAGGGGAGGTTTAGATTGGATTTTGGGAAAATTTTCTTCACTGAAAGGGTTATCAAGCATTGAAACAGTCTTCCCAGGGAAGTGGTTGAGTCACCATCCCTGCAGGTATTTAAAAGACGTGTAGATGTGACACTTAGAGACATGGTTTAGTGGCGAACTTGGCAGTATTAGTTTACAGTTGGACCTGATCTTAAAGGTCTTTTCCAGCCTAAATAATTCTATTCTATGAAAATCCTTGTTTGAGAAGGCAAACGGTGCTTGGTAAAATTGCAAATGTCCGAAGTATCCTACCTGAGTCAGACAGTGTTTAAATCTGTCTTCTGGTACCCATCCAGGAACACACTGTCCTAGCAGAGCAGGCTCAGGGCTGAGAGTGGGAAGACTTAGTTTCTGTTTTGAACTTCACAAATAGCAGTAATCCTGGACGTGTGAGCCTGAGCTTCCGGTGACTGGGAACATATAATGTATGTTATATAAATGTAGCGTAATATTAAGTGGGGATTCTGTCCAACTTCAGTATTTGTACATAGGAAACTGCTCTCCTTGCTGCAAGCTGTATACTTTGTTTTTGAAATACGTGAGGAAAGCAATTGTTTTAGCCAGTAGAATAAACAATCTTAAATTGTTTTTTATACATTCGCCACACTATTTCTTTCCTAGGGTGGTACAATGACAGTGCTTTGATACTGCAGTAGTTTGTACTACAAGACGTTCAAAGGTAAGGGCTCTGTCTCCTGTATTTTCCATGTGCTGTTTCGTATAACGTTCTTTGAGAAGCCTGTACACATACCATTTTAGGTTTTTGGGATACTTTGCAAAATGTTTTCCTTAATGGTCTTCATAATGTCAGCAAGAAGGACTGAAATACTACACTCCAACAACTTGCAGAAATTGTAATTTTCAAGTTTGTGTTGGGTGGTTTTTATGGTTTTATTTATTTTTTTTCCTTCTAAAAGCCGAGTGGAATTCTCAGAATTTTTTCTTTTTCAGTGGCGTAAAGAATGGGCCGAAGTTGTTTGCAATGAGTGCAAGTCATTGAAATTACTGAGACTGAACACATGGCTGTGGAATTACTCTCTTGGGTCTAAGTAGTTCCAATGTTCCATTACCACATTGGAAATGAACAGTGAAATTAGTAAGCAGGAAAAGGTGATATGATATGAGCATTCTCAGAGTCACCAATTCCAAGCCAAGAACTTGTGTCTTGCAAACATGTGAAAACTCCTTTGGTCAGCTCCCAGACAGTAAGATGATTTGGGATTTGTCCAGCAATTGTTTAGCTCTACAGAAAATATGAATGGCTATGTAATCTCTGTGGTGGGATATTAGCACAAGGGAGAAAACAGAAATGAAAACTATAAAAAAAGCAGCGCTACATTAAGGAAGCTGAAATTTATTTTGGAAATATTCATAGGCTGATGAAAAATGTTAGTTAATAAAAGGTATTGTGAGCTAGTAAAAGAAGCGAAATTGTATGAATTATTGTACTGTGAATCTGGGATACAGATTATTCTTTTCCCTGATCTACTAGATCATCCTGAAATCTTTCAAACCAGTGATGCTTATGCTGGCTCAGTAGGACCTCTTTCATTGTTATAATGGTAGATAAAGAGAAGACATTGACAAATACATGAACATGTTTCTCCCTTTGTATTTGCTGCATCCTCTTCTCTGTGGCTCTGGCCTGAATGTTTTGCCTATGTATGAGTATAGTGAGAATGATGCCTTGTGAAAACAGTCAATGCAAAATATCTACGTTGACAGGAATGGAGAAAGTAAGGGGCAGTGCAGAAACTTGATTTTCTTCTGAGTTCCTGTTTGACAGGACATGGTGGCTGCGACTTTATTTGCTCTCTTCGGGCATGGATGCTTTCTTTTGATCCATGCCCTGCTCCCCAGAGTACTCTGCTGAGTGAGTAGGTACATTTTGATGACGTGTTACTGGGGTAAACCATGATACAAGGACACAGGGTGCAGTTCTGTGGACAAAGGCATTCTGTGCAGGTTACAGAAAATGTTTCCTGTTCCAGGTGAAATCAGAGGCACTCATGAGTAATACAGAGAAACTCTATCCTATCCAAATGAGTCACTGGAAGAAACCTCTGACACAATCCTGAACTCCTCTAATTTTCCTCTGCCACCCCGTCATATTGTTCCCTGGTTGGTAGTTCTGGTCTGAACATTTATTAACTATGTTCTCTTCTCTTGTTAACTATGTTATCTTCTCTGTTCTCAATCTCTGCAGAGTTCAAAAACATCTACGTATTTTTTTAATCACTTAATACAACTTAATTTACTGTTTCTGTGGACTGAACTGTATAATTTTCTTAAAGACTGTACCTTTGTGGAAATGAATTATGTTGTTTATTTGTTCATTCAGTTTGTAAAATGGACTGGAGAGGCAGGTGTATTTTTAGATCAGTCATCCAGTAAAACTGAATTTGTGAATAACCCTTTCATGTAACATAAGAAAAGGAGTAACTGGATTGAATAAATCAATCTGCAGTAAGCAGCTGAACCAAGCTGTCATTTGCAGATATTTAAAAGCTTTAAAAAAAAAAAAAAAAGTTAATCTAGTTTAAAGAAAACAAAACAACACCTACATAAATCCCATCAGGTGAACATGGCTTGCAATCTTTGGACATCACAACCTTTCCTTGCATTCCTGATGTGTTGGGATGTGTGAAGCATCATTTCTAGATGTCTGTGTTCAGACAGTATGTCTAAAGGCAGAATCTAATATGCATTAGGATTCCATTTTTATATAAGTAACTTCAGTTTAACTGCCTTAGGTTGGACAGTAACTAATTATTGAGTCATATTTTAATACCATAGCATTTATGAAACCTTAGACAATTTAAAACACTAAGCAAATGCTATCTTAAATGCTGTTTCATGCCCTGGCTCTCACAAACGCAGACGGAGGAGCAGGCTACTATCAAATATACAGCATTGGCATACTGGCATCAAAACTTTGTGGGGGGAAATGCCATCCTGTATGAACCTTTCAGAGATGTAATTTCCTGACATTCTGCTGCTAGCTGGAGCATAATTGCATTTGTAGTATGGTCCTTTGCATATTCCTTCAGTGCACTCTTCATTATGCTTACAACCTTTCTACAGAAGGGATGGATGGTGGTTGTCATCCTGAACTTCAGCACTCATCTACCGTTCAGCTAGTTCAAGTTGTATACTTTGTAGTGCTTAAGTACTAATGTTACTGGAAGCAGGGAAAGTCTTGATCTTCCTGTGCTTCACCTCTCTGTTGGCTCCCACTTATTGTTGAGATGGGCAAGATGGGAAAAGGATGAATGGTTTTGGGGGAAGAGATAGTCTCATGCTGAAAGATATGTTGTGTTCACTCTGGCAAATAAGATGGGTGTCAAGGCAGAGCAGGTGATGTAAGTTGAGCTTGTGTCTGTCAGTGCCTAAATTGGAAGATCCTGACCTGCCTGAGCCCTCTCTACAGTGTGTGCAAACTCTCATATGTAAACGACAAGTATGTCTACATGCTATAAAATATTGCTTCTCAACAAATAATTTCTCACAATATAAAATGTTTTGTTTATTTGAACAGTCATAGTAAATGTTATAAAATGGGTCCAGGCAGCAAACCTGAAATTCTAACCTTTATTATCTGTTAGGAAACCTGATTTGGCACTGTCCCTTGAAAGCAGTGGTAATCTGTATTTAAAAATTCCTGTCTGTCTAGTGAATTAAATTCTCTACTGAAATTGCAGCCAAAATTCTTCTCACAATGTTTCCACTCCCCCACCAGAAGTAATCAAACAGCTGACCAAACCCAAAGTCAATTCTTGTCTTGTGCCCATGCAATTTTTTTTATTGAAAGAAATGTGGTTTTTTATAATAATTTGTTTGCATTCAGTTTCAATTATTGTAATAGCTTTTTCTTTTAACTTGTATGTTCTGATTACTTATTTTACTTCTCTGGATATCAGGTACAAGAAAATGCCATTTCTCTTTTCTGCAGTGGGTAGCTGATAAGTCTTTCAGTAGCTTTAAACAATAACAACAAAACCCCAAATATTTCAGAAGTTTCTGTTGAAAAGAAATCAATTGTTTTATATCTACATCCTCCTTCTGAGATCAATAACTTCTCAGTACTTTTTCATTCGCACTGCTCACCATGATTTGCTATTCAGATAACCAAAGCATACCTGCTGTAAGTGAAAGCAAATATTAACACTAGTGTGGTAGTTTTCTTTTAAAATAGCAAACAGAGACTCAAGCTCCCTTTTGTCCTTGACCTTTTCCATAGCTTTAAATAGAATCCAGCTCTTCCACTGAGTTATCAGCATGAAGAAATAATGAGGCATACATGAAAAAGTTAATATAATAAGGAAAAAGACTTTTTATCATAGCAACTGACAGTGATATTGTATCATATGAAACAGAAATCTGTTGAATATGTGTCTGTGTAAATGTATTTGTTGTGTGCTTACAGATAGCACACTTGGTGTTAGTCAGATTAAGCAAAGACAGCAATGTGTAACCTGAAGAGCACAGCATTAATAGCATTAATGACATTAATGAAAACATAATTGCATATCATTAGCTATCCTGTATTTTTTTTTTTCTTTTCCAAAAAGCTAGTTATGTATTGGAAAATCACAAAACTATATCCAACACAACTTCTACAATTTCCTTCAATGGTTGTTGGGCTGAGATTGTCGTCACCCTCCTTCCTCCCCCAGAAGGAAGGAGTTATGAATTATTGTGATTCTTTCATGATCTTAGTCCACTACAAGGACATTTCTTCCTGTCTGGGCAGAACTTAAATAAAGTCTTCAAAAGAAGAAGGGAGAGTGAAACTAGTGGAGAAATGACAAAATGAAGAATAAATTGCTCTGCTAAGAGAACATATAGGAAATAGTCTCTTTTCTGTTTATGGGAAAATACACTTCTCTATCTAAGCACAGATTCTTGGATATGTAGAGTCCTCTGTCCTTGCAGCTGGAGTTTTCTCAGACCCCAAAACCACTGTTTGTTCCTTTTGCCTTTTTTGAGATGCCTGTTTTCAGACTATTTTAGGCTGTTTGGAGTGAGGTCTTTAACCTTCTTGCATAGAAAGGATCATTTCTTACTTTTCGTACCAAAGTTGATTGTATCTGCATTCACAGGACTTCCTGCTGATAAACAAAGGAATGTAATATGTGTGAACTGGGGTTGCTTGAGATTGAACCAAGGGGTGATGTATTTCAATCAAGGCTTCAATTTAAGTGTAATAACTATTAAATTCCTGTTGCTAACTTTAACATGAGTATGTCTTTTGTCAGTCTATTTTCAAAAGCTAACAAAGCCAACATTATTCATTTAGATGTGTTTTAAAAAAATCACAGTTTGTTCCAAACAAAAGAAAATCTAGTTACTTAATCTGAATGGATATTTTTCATTCTCTGAAAGATTATGCGTACCCAGATCTTGCAATCAAATTTAGGTTGTATTACTATGAGAAAACAGGAAGAGAGAAAAACGAGACATTATATGTTCCATATGGCCAAAATATTTATTCTAAATAAAAGAAAGAGAAATATTTGATAATTAAACTGATGTATCTAGTTAATTTTTCTTTATTCTGTTGTTGTTTTTTTTTTTTTTTTTTCTCTATGTACTTAGCTAGACACACTATTCTCCCTAAGTACCCCAACTTTTTGACTTAACAGATTTGCTTGCTGTCTAAATGCTCTCTTCCACCTTTGGTTGATTATATTACCTTGTTTTCCTTTTATCTTGAATACTGTAGAGTTATTTATTGTTATTTCCTATCTCTCTCTCCTACCAGGAGTGGTCTTGAAAGTTTGCTAGTGTAATGGGTGATTTTAATAATCTTTTCTTGCGTTTTAATCTAGGTTAAATACTGTAACACCCACAAAAGGTTTTAAAGAGAAAGTTTCTAGCACCACAAAGAGAGTGATCTAATTTTTGTGAGACTGAGAACATCTGTTTATTACAGTAAATGGAATTATGAGTTCGTCAGTGAATTCTTAACCTTTCATTTGAAAGGCCTTCTGGAAAAAAAAACATAAAAGAATGTTCTCCATATTCTTACCATGTTCAATGTATCTGAACATCCTAGCCTATATACATTTATTCTGGCTGCCATCAAAATCTATGGCAATTTTGTAGTGGGATTAAATTTCTTGCAGTGTATGATAAGTGAGGCTGCATCAGGGACAGCAGTTCACTCAAGGATCCCCAGCAGGATTATAAAAACACCCAGGATAGAAGTTCCAAGGCAGCTGACAGCGATACACAGTGAACCAGAAGTGAAACAAAATTTTTGTGTAAACCTGAAGCAAGATTTTTTTCATTTCTGTTGACAATCAGCAATTTCAGAAAAATCTCCAGTATTATCAATACTACAGATTTGGGGTTTTTTAACTTTCATAGGAAATTTTGATCACAATCTAACACCTGTTAGCAGAGATACCCAGTGTGAGATATGCAGGATTTACTTTGCCTCAGGCTTCCTAATGTGCATGACACATGATAACATATATTCTGTTACCTTTAGTTTGGAGCACATAGTTCTGAAAATTTCAATCTATGTGTCTGAAATCAGGCACTTAGAAAAAGAGGAAGAATACTTTGACTTCAGCAGCTTCAGGTTTGCCTGTGTGAAAAGCAGACATTGTTTGTTAATCAGATCTTAGAAAATTGTGAAATCATGATTGAACAACCATGGCAGTAGGTATTGTCTCCAGCCGCGAACATCCTGTAATGTAAACAGACATAACCTTTTAAGGTATTCATTGATGTAGGGGACCATATAGAACTAGGGACAATAAGCTAATGATGACTATATGTCTTATATATATATATCTTATAGGTAGTCAAAGAGTATAGTCACATAACCACATATCTTAGAGAAAATAATTAATAGAAGAGAACACCAGTTTCTCTTCCCCAAATGAGGAGGAGAGGGGGAGGCCCTCTCTCAAGGCATCAATTATAGGGAACAAGAATCCGAAAATAGGACGACACCTGTTACAAGGAGGTCCATAAATCTCCTTAACAATTAGCTCAGACTGATAAGAGCACTGCAAGCTTGCAGGAAGGATCACCACACTCCAGACAAAGGGTGAAAGGTACACCATGGGGAGGACCTTCATGCTAAGCTCGCCCAAAACAAGGCAGATTGCACATGAGCCGGAAGAGGGGTCAGGAGCTGGTCATAAGAGGAAGACGTCGGCCTTCATCCCCATGACCACCAGAAGGCAGAGAAAGATCCCCTAGCAACAGGACAATGCATGTGCAGAGTACAGCAGGGAGTGATAAGTGTACCGGAAAAGAGACTGTATAAAAATCCGCTACAAGTTTGAGAAAGTTGCAAGCCGTTGGTGGAGCGGAGACTCCCCGGCCACCCAACGCTGTTCTGCGCATTCATCGCTTGCTAAATAAACGTCCTTATGAGTCAATTGGACTGGCTTATTGATTTACTTAAGGCCCTCTATAACACCTGGATTATCTGTGACAGATGCAGGGATAGGCACTTTGGAAACTGAATTACTTTAACCATAGAACCAGTTTATTTCTTTGTGAGCACACTTATAGTATTCAGTGTATGTTTTTCAGTTTTTGCTAAAAAAAAAAAGAGACGTTCTGCAGACAAATATAACACTTATTGTGATTCATCATTTGTAGTGAACTCATTTAAAAGGGCCATGTGTGGATGGAAGAGGTGATAAACTTCTGTTGCCCTGACGGTACAACGCCTAGCATTTCTTGAGATCTGTTTATTTGATATTACGTTCTTATGTTTCTACTGACATACTGGCCTTTTGTTTTCCTAGATTACAAACAATTAAAAGAAAATCTTGTGCATTACCATACTGGAGACTTTGATCTGCATCCAGAATCTTGGATTTCTGTCTAGGACTGAAAACTTGCTGGAATAGCTGTTATTCTTCATGTGGACCTGGAGTCTTTCAAGGACACTTTTTTTTTAAGGACATATGGCACAAATTATTGGAAGAGGAATCTGTAGAGTTACAAAATGCACAGAAACTGTCTCTGGTATTGAAAATCCCTCCTCCACAAATCATTGGGCCTGGGACAGTGGAAGTATAATTAAGCAAAGACAGTACCCCAGTATTGTGCCATATTTTTCTCAATTCCACTTCTCTTGTTCATACCATTCATAGTTCTTAATTTATTCCAGATTTAATCAAACTGGTCATACATACCCTTACTACAACCTGCCTATCAGCCATAAGAAGGCCTGTATTTTCTTACTTTTCATGCTAGATACCACAGCATCTCCTATTAGTTGGAATACAAGCTGCAAAAAAATTTACAGTTCTCCCATTTCTGAGAGGCTTGCTTTCTTCCTTCAAAGGGATAGCATTTTGCTCTGTGAAGATGGCACATGCTGATGCACAAGAGTTGTGTACTTCACAGATTTTTGTGGCAAAATGTACAACTGTAAATCAGAGGAACATCTGGAGAGATTTATTTTTTCAAGGCAAGGTCTAGCATCTTTTTCAGCAAAAAGGAGGAAAGCATTTGAGTTAAACGGGACACTACTTTTTCTGTATTAGTTCCTTCTCAGAATGAAGGAATGGTTTTAACTGAAAATGTCCATATGCTATTCCAAGTCATACACTTAGTACAGGAAATTTTAGTCCGACTCTTAGAACTTCAGTAAGCTTATCAGCACTAAAACCAGGACCTTCAGTTGGAAACCCTGAGGCAAGTTTTTCTAGAAGTTACCACCTGTGCAATAGTCAGATGGGAACAAACACACTAGAATAGAAATGTATGGTGTCAGTTAAGGTGTTTAGTGTCTCATGAATTGCAAATCTGAGAGGAATATTCCAAATAAAATGTAGTTATTCTATTTCAAACTGTGAAAATTTTATTATTAATGAACAGCTTCAGGGCTTCCTGAGACCTTTATAGCTGTCTTGATATGTTCTGGTGGAATGTTATTGACTGCTACAAATTATATTTTCTATTATATTCCTCTTTGCTGTGAAGAGGAAATTTAGTATTAGTGTGCCACAGAAAACAACTTTTTTTCAATGTCTGTTTTAGGATTTTCAGTTATGAGTTGAACAGAAACTCCAAATTACTTATTAATATACTCCAGTGATTCCTAAAAAGATTAATGACAGAGCATGACATAATAAAGTTAGGTAGAAGTAAACAAACAATTTTAAAAATATAAAAATAAAAGGAAGATGTACTCCTATGAATGCTGTTGATATTATATAGTTATTGTTATGAAAATTGCTGTACTGCGAATATGCTTCCCCCTGACTAGCAAGGGTTCAAATGTGTACTCTTCAGGCAGCACAATAGAGATAATTTAGTCTTGATGATTCTTCCACTGTGATTGGTAATGGAAATGCAAAGGAAATTACTGGTCTGCATTTCAGGAGAGGAGGAAACAGTAGAAAAATATCAGCAGCTAGAGAAAAAAAAACAGAGGAAATTAAGAGAAGAGTCACTTAAGGCTCACAGAAAGAATAAGGAAGGAAACGCAGGAGAAGTTTTATGGTGGATTGAAGTGTTTTGGCATTCTTTGGAGGAAAAGGCTAGAACTAAGAAAGCAAAATGCTGAAAGCCCGGTAGTCAGAAGACATCCAGATACTTGCAGCAGAAGGCTCCAGCCATTTATTCCA
The DNA here is from genome assembly GCF_965140245.1 of Athene noctua. NCBI lineage: Eukaryota > Metazoa > Chordata > Aves > Strigiformes > Strigidae > Athene > Athene noctua. The sequence goes on along the minus strand of NC_134042.1, from coordinate 26,413,810 downwards.
GTCCTTCTTTGCCTGTTTCTTATTCAGCTCTTAATCTGTGACAAAACTTTCCCTTTTGTCCTATGGTATCTTTAGATTATTTAAGAGCCTTAAAGAAAGAAATTAACAAATAGGAAGGAAATTGGAGAAGAGGCATATTTAACGATGTAGAGGATAATACAAGTAGAGCCTAGGAAAGATCAGTGTGTGGCCATAATAATTTCATTGTGCTTAGATATAATCTTGGAAGCTGAGCAGTGATGTGGCAAAATTTATTAATGACAAAATTTTTAAAGCAGTTAGATGAAAGTTGACTGCCAAGAGTCTCAGGTTTTGTGTTATCATCGCTTTCTGTGCATGGGTCAGGAGCTTTCAGGTATCTATTATCACCCAGGAAAGATTTTGGTGTCACTATTCTTTGCACGATGAAGTGTCAGTTCAGAGCTTCATGATAACAAAATAATAACAGCAATAAAAGTACTAGGGAGTTGTAGGAAAGAAGCAAACTGAAAATCTCAGGTTAGTATTATGCCATTTTCTAAAACTGTATCTTATTCATCACACAGATCCATGAAAAAAGTTTAAACAGCATAGAGGTCTTCAGCATAGAAGAGGAGGTAGGTACAGGAAAGAGATATAAAATTCTGACTGTTATGAAGATGCATAAGGAATAATCATCCACTGCTGAGTATAAGGTCTATCCAGCAGCAGGCTTAAATGAACAAAAGCAAAGTAGAATTTTTACATATGATATTTCAGCAAGATTTTCCATAGGACTCCAGAAATGAAAAGAAGCAAAAGCAATGGTGCAAATTAATATTAGAAAGATTTCTCAAATTCTATTAAACACAGTGCTGCAATCTCTGCCTTGGGAATCAAGAAGATATCACTCAACTTGTTGTGTCCTTAAAGACTCTCTCTTCTGGGAGATAATGGTCAGAGGTGGCTTTTGGTGATTCAGTTAATCTTCACTTAATGGATTGAGGTGAAATAAAATGAAGGAAGATGGAAAAAACCCCCAAAATTGTCCTAGTTCATAGATCTAGTGACAGAATAGAATTCTGCCTTTCTAAATATTGAGGTCACAGATGCCATTGCATCTTCCAGGTCAAGGTATGCAGCAGAAGAACATTATAGTCTGATACTGCTGCTGAGGTCAAACCATCCTCATATGACAGAGTGAGAGGAAGGCTATGACACACAAGCATCAAATTAATTTCCTGAATGTGGAGGGAGAGTATTTCCTCGCTTATAAAAGACCTTGTGAGTAACCTAGATTTTTATTGTGTAAGTGGTTGCTGTACCAAAAACTGATGAAAGGTGGGGGTAGGGGGGGAAGGGTGGGGTACAGGGTGTAAGGAAGCAACCTGCATGAAGGGTAGCAAGGGAGAGGGACAGATTTGAGGCAAATACACATCACCAGGCAGAACTAGTGTGACTAGGTCTGAAAAGTGCTTTTTGGCTGTTTCAGTAGCAAGCCCTCTCTGCATGTGCTTCCTACAGCTGAAGAATAGCAGCTTGGTGCCCCATACATCTGCTGGGCAGCTATAAATGCAGAAGATGAGCAATGACTTTGTGTGTAACCATGCAAAGAGCTCCTTTTGGAAGATTTGATAATCTGTGTCTTTCTGGACAGCCACTGAGGCTCATTTCTGGAGGGAATTTTGGTATTTGCAAGACTATAGCAGCATGTTTTTTAATAACAGTAATCTGTTTTTCTGTGCAGGTTCTATGCATAAACTCTCAATTAGTGCTGGAAAGACAAGTAAACACCTATAAGAACATGCTTAGGATTTTTTTTTTTTTTATTTAATGAAATTTACAGTGCAAAGTAGAAAAAACCACTTAGAAAGAGTTCCTGATAGTAAAAGCTATTGTCAAGCTGAAAAAGGAAGCAAAGCTGAAATTGGAAGCAATAAAATTCTTCACTAGCTTTCATAGAGGACAAAGAGACATGAAAAACAATCAATGAAAACATGTAACACTTAAGAGTTTTGTTTTTTCTCATCAAAAGCCAAAGTGTGGCTTGTCTAATGTGTGAAAATACTTGGTGTCTCATTCTCTGGCTTGTATGCTCCGCATATCATCTAACGCATCCAAGAGGAAAAATCTGATGGCACATTAGGTAGTGTGGAGAAGTTTCTCTTGTGTGAACACATGAAGTACTTTATAATGGCTGTTGATGCGCTTTCTCTAGTCCTGTTTCTGCTTTCCCAGCTGTGATTAACTTGAAGAACTTGAATGAAATCCCTGTCTTTGCTGACTGCTGAAAGAAGAGAGCAGGAGAGCCGCTGTAGCCTTCTATTTAGTTGTAGAGGGCTTTGTTTCCTTCCTCTTTTCAATTTCCAGTTTGCTGAAGTAGGTAGAAATCTGTCTGCTCCCTTGTCTGTGGCGAGAGCTGTGTTTCTGAGTTATCAATTAACTTTGCACTGTGCTGGCCTGTGGCCCTCTCCCCTTTCTGCAAGAGCTTTCTGGCAGTCACACAGGCTGCTGCAGCCTTGTTCGTGGCATTTCTATTCCTCTTACCTGTGGGGCATTTCAGATGAGTTCAAGGGAGAAATGTGTGAAATGAATACTGAGCTGATTAGAAAAACTGTGGGAGCTTAAGTGAATATGAGGCCTCTTTGGAGCAGAAAATTTCCATTGGCCTTGTATTAAGAAGAGTAGACTTTGGTATTTTCTGTGTGTGGATGCTATGGAAAACTGACATTGATAGACTCTGAAGAAAAACAGCTCAGATTTGGTCCAGAGCATATGTGAACATACTGTTTCTCAGCAATTAAATCAATGCTCATATGCTCTTTTAAAGAGAAGCAAATTTGTAAATGTTAGTAGTCTATTATGAAACACTTTCAGGGAAGAAAGACAGGCTGACATAAGTTTTTTGCTGTTTTGCTGGCAGAAATAATTAAACATTCATTTTAATTTTAATTATTCATAGTTATAATTTCTACAGAATTGCTTGGGGCAGTGTTTAACCTTTAAAAATTAATGTTTTCTGGTTTATTTGATATAAGGTTCACATATTACTGTAAAACAAGGAGTAATTAGTTTTGTTTATGCTATGTCCATTAAACAGTATACTTGAAACTAATATGGACTAGTGTTATAGCAATGCTTCTAGTATTACGTGCAAACTGTTGCGCATGCTAGCTAAATTTAGTAAAGTTATCCAATAGAAAGATCTGATAATCTTCAGTGGTATTTTAAGACCAACACAGATATAAGCAACTTTTATCTGGCATCAACATTTCCAAAACAAGATGTTTAATAAAACCTCAACAGCTGAGCTCAAGCATGGTTGCTTAACCATGCAAATCTGTCATAAAAAACCTCCAGACAGGAATGATGATGTGCAGTCATTCTGATCCAGGTTAATATATTTGTCTGGGGGCACTGAAAGATAGCGAGGCAGCAGACAGATTTGGTAATCTGCAGATGAACCAAACTGACAATAATATTTGCTATCCAAATGCGTTTCAATGCTATGTGTGGTGGAGGTAGTGACTTTTGATTCTACAGATTTGAAAATTGAAACAGGGCTAAAGTGAGTTGTATGCCAGGCACTGGGAAAAGTCTTGTAGTCCCAAAGAAGCAATTTCATCCAAGTGCTGCTGAAGAATTTCTCAATTTGTGGAGAAAAATGTTAATTGCATTAGTAATTAGTTATAATTAAAAATACATTTCCTCCTTCTTTCCAAGTAGTTCACACTTCTTTCACTGCTCCCACATCATGCTGTCCCAGCTGAGCTGTTGGGTGCCCTGACAATTTCATCTAATATCATTCCTTACTTTATTCCTGTCATCCATCCTGTGTCATGTTCTTCTTGTGGGCCACACAATCTAATGTTCTCCTCTAGGACCAGTTTGGAGACTTTGCAGTGCTGGTTCTTGCAACACTCGTTCTCCTTAAAGACCAAAACAAACAAAACTCATAAAGGTCAAACAAACCAGAAAGGAATTAACAGAATATTCAGAGAGTGCCTTAAAATTAGTCACACTCATTAGTCACTTATGTCTCCTTGTGGAACCTGTTGATTTACTGTTTTTACTTAGTTGTACTTCGGGCATAGATCTCTAGATGCCCTCTTCACATCTGCAATTCCTACTTAGGAAATAAACCTTGTTCACTTGATTCTCATCAGTGATGTTCTGGAGGCTTTGCACTGCCCACTGCTAGGTACTGCGTGTTAAGGCAGTGGCATCTTCTGCTCTATTATGCTTGAGTTGACAGGTGTTATTTAGAATCTGCTAAAAGTTTGAGGCATCAACCAAGATTACAAAAGTAGAGCTAATAAATATTTAAAACCTTTTTGATCTTCCAGAATTATTATTAGTATCCTATGGCACCCTTAGACACTACTCCAGAGGAATATTTTGTTACAATTTGACTGCAGTTCCTTCCCCATCCTTCCCCTTCAAATCAACAAAACAACCTTTTTAGAAGAAAGTTCTCCATTGAACTTCTTTGCTATTGAGTCATATTATGTAGCAGCTAGTAGTAATTTTTAAACTAATACATCAGAGAGACTATAATTCTGTGATAATTTCCAGCCTTCAGTTTTCTCAGGAATAGTCTCATTCATGTCCAAATGAGTGTATCCTATATTACTGAAATCTTTGATATGCTGAGACACAGTAAATCACAGGGGTTGAACTAAATATTAAATAGGGTACCAGATATAAAAAGAAATGCAGCTGTTCTATAAATGGATTTCAATGGGAGGAAAAAAAAATCAATATCCCCTTCATCCATATATTCTGGAGCAGTGATAGATAATAAAATATTTAAGAACACAACATATATTGCAGCCTTTTAAGTATTTTAACCTGTTATTTTTTCCCCTCTATTTTTAGAAGTTTCATGTTTTAACTGAGAATTGATCCATTATCAGACTCCTTTGTATTTTATTCTGTGTTGTCAATTGAAAGCTTAGTATTGAAGCAGATTTTATAACATCTGATGCCATTTTTCTTTTGATGGATGAACTTAGAGGCAACTCTGCCCATTATTTCTGTGGATTTGGATTCCTAAAGATGGTGAAATGCATTCAAATATTATCCTGAGTGGAAGAATAATGATGATGATGATAACAATCTAATATATAAACCAATAATAACTAAAACCAACCCTGCCAGTGATGTACCTCTTTCAAAGCAAACTTCTTGGACTGCTTCAAGTACTGTACTCCTCTTCTCTTTTTTCCTTAAACTTGCAAAGACTTAGTTCACAAATAAATTTGTCTATATGAGCATCATTTATTGGTATTCTCAGCTATTTACTGACAGCACTCTTTTTCCCCTTAGAAGCCTCATTTCCTTCATAAAATATACAGTGATGCTACTTAAAGTGTTAATAACTCTTGGTTACATTTATCTGTATTTTGGGATCAATGTATATGAGTTTTGTTCTCTTTTTCACTCTTAAGTCTTAATTTTGGGGATCCACTCTTTTTGAGTTGATAGCTTTTTGCTATTTATTTAGCATATACAAGGGCCAATGAATAATTGGAAACTGGAAAAGGGAGCTGTCAGTAGAAATGACAGGGTCAGTGGAAGACTTTATAGCATTATATCAAAACTGAATTTTCTTATGTGAAGGCTGAAGTCTGATCTAATGCAAACTCTTGCTGTGGGAAGAGGAGCAAGGATATGAGCCACACAGACCTCATTTCTACTGCTGGGAATGGGGGAGAAAGGGAAGATGGTCACTTTTCCGAGGAGTAGCTAGCTTGAGTCTGACAATGCCTGCTATTCCACATGCCCAGGCTACTCCAAAATGAAGATCTGCATATGCAACAAATGTCTTGGTTTCAGAAGTGCAGTGTACCTAGCAACTCCCTCTAGAGGAAAATGACTGGTGGATGACTTAAAAAGCTTTAAGGTAACTCTGCAGCATATTACATGATCTTGCTGATCATGTAATATTTATTATTATCTTATTTTAATTTCAAATACTTTTCTTTCCTGTTCTTGCTGCTATCTAAATGAGAAAGACAGTAATTTATACTTGCTCTTTTTAACTGACAGGTTTTGTAATGTCAAATGCTCATGGAAAATTTAAATGCATAGCTAAAACTTGTAACGTTATGATCCTGACTGCTAAACATTATAAACATCTGACCCAACTATTTTTGTTAAAAACAAGTGCAAACATCTAAGACAGTGGAAAATGCAGACTGACTGATTTGCAAAACTAGGTCTTGCTTCACAAAGTTAACTTTTAAGAAATATTGGTTAAATGGAAGCAGATTTCACTTAAGTAATTTTCTGCTCTGGGGAGAATAGAAACATTTATATTGACAACATAATTTGCAACTTTTAAACTACATTTTATGTACTCTTCCCCCACAGAATTAGTGCTTAAATTTTGAAAGACAATGCACAGAAAGCCATCTAACTCAATAACAAGAATTTAATTTTGTATAAATTGTAAATAGAACATGAATGCTACTGTAAACTTGTTCATTAGCATAGATTCAGAAAAAATCGGCTTTCTTCCTATACCTATCTTCAGATTCTCAAAACTAAATCTGTTGTAAAACATAGAGCTGTTAAAAGGCAGTAGGACATATGCATGCTGTGAGGTTCTGCTCAAATATTTGGATAGGCCTATCTTTGAAAAGGGAAATGAAACTGAACCTTCTTTCTTCAGTGATCATTGTTGTCCTTTATTTCTCAAGTGTTGCTGTGATGGAAACTACTTAAACCCTTGAGTATATCCTGGTTTTTAGAGATTCTAGACAATTTATTCCATTATTGTTATGATGCATGCTGCTACAGAACCAGCAGCAGTGATACAGTATAGGCGCAGAGAGTTGTCTGGGTCACTAGACCACGTGGGGTAGCAAAAATAACGGGTATAGGCAGTGTGTAGTTCTTGAACGGTCTAAGGGCAACTGCTGCTGTTGCTGCAGTGTGTGGGATGGTGGATAATGCTTCCTCCAATTGCCACGGCAGTGTGCTTCAGCTCTCTGGGGCTTTCCTGTTATTCACTGTCACGCTTCCACCCTTTTCGAAGGCAGAATTAGCCTACTTTAATCTCCTCCTTGAGGAGGGTTCTTGTTCTGGGCACACAGCTATGGAAAAACATTAACAAAAAATCTCTGAGGAATAGCAGTACGCCTGGAAAAATTCAGTGTGAGACATGGCTAGTGATTGGAAGTGTCATATCTGCCACAGACTATGGGATTTCTGCATCTCTCAGCTTCCTACTTCGTGAGTGCAGGCAGGTTCACATCAGCATTCACATAATTGTGTGTCAACTGCTCCTGTTTCTTAGTATAAAGAGCTCGAAAGGTGTTTTCCTTACCAGCCTTCTCAGCAGATGCTCCAGTGGCACTAGGATCTGGGAGCCTTGACATTATGAATTAGTCTCCCCCTCCAGTACCTTTACAAACTGAAGATATCAACTCTGTATGAAGAAATTCACTAGCTTCTCTCCCTGTGTCTTTCTCTAACGTTTTTACTCTTCAGCCTTAGGAAAAGGTTACATAAGTTTTGCCAATATTTGTAAATATGTTGATTGCTAGTGAAACAAAAACAAGCAACAAAATCTTGCCACCTTGATACAAAAGGCTAATATGGAAAGTTCATCCAGGTTTAAGTAGGATTCTGCTAAACTCCACCCTGGAACCTAGCAAAGATATTAAATATATCCCAGTTAACACGTGTTTTTCTAATATTGCCATAATTTGAAAATAAGATGTAGCAATATAAGGGATGTCAGGTAACTGCAGGAACTTCTACAGAGCGAAACTGAGTCAGGTCCCTGCTGCTCTCTTCTTTTTGTCCCCTGTACATGTTTCTCATGGGTGAGTAAAATGAGCATTTCTGTTGCATCTATTGACTTTGGTCAGAAATATGCATTATTGTACTCTTTGATGCTGTGTGTTTCTAGTTAAGGTAGCTGTCCTGCTGTCTGGAGGAATTAACTACTCTCACCATCCTCATCCCGCTCTTTCTTTTCTTCCTGTTTGAGGGATATAGACTTATAGCAGCAATATTTGAAGAAAACTAGATGGTTTCTTGTTCTTTAAAATATGATATGAGGTGAAATGAAGATTACAGTAATTGCATCATATTTAGTTATGTTCTACATACTTATCTAGGAGGTGTATCTCTGAGTAATACTAATTAGTACTGTGATGTGGGTAACGTAATCAGTATCTTGGTCCTTTACACAGTTCATTGTCTCAGTACTTCTTCGACAAGATTCCTCAATTTAGGAATATTTACTTTTTTTTTTTTCCCCCACTCAAATTTACTTCTTTACTTGTACTTAGTGAGATTTTCAGTGGAACACAATATGGATGTAGAATTTTTTGTAAATAGGATCAAATATAAACATATTATCCATATTTTCTGTCCTCTAGTTAACTAGATGACTTTACTGGGAACTGGAGTAGGCAATGGCTGAATGTTAAACCTCTGTTTATTCTCAAAAGGCACGACCATAAAGTATGTAACTCTCATCTCTATAAGTCTCCTGCGAGCCTTAATGAATACTGAGAGTGTGCAGAGTAGAAGAATCAGTCAACAGCTATTTGCATCAGGTAAGAAAATGTTAATTTGTTAGATTTTTGCAATCTCATATAATCAGATATCTTTGCTACAAATAAAAGCTTCTTAATTAAGCATATTTCAAAAACAGAGCTTTGGAAATTGAGTAGTCTAGTGCAGCTGCTTAGAAGTGTCATAAAGAAAAATGAGATTAACTTCATACTTTCGAATAACAGGGCATTTTTATCACCAGAGGGCACTATCCTGCCAGACTAAAATTAAACTGTTGTTAGATGATTTTACATCTTGGGAGCTTTTTTGATTTAAGAAAAAGGGTTTCAGGCAATAGTTTTTATTTTTTCTTACTTATATATTCTTTAAATAAACGCATTCTCATTATCTTCTTCTTTTCCTTACATTTTTCATATTTATATCCGAAGAATATCCAGATTGATGTTAGACTAATTTTTAGAACCCCCCAAAATTTGTGGATAATGCAAAGGTTAAATGCTGGTTTACATTGGTAGATTCCTCTTTGTTGCAGTCCAGCTGCTATTATAGAAACAGACCTGATTTTGAAAAACTGCAGAGTATTCCTTCCTGTCTCCCTCCAGAGGGATTCTTTAGGCTGCTGGTCTGTTTTCCTTCACTCCCACCAGCCTGCGCTTCAGTAGCTGATAGCAGAGGTGGCTTGCAGGCCATGCTGACCACATCCCAGCAGGAAGCATTCCTCTTTGCTGGTGGTTCTGGCTGGGATTTGTCCCTTGCTGACTGCTTTGTTCCAGCGACCAGTTCCAGCACTGCAAGGACTCCAGCAGCTATTTGCCCACCTCTCTAGGGAGGACTCCTAGAGCCAGTATGGGAGAGAGTAAAAGTGGCCACACAGCAGCAATAAGTTCCAGCAGCATGAATCCAAGGTAGTGATTCCTTATAGCATATGATGATATTTTGGCTTTTTATATGTAAAGTTATGCACTAGAAGCAATAGTTCGTGCTATGAATGGACATAACATAGCTTTAAATGCTGTATTTGTACGTTTTCCTATATTTGTGTCATTCTCTTATAACCAGAGAAGACCTCAATTAGTCCTTTGGACTACGGACATCTTCTTTGTTTGTGTCTTTACTAGCCGTGTGTCAGTCCCTCTAAAGTTAATACAGTTGAACGGGTATAGCAACAAGACATCACATCTCTTGGATTTGCCTGTCTTGCATCAGGTGTCTTACACACTGGACTGAATTACCTTGTCAGATATCGCAAAGGTGATGATCTTGAACTGAAGATTAAAAACTTGCCTCATTCCTAACAGTGATGAATGCCCACAGCTCTTGCTTGTAACAAGATACTTGGAACGGTCAAGTTATCAATCTAAACTTGTGACTGACAGAAAGGGAGTCAAGAGTACAAATGGTTCAGTGTTCTTTGTTGCCTTCTACTTGACTGCTGTATGAAATTCCAGGTAGTGACTTCAGATGACTAAGAGACCCCAGCTCTCCAATACTGTTATTTTGTGTTTCACCCCTAGCAGCAGCCTACATTTCTGGAAGGAGTGTAGGGTGATGGGAGCTTCTACCAGGGAGGTCCCACCTGTGGGATGGTTGCTTTGGTTTCCAGTCCTACTGTGTTTATTCTTTATTTGGATATTGGCAGCTTCAAAACAGGGACCAAAAAATGCTGCTGTTGGAGCTTTCTGTAACTGCAAGCCATTGCCTAGGTGAAGAACAGACTGTAAGAAAATCTGTTATCTTGGTTGTCTGAAAATATGGTCCTTCATTAAAGGGCAAAAGATTTACTTTATGGAAGGGAACTCTCATAAGGAATTGTCTGAAAGGTAAAATCCTGCATGAAATGAAAGATTAGAAAAATTAAATGTAATTAACCTCTGCTGCCCCATGAATGTTCCCGTGGTGTTCATTGCCTTTCAGTAAAGCAGATCACATAAGACTATCTTTCCTCTCTTCTCTGAGTGTGTCCTGTTAGCATCAGGCCTAGGCATGCTCTTTATCCTGCTGGGTTTCTATGACTGACCTCTTTTTTCCCCAACCTGCTTGATCTACTTTTGACTGGTCAGAGCAACAGCTGTTCCTGCTGCTGGAACTGTCACGAACCACCATGTACAGTCACAGGGAACTGCTTGCACAGAGCAGTGTGTAATTTGTTTTTCCATAGGAGTTTTGCAAGCAAAAGGATTAAAAAATCAAATCCTTAGACACACACAGTCTGATCTGAATTTGGCTGTTCTTTGCAAGCTTAGGCAGGCCCTTGCTGCCCAGTTACAACCTGCTTCTTTACAGACTCTTTTTTTTTGGTATGCTGTGGCTTTTCAACAGTTTCCAAGTTCTGTTTAAAGTTGCTGCCTAAGATTTCCTGTTTGGGAGTTTTTCTCCACACCTTGTATCTTCCTGAAGAAGAAGCTGTAGGAAAGCATCAAAGAACATATAACCTCCATCTGCTGCATGATTACAGCCCTTCTTCATCCAGTGGCTTTTTGCTCCAGGTCTCCAAAAGTAACTCAAGCTGATGCAACTTCTTGGTTAACTCTTAAATTATTATTGCAGTCACCAAACCAGTGAAGATGCAATGGTTGTTGAAAAAAATTAAGCCCATATTTCTGTCAGCCTATGTTTGTCTTACTCTACCAGTAAGAAAACAGGCTGCTGTTTTTCTGAGTATTTCAAGATATGATGTAATGAAATGACTGTGGGGGTTCTTACAATCTACATTGCCATCAACAAATGTCAAAATTATGGTAAATTTTTTATTCAAGAAAAGCTCTAAAGGATTTTCAAGAGGCCTTAACATCCATTTAGTGCTGCTATGAATAAGCCAGTGATATAATTAAATTCACTTGGAGAGAGCAGAGTTGTGCAAACTATACTCACTTCTGAAAATCCCACTCAGTTTCTGAAGACCTTTTAAACAATATCAAATGCAAATATTACAGTACCTTGCATAATACATTACAGTATTAATGTTCCCAAAACATAGCAGTTACTGGTATTTTCTTCAGTGAAGATGACACTATCTTCTGAAAAATATCTTGTAGTTGGCAATGTGGGTGTTTAGTGTTTGAGAACATATCCTTTCTAATGCATAATAGAACTTGCAAGATCTTAGCAAACTGACAAGAGAACTCTGTATCTTTAAAAAAACAAAATGAAACAAAACCCACCCTTGTACAAAGGTATTCTTGAATTCTGGCATTAATCTGCAGCTAGTTACTCACTTTTCAGTAGAGTTGTCTTCATGCCGTTTGCAGCATTTGTCACTGACTTCTGCAGCAACTGGCCTTTATGGATGCAACTGCTGTCTCCTTCAATTTATAAATATATATATATATGCGCGTGTATATGAGATATATATATATACATGTGGTTGTATGTAGTTACATAAAAATTACCTTCTTCAGTTACTAGATGTAGGCTACGTGATTGAAAAATGTCTTTGGTGAAAGTCCTTTTACTGTTTAAATGTCACATTGAGGTGGGCAGACTTTAGAAAGAGATTTCAATCCTCAAAGACAAAGTAAATTCATTAAGTAGTATTATTACTTTTCTTCCCCAAGATGACAGCAGTGTTGAAACCTGCTTGTAGTTTTGGTGTTTAATAATTTAATTTGGTGTTTTGTGCTTGACAGCTGAACAGCAAAATTTCAACTGATTGCATAAATTCTTGGAGTGTCCTGGATTGACTATGCCACAGAAGAATTTGAATACTTAATGAGGGAAGCTTTCTTCTGCCTTTGTGTTTTCCTATGGCAATTAGATATTGTTTATATAATTAATCCAAGGAAAAAGTAGCTGAGTCTGAGACTGTGCAGCTTTCAGTATTATTTATAGATGCCCACCCTAGCTTTAAATGTGGTAACCTGGATATTTGTAGAAATCTTGCTGCAGCAGCACAAGACTTGCGATAGGTAATTTACCTTTCTCGAGAGCAGGATAAATTATCCTCTGCTGAGCATCATGTGGCCATGTCTGGGCAGATTCTCATACTTGAGCTTTCTCATTTCAAGCTTTCTCAGATCTTTTCACCATATTGTAGTCTGTGGAAGAGCTATAGCCCTTTGAACTGAATTTTTAGTAGAACCCAAACTGAATGCTAGAAACGTTGAGTTCTGACTGATAGTCAAAAAACAGCAACTGAGGGGTTGTTGGCAATGAATAGATGCTGGAGAAAGCTTCTCTAGTTTTACAGAAAGCAGCTGTTCCCTTTCTGATGGGCCTCTACATGAAATAGCTACTCTGTGTGTGAAAGGCATAATGTAAAGCAATTACCTGTGTAATCTATCTTAATTAGACAAATATTTTGCTAAAATCTGACTGTCCTTTTTTGCCTACCTGGCAGTTTATTTTATGCAACCTTAGGGGAGATGGCTTGGGTCAGAACTGCAAATTGACATAAACAGTTAAGGTTATGGAAGTTGAAAGAGAAGAGAAAAAAGCAAAGAAGTATTGCATCCTGCTGTTAGTGCAGAACTCTAGCTTGAAACCCACCCACCTTCTGGATTAGCATTCAGATCTAATGCTTTATATGTCTCAGAGTTATTCTCTCCTGTGTGTATTCTCAGTTATGTAATAATAAGTATTAAATGTGATCTGCACAGCTGCATAATCAACAGCTGAACTGAATCTGTCCCACTACCGAAGAACAGGTTTGTGTGCAAATATGCATACTGTTCCTACATTCTTGTGGTCTCACCAATTACTGTGTTGCTCTTGTGTTCTGGGCAGCCTGAACAAGCACTGCAAGGGGTGATTTAAGGTCTGAAGTGAAAGTTCTGGTGTTATTACAGGACATGCTTTTGTGATTTATATGGGCCAACATGGTGTTAAATACTGCTTTTTTAACAGCTTAGGTGAAAGAAAGACTGACAACTCTTTAGAACATTACTGTTCTTAAATTTCAGATGTCTGCACTGCATCAATAATTACATTCAGATTTTCAATTCTCATGGAATGAGTCTTGAAATGAAATAGAATCCTGAATATCTTATGAAAGCAGAAACAGTTCTAGATGTGTACTCTAACTCAGGCATTCAAATGTACAGGACCCTGATTCTTCCCTGTCTCCTGCCCATTCAGTTATTCACATCTGTATGGGAAGAAAGTATCCAGTAGTATTCGGTAGGATTTAGTTGAATACCCATCTAAATGATTACAGGATGTGATGCTGTGGAGGGTTAAGCCTGTGGTACTTAATATGGAAACCTAAAATTTTGGAATAATATTTCTATGACTCATCTTTCTAGCTGCATAGCTGTCAGGTTGCAACATATACAAGATATTTCTTTACGTCCTCCAAAGTTAGAAAATAGTATGTGCTGAAAGTCAAAAGGTTGCAAAGTAACTCCACTAAAAAGTTCAGGTTGAGATTCACAGTTCTTTGGCTTTGGTATGCTACCTCTAGTCTAAAGGGCTTGTCTACACAGTGGAATTCTTCCTCTACTTAATTGTTTTGAATAAGAGAGTCTTGTCTGCGCTAGGCAATTCACTCATAATGCATTAACTGGTGCCATACTGTGTTGCTTGGAAGCAGCAGTTAACTCCAACTTGTGATTTATTATTACATGCTAATATTTGCCTGCCTTGCACAGTGCTTTGGCAGGCCTCCATTTGCTCTCCTATGTTGCTCAGGCCACCTGGTTTGCTACCTGTGTGTCTGTAGCTGCTCTGCAATCACACAGATAGAGGTTTTGTTCCCCGTTTTTAAATGCTGGGAAGCAGTGGTCAGTTCTTACATGCTTTCAGGCTTAGCAATCTATACAATTACCATGGTTTTGTTTCCTAGTCATCTTTTCTAGCCTGCATCCAACTGGTGCAACGGAAACAAAAACGATCCCCAGAGGATAGAGAGTTTGGAGAAGCAGCAGTTCCCCAAAATTCAGATGATATAATGTGGTGAGCCTGTTAATGTTGCTAGCTGGAATGGTGAAACAGAGTCATGACCTCAGTATGTTTGTGGTACTGTATCAGAAATCATAAAAGTGAAACCATTTTGCAGTAAAACTAGACATCTACTTTTGGGGAACTGGTGCAGTGAAGGGTTCGAATTCTGCAGATGAAGAATTAGCACAGTTTTAGCACAAAGCTCTAGTAACTGACTATTTCACCTTTGTCACTGCTGGTGCTCAAACTAAAGAAAAAGACTATGGGTGAGGTCAAGATTTTAGATTACAATTATCTGGTAGTCAGGAGGCAGCCAGCACCCTAACATCTTGTCCATGTCAGCCCCACAGGGCCACCATCAGGCTGGCAGAGGGACCAGTAAACAGCATGACACTGGCTTTTGCTGTCAGTCAGTCCTACAATGAACAACCATCCCATTCTTCTGTTTTCTTCCAGAAGCCAGAGGCACACTGGATCACCCCATAGTATGCCAGGCATAGAAGCAATATTGGCTTTCCCCCTTCTTCCTCCCAGCAAGTTTCACATGGCCATATATTGCATTCAGATGCTAACTGTGCTGATGCTAATTGAAGGAGATTTTATGATAGAAATGTGTTTGTTGAGGGCATGTCATTCTATAGTTCTATAAAATATGTAGTATATAATATATTTTAATTAAGCTGGAAATTATTTCAGTTAATCAGTACAATTCCACCCACCCTCTCCTCTTCTAATATCCTATGCTTCAACAAAAAGGAAACTCTAGATAAGAAAGTTACACATTGTTGTTAACAAGACACTAAAACTGTTAACCTTTAGAATGCTGGACACTCACTGCAGAGCAATGTTATTGAACAACAGCCTCTGAAAGTGTTAAAGAATTAGATTCTTAGACTCAACTCTGAGTATTTGACTTGGTCCTAACTGTTCAAGACCAGGGTCCTTTCCCTTTCACATTAGGGAAGCTGGCTATCTCCTTCAGAATGTCAAGGGAGGAACATTTCAGTGATTGGTAGCAGCTGACCTGAGTCTTGCTCATTTTCTTGGGGGAGTCATGCAATATTTTTCCATGCTGTTCCTGGTCTTCACCTGTCACAGATGACCAATATGTTACATCCATTTGCTTGGATTTTGTGGGTAGGCACTTTCTTCACTTTGCTGACTGAGGACACAGGCTGGGGATGTGTCCTCTGGTATTAATGGATCTGCATGCACTTAATTACTTGTTTGACTGTCTTCAGCATCTGTGTCACTCCCGATTCACCATCAATAAATACCTTGGCTGTGTACTCTTTAAAGCTGCGGTCACAGACCCATTAATGTGAAAAGGAGTTTAAAAGAGCAGCACTCCGACACACCCTGAGTTCAGCATGAAAGCTACCCACCTGACTAATACAGTGAACTAGAAAGTTCTTATTGTGGATGCTGGCAAGCCCAGTGTTCAAAGAAATTGCCCATTTCAGTTGGTTAAAATACACAAAGTCACAAGCTGCTGCAGGGTTGTATTGTAGGTGCCTGCATTAACAAAAGCTGATTTCACGTTTGTTTCCCTGTGTCAAAAACAGAGCCCAACTGACCAAAAGATGAGGATGGCTTTCTATGGGGCATTACTCATGTCTTTGCTCTATTCCTTATTTAGAGGCATCAGGCTTTTCCTGTGTGAGCAGAGCGAGCTCTGCTTTGGATGTTCTGAACTCAAGTCTGGTATTTATGACTTCCTCATCTTTGTATTGAGTTAGACTAGAGGGTTTCTCTTTGAACTACACAGAGGAAAACACTGTACAACCTTTTCCATCTGACATATCATTAACTTAACTGGGTAATCACAGCAATATCTACGTAGGTGTGGTTTTGTTTTTTTTTTTTTTTTTCTTGGGGAAAACAGTCACTTTTCTGATAAAGAGGTTATTTAATAAATCCATTAATAGTTAATGAGTTCTGACTCACATTAGATAAGAGATAAGTATTGCAAACAAAGCATAATCCCCCCCTAATTTCATAGCTGTTAATAGAACTCCACAATCATTCAATAAGTTGTATTACAAGTCACAGACAAGCTTTTGCAGTTCTGTATGATTTTTACTGACTGAGCAATTTATTTTGTTTTCATCAACCTAGGCAAACATCAAAGAGCAATAAAACGTTAATTCAGTGTTAAATTTAAACATGACAGAATATATATGCAGTTTCAGTGATCAAAGAAGCCCATGGGAGTGACAGGTCAATTAGCTGGTTAGTATTTGCTGTTATGATAGGGATCGAATTTTCAAGATTGATGTATGTCATACATAGTGTGCCCAAGGATTATACAAACATCATTGAACAGCAAAGCCAGAAGGTGGGCAAGGGACTGGATCTGAAACTTGTTGAAAACACTTATTTAATTTCTTTTTTTTTCCTGGTTTTATATAAAGATCTGTAAAGAATGGGAAATTGAAACAGAAACCCAGCTTTTAAAAGATATTAGCTCTGGAAGCTGCAGTAACTGCAAATACTCAAATCTGACTAACATACTTGTTCTGGCTATCACACTTTCACCTTCCACTTGTAACAGCAGGGAACAGTTAGAGAGATCTATATAATTGTTGCTCTACTAGGAACATTTTTTTTTCCCCTGAAATCTTTTAAATGATTTTCTACTTGCTCTCTGATGCTACTACTTATAAAAGGTGGGGGGTTTTTTGTTTTTTTGGTTTTTTTTTAAGGGAAAAAATTACCTACCATAATTATTTCTTTCTGGTTGTCTAGTTTGAATGAAAAGTGAAAGAAGTGCACAGTTTATCCTAACATACCTACTGTAACATAAATACTGAAATCTGTTACATTACTGCATCTGACTTGGGGGTAGGGAAAAAGAAGTTTCTAAATGAAGTTTCCTTAAGGAACCTTGATACCCGAATTTTTTGCACTGTTTTTAAACAATGTTACTGGTGTCACTACTGGCTATCTGAATTATGATTTGTTGTGATGCTGAAAGTACAAACCAGGTTAAAGTGGTTAGGAACAAGAGCTAGGGCAAGAGGAAGTGGCCTCAAGTTTGTGCCAGGGGAGGTTTAGATTAGTTATTAGGAAAAAATTTCTTCACTGAAAAGGTTATCAAGCATTGGAACAGGCTGCCGAGGGGTTGAGTCAGCATCCCTGGAGGTATTTAAAAGATGTGTAGATGTGGCACTTAGGGACATGGTTTAGTGGTGGACTTGGCAGTGTTAGGTTTACGGTTGGACTTGTTGATTTTGAAGGTCTTTTCTAACCTCTAAATGTTTCTATAATTCTGTGAAAATAAAATGATCTACCAGTGATATGTCCAATAGCAGGAGGATTTTTTTTCCCTTTCTTGTCGTGTTGTTTTAAATATAATTGAAGATTCCTGTCTAGAAAAAGTAGGTGGTTTTGGTGTGTGTGTTTGTTTTTTTTTTTTTAATGCAGTTTTATCCCTTTTGAACTTGACTCTGCAGTCCTGCAGTAGCACAGCCCTGGTGCTCAATGAAGAGGGATAACAAACCAAGCACAGTGTTTCCAGTTTTCCCTTGTGTTGCCCAAGGGCAACTGACTTAGTATGTTCAAAGATGATTGACTTTTACTGTTTTGTGAAGAACTTTTGACCTTTCTATTTTCCTTGTGGTCCAGCTACTCCAAGGTTGTCCTGCCTCAGATGTGACTTTTGAGGTGCTCAGACTATACTGGAAGGCAATGATAAGATATAATGCTACTGAATCTCTTGTCACAGGAGGCAAAAAGAGTATAATACAACTGGGATCCATGCAGTTATGTTACAAGCCCACGGATGTAAAATATCCTGTCTTGATTTCTTTGTAAAACAAAGCAGTTGTTAGGGAGTCCACATATTGTGAGGCATGTTCTGTCTTGAATTTTTTGGTATTTTGTGAAAGTTGTGCTTATTTGTCTGTCTGTCTCTGCTTGTTGGAATGTGCATGGCACTGAATAAAACATGCAACTCAAACCTACAACAGAATAGTTAAATTTTTTCACTCAATGCAAGTCAAATAAAATGAGTTTGTGGCTTTATTCTCCATTTCACTTAAGGACAGAAGGTATGTTATTTGCGGTTCAATTCTTCTTGGTGTAATCTCTGTTCTTTCAACTGAAAAAGAGGAGGTTCTGTTTCTGGTTTCCTGACTTTAATAAAGCAAAATCCAGTCAGGAAAATCCATTAAATATTCAGCCTGATTTCTGTAGTGAGACATGTCAAATATATTAATGATTAGGAATTAATTATTTTGTTATTGTGACAGTTCTGTGTCCTTCAGGGAGGAGGATGGCAATGCTGTAGAGGGAATGAGCAAGCCAAGCTGTGAATGCACAAACCTGTTTGTGTGGTGAGGTACCTTTTTCATGATACAAGTTGTAGCATCTCTTATAAGGTGAACTGCTCTGCTGCCGTTCTTGTTACATTCTTCACTCACATGCCTCTCCTATACTTGCAAAGAATCTCTGTTGCTCCCTTGCTCCTTGACAACAATAAATATGTCAGTGATTAAGACAGTTTCACCAGAGCAACTAGAGTCCAGATGAAGTCAGTCAGAATCAAGCATATGTCTAAAGGCTTGTATGCAACAGGACATTTATTAGAAATTAATTTAGAATAAGTAATATGTTAATTTTAAATGGACTAATTAAAATCATCTTGATTCCTGTGTACATGACACCATTCAGAAATTATAAAGCCTCACTGTATCTAAAGACTAAATAAAGCTAAATATTCAGGTGTTTGATTCTAAGGAACTTAATTCAGTACCATTTCTATTAGGTGACAGATGTAAAAGCTATAAATGCACTACAGTGATGTTCCACAGCATCGTCCTGAAGTGTACTCTCTTAAACTGTCCTGAGTTCTCTAGTTCTTGAGCTGGCTTGATTTTAGGATAGTGTAGAGCAGTTTTGGGCATATTAGCAGTTACTCACAGCGGCTTATAACATTTCTGGCATAGTGATGTGTTGACTGTGTCCCTGTACAGGCAGAGGGAATGGACACTTTCTAAATATATCCACCTGTTAACTGATAATTGTCTTCAAAAGGGCTCCTCTGAATTATTATACCTTCTTTTCAGTATAAAAATAATATGAAAGAGAAGGAGCAGACCAATGACTGCTTCCAGAGTCTCCATCCATTTGACCAAATGTATTTATACAGTCTTTAAAAGTTATACATGAACAGGCTGAAAACCTACTCCTGGGACTATTTCATATCTCTTCAGCTAAACCTGAAAGTTCAAACAAGGACCATCCCACCTGATTGTGATTTATCGTTGCAGCTCTTGCTGGCAGGTTTGGGGAATAATCTAGAAAATCAAACCTAGAAATGCAGAAGTAAAAAGCTGGCTCTTGCCCATTCCTTTTTATAATTCTTACCGAATAAAAAGAAAATACTCTCTGAAGCCAGCATTTGAGGTGTTCTGATCGTATCAGATGCAAGCCACAACACCAGATGCCTCTGAAGATATATTTATTGGCAGACACTTGGGTGAATCATAAAACCAGATTAGTAAAGAATAACAACCAAATAAAACTAGAAATAGCAACTCTCAGGGCAAGGTACACTTAAAAAGTCTTAATGTTTATGGATCAGATCCAACAGAAGCCATAATATAGCTGCCTGCAAAAGCGTATTTCTTTACTGTCCACTAGAAACATAGATTTCAGGTGTCATGCAAGTGTTAATGCTCTCTGTGTTTCCGTTTTTCTCATTTGCTACCTACTTTGGCTGCTATATCCCTGTTTTGGGGTTGTTTCATTCTCAGTTGGTTCAGCATAAATTTCAGATCCTATATGCTTGTTTATGTAGAAGTATTGTCAGTTTGATGTCAAAGCTAAATAGGATCTTGCTGGTTTTGTCTCACCTTTCTATACTTAAATAGATGTTAAACCACAATGAAGGTAATTGTGTTAAAAAGCAGAGAGAGGTGCATGCTATACTCACTCCTACTATGCCAGCTAGTGCAGAGCAGAAGGTGAGCTGCAGCAAAGGCCACTAGTAGCAGGTCTCATGTGGGTCAGGCATTACGTCTCAGAAGATGGAGAAAAGTTCCAGCTCAGGACTGAGCATGCCACTCCCTGCCTTGTCAGTGTGAAGTCTGGGGCCCAGGGAAAATGTTGAAGGTGATTTAAACTGAGATCTTTGCTTTGGGTCTGAAACGGAGTAAATGTGCTCACACTACTGCCTGCAGCTGGTGAGTGTTCTAGGGAACTGCTTTTTATACTTCCAGCAGAAACACAATAGCTGTAAGAGTGTGTATGGATTCAGCACATACTAATGCACCAAATGTTGATGCAAAATTGGTGGTTTGGGAGGTATGCCACGAATGAACTTAATTATACAGCTGTTACAAATATGCCTGTAAAGCACAACTTACAACAGAGAGCTTCAAATACATGCTATAGTTCTTTTTCTCTTTATACCTTCTGAATGGAAGGCAGTGTGGCCTAATCTTGCAATTTGAATGTTGGGGAAAATGTTCGTCTCTTTTATTTGTCCATTTCTTTGGCTTGTATACTTACTCATTTAACTGGTTTTGGTGGAAAGGAGACATCCAGAGTGCCATATAAAACACTTATTAAAGTATATTTCCACAGCATGGTGCACAGGGGCCTTAAGCAAAGGCTGTAACTGTTAAGTACCTGGTTTTAGTATAAGTCTTATAGCCTCTACTTCCTTTCTGATGCAGACTGGCTCAGGAAATAGTATTAAGCAGTGATAATCTGAGTTTTCTGAAGCAGGAATTGTGGGTTCTTGTGGTTTAAGTTCTTGCAAAGTAAGGAAAAATGTCCATTAGCTGTAAGAGTAATAAGGGCTTTTTTAATTTATACATCTTGTTCTGAGAAGCCATTCATTTGTGGGTCTGCTACTCTTTCTGTTTAGGGTAGTAGGAAAGTACTTTCTTCCAGTACAATTTCCATCTACTCTAGAAAAGCGTGCAGTGGACATGTGTATTAGTGGACCATGTGTCATTAAAACTGAAGCCAGGAATTTGCTTGAGGAAGTGTTGAGATGGTAGGGTACATTTTTAATATTACAGGGATATTTCTGTAATTCAAGATACGCCATTAAAACAAGGGATAATCTGATCCCAGTGGGCCCGTTGCAGTTTAAGGGAAAAAACAACAAAAAAAAGCAGTATGTGTAGGGGTGTGCTAGAGGGTGACAATTCCTGACTTTCTCATAGTAAAGATTCTCACTGGTATTTAAAAGGGTATTACTGAAGGCAATTGATCCACACTGTATCCCAATGTAATCCTCTGTGAATAAGTGAAACCAACACATTTCTCAAGGCTTATTCCCTCCTTTCCTCTCCTGTCTAAAGCATCTGAGGGCAATCAAGGCTTGATCAGACTGCCTAGGAGAACGCAGCATTTAATCATTATGCTGAAGGGACAAATGCAAGAAGAACAAACAATTAGATAAAAAGGGCTTGAAATTCTGGCAGAGAGAATATGTATAAAGATTCCAGCTGCCATTAATTTAGCTGCATTATCTTTTCATTGCAGATGTTTAGGGATGGGTTTTCTAAATTATAGATTATAAAAGCAGTTCTACTAGAAAAAACAAATGTTATCATAAGAAATATAATTGGTAGCGTGATAAAAGCTTTTGATACTTGAATATCTGACAGAGTAACAGGAAAAGTAGAAAGTTTTCATAAAGGCATTTAACTGAAGAAACACGGTGACACAACCAATGTATTTCCAATTATGTTGCCTCTGATCTGAAAATACTTAAGAACAAGTGATCGGATTGAATGCATATTGTCCGGTGACATATTGATACTCAGTCATGAGTTGTTCATTAACTGTGTTGTAACCACTAGTGATAACTATTTAGCACTATGAAAGCTATAATGGGCTAGTTTGGTTAATGTATGCAGCTCCTAACAGTTTTATAATTCATTCTTGCAAACAGATCAAAGCAGACAGGAGAGTAACGTGACCACACATAACTTTATGATGTGTTTTTCTGTCTCAGTTATTGGCAATGTGACCTTCAGCAGTAGTAAAATGTCTGATAGATTTAATGTCTTTTTTGTTTGCTATTTTGGCTATATACATGATCTTAGAGAAAAGTAAAGCCTACACTTAAAATTCATTATCCTATAAGAAAAAAAAAAAGTACAAAGGATAAACACAAATGTTAAAGTAGGGTTATGTCTACAAGTATACTGAAGCTCATGCTAAGTGGAAGCACAGAGCACCTGAGGGCTAATTTGCTGTGCTTCAAGGTGCTTAGCCTGTATCTGATATTGATCAAACTAGCTTATTTAGAGCTGGTTTGGAGATCTTGAGGTATATGCTAGTGTGCAATGTAGGTAAACCATTAATTTAAGATTTATACTAATTATTTTATTGCTAATTCTTTAGAAATACTAATAAATCTCTAAGTACAGATTATAGTTAGGACTGCCCTGGATCTTGTGTCCGTAAAGGTTCATTTGTAAGTGCGTCCACTGCCCACCTTTCTAGAACAGATGGAAGTTGTACTGGAAAAAATTACTTTTAGTAGTAATATAAACTAGCATGGTACACGTATTTTTATGATAGTAGAACTGCCTTTACCATTTAATATAAAGCTATGAAAAAAATCAGAAATAAAGGACTGGACACTCTTTAAGAAGGAAGTGTTAATGGCTCAGGAGTAGGCCGTACCCAGGTGCTCTAAGAGAAGCCGGTGCCAGAGAAGACCGCTTTGGCTGCAACTCAGGGAGGAAAGGAGAGTTTACAGCTTATGGAAGAAGGGGCTAGCCACACACAGTGATTGCAAAGATGCTGTGAGGCTATGCAGGATGGAAATCAGGAGGGCTAAAGCCCAGCTAGAAAATAATTTGGCCTCAGCAATCAAGGACAAGAAATGTTTCTGTAAGTATGTCAATAGCAAAAGAAAGTCCAGGGAGAGCCTCTATCCCCTCCTAGACACAGGAGTAAACATGGTAACAAGTGATGAGGAGAAGGCTGAGGTGCTTAATGCCTTCTTTGCCTCAGTCTTTAATAACAAGACTAGTTGTATTGAGGGAATCCATCCTCCTCAGCCAGAAGACAGAGACTGGGAGAACGACCCCCCCACAATCCAGGAGGAGACAGTCAGTGATCTGCTGCATCACAAAGACATACACACGTCTATGGGAACGGATGGGATACACCTGAGGGTGCTGAAGGAGCTGTCTGGAGTGCACACCAAGCCGCTTTCCATCATTTACCAGCAGTCCTGGCTGACTGGGGAGGTCCCAACAGATTGGAAATTGGCCAATGTGACGCCTATCTATAAGAAGGGTCGGAAGGATGATCTGAGAAATTACAGGCCTGTCAGTTTGACTTCGGTACCCGGGAAGCTGATGGAGCAGCTCATCCTGAGTACCATCACGCAACACGTGTGGGACAACCAGATGCTCAGGCCCAGTCAGCATGGGTTTATGAAAGGCTGCTCCTGCTTGACAAACCTGATCTCTACAACAGGGAGACTTGCTTAGTGGATGAGGGAAAGGCTGTGGATGTAATTTACCTTGACTTTAGCAAGGCTTTTGACACCGTTTCCCACAGCATTCTCCTGGCAAAACTGGCTGCTCGAGGTTTAGACAATTGCACGCTTTGCTGGGTAAAAAACTGGCTGGATGGCCGGGCCCCGAGAGTTGTGGTGAATGGAGTTCAATCCAGTTGGTGGCCAGTCATGAGTGGTGTCCCCCAGGTCTCGGTTTTGGGGCCGCTCCTGTTTAACATCTTTACTGATGACCTAGACAAGGAGATCGAGTGCACCCTCAGTCAGTTTGCAGATGACCCCAAGTTGGGCGGGAGTGTTGATCTGCTTGAGGGTAGGGAGGCTCTGCAGAGAGACCTGGACAGGCTGGAGCCATGGGCTGAGGCCAACTGGAGGAGTTTCACTAAGGCCAAATGCCGGGGGCTGCCCTTGGGCCACAACAACCCCCAGCAGCGCTACAGGCTTGGGGAGGAGTGGCTGGAGAGCTGCCAGTCAGAGAGGGACCTGGGGGGGTTGATTGACAGCTGGCTGAACAGGAGCCAGCAGTGTGCCCAGGTGGCCAAGAATGCCAATGGCATCCTGGCTTGTGTCAGCAATAGCGTGGCCAGCAGGGACAGGGAAGGGATCTTACCCCTGTACTCGGCACTGGTGAGGCCGCACCTCGATTCCTGTGTTCAGTTTTGGGCCCCTCACTACAAAAAGGACATTGAATGACTTGAGCGTGTCCAGAGAAGGGCAACGGAGCTGGTGCAGGGTCTGGAGCACAGGTCGTACGAGGAGCGGCTGAGAGAACTGGGGGTGTTTAGTCTGGAGAAGAGGAGGCTGAGGGGAGACCTCATCGCCCTCTACAGCTACCTGAAAGGAGGTTGCAGAGAACTGGGGATGAGTCTCTTTAACAAAGTAATAAGCAATAGGACAAGAGGTAATGGTCTCATCAGGGTAGGTTTATACTGGATATTAGGAAGCATTCCTTTACATAACAGGTTGTTGGGCGTTGGAATGGGCTGCCCAGGGAGGTGGTGGAGTCCCCATCCCTGGAGGTGTTTAAGAGTCGGGTTGACATAGCACTGAGGGATATGGTGTAGTTGGGAACTGTCAGTGCTAGGCTAACGGTTGGACTGGATGATCTTCAAGGTCCTTTCCAACCTGTTGATTCAGTGAATCTCTGACTGGCAAAACCTTTTTATTTTTATTTTGCCCGACTGACAGTTTTAAATAAACACTAATACAAGAGAGGCTAAGAGACAATGGTCCAGTCCGTACACTGTTTTCAGTCTCCTCAGTCCTGCAAACCTTTAAGAAGTGTTTAACACGTTACATTTACCATGTTAACATGAGTCACTGGAGTTTGTGCAAAGTGAGGTGAAAGGAATCAGGTTGTAGGTATGAGCTCACCATGTTTGCTGTACTTTCCCCATGCCAGGAGCTTCACAGTAAGGCCTTAGGGAGAACATAGTGTTTATGCACGTGGGGATGCAGTGTGCATTCAAGCTGAACAAGAAAGGCTTGGAACCAGACATAGTGTGTTGAGCTTGATAGTTTACCCCTGGCAAAAGGGAATGCTAATGTAACTGGACTCTTATGACCATCTCCATATGGTGCGTTCTGTGCCACGTAGGCATATGAGCTTTCTCAGGACAAGACTGACGTTTGCCAGCATTTTCCGTGTGGTACCATGTTGATGTAGGTCAGCAAAGGAATAATGAGATTGCTGAAGAACAAACACTGAAAGAACTAATCTGCCTCTTCGGGCACCCTCTAACTAGAAACTTTAAAATGGAAACATCACCAGGGAAGACTGTGTCTATGTGGGTCATATGTGGTACAGAGAAATACTTGCTCAGTATACTCCAGGGAGGGGATCACCTTTTGACCAGAGCTGATTGTATTTTCTAAACAGAGCTTGTTTGTGTCTTCCTCCCTGAAACTCCTTGTAAAGGGATAAAGAATAAGCTTTATAGGTAACTTTTAATTCCTTTTTTTTTTTTTTCTTTCTCACTAAACTAAAGAGACAAAGTCCAGACTCTCCACTTTTTCTCTTTTTTCCTTTGTCTTTTTTACATCTGCAATCTTCAAACTTTGACAATAATGTCAATGTAGTAGAATGGAACTACTGAGAAAGCTTTTGTTACATAACTGGTTTCTTTATTTTTTTTCTTTTTCTACTTGAAATTCTCCTACAGGTAAAAAAAATTGGAAAAACACAGTGGCAACCACAAAATAAACTCCACTGTTTGTTGGAAAACAGCCATCCAATTTGGAAATAGAATTTTTCCAGCTTTTAATGACTGAATCAGGATGAAAGATTTAATTCTAAGTAAATTGAATGCTGTAGTTTTATTACAATTTTCCTGTAGTTGGTTAAGATCGTTGAATAAAACTTTCCTGGAGGAAAGAAAGGGGAAAAAAAAAGTATTCACTTTATCAGTTCCAACCTTGAAGGAGCATGCTCTTAAGATCATGGTTCTGCTTTTTTCCTTGTATTCCATCTTGGTGTTACAGGAGGTTATTGATACGTTGACCTTGCTTTTGTTTCTTGGAGTACCTATTGGAGATAACGAAGAAATAAAATCCATGAAGAGTCACTTGATGGTACATGCTGGCATTTGTTATTTGTTCTGTGTGTCTTTGCAAAGAATAAAATCTATCTTAAGAGTACAGTGGTGTCAGAAATTTCCATTGCAAACACAGCAAAGAACTTGTTTATGAGAAGTGGCAGGCTTTTATATATTTGAATCTATTTAAGTTTCATGCTTAAAAACAGCTTTGAGATGCTGGCTGCTGTTATACTTTGGTTTGCTTCACACTAGGTTTGAACAATGAGGAGTCAAACTAAGTCCTCTGTAGAAGATACAGGAATAAGGAGCTAATGCTCAGGCACATATGTGTTAAGAATTTATCCATAACACATGCACTAAGGACTCTGTAACTTGTGGAAGTTAATTGAAAGATTCTTTTAGGGTATTAGAAGGGCACTCAAAACCAGTTCTTGAGTGTCTTTTTTCACCCAGCATCCAAACAACTTTGATATATAACTAAATCAAAGGAATTTTTTTTTGTTGGTATTGTGGTCTACTGCAGATTGCTTAGACCTTAGTCTTCCACTGGGAGAAAGAAATACCTTTCTGTTTCACATGAGCTACCAGCAAACTTCATGAGATGCAGTGACATTTTATTTCTCTTCAAAGGCAATCAGTAAAACTGGAAAAGGTCACATTTTGTTTTCAGCAGAAGTATCTTTGTTTCATAATTTAAGGTGAACAACTTCTAGCTCTGTGCAGAAAAACATATATATGTTATATCTAGTTTCAAGGCAAAATGTTAATTTCAAGTACACTAGAGTTTAGAAATTCAAAGTGTATGTTTCTTAATGATTACTCTTGAACAATTTTTATATATTTTAAATTTTTTTACTTCTGTATGATTATTTTCTGTCATTGAATCATTCCTACCATATTTTGGACAAAATTAGAACAATTGACTATTGATATCATGAAAAAAAATATGTAATTTGACTGAAAAAGAAAAAGCATATAGTATGTAGTTATTGGAGCTATGTAACATGACAAACCAAAATATGATCTTTCTCTGGATGCAGATTATAAATTGTGTTGAATAGGACTTTCCAGTTTCACTGTTCTGGAAGCAGAAGGATCAACTGAGTGAGGAAAACAAATGACAGATTTTGCTAAATCATCTTACATTATCTTGCTGTAGTCACGGAATCACAGAATCTAGCTTGGAAAAGACCTTGAAGATGATCTAGTCCAAACATTAACCTAGCACTGATGGTTCCCAACTACACCATATCCCTCAGCACTAAGTCAACCCGACTCTTAAACACCTCCAGGGATGGGGACTCCACCACCTCCCTGGGCAGCCCATTCCAACGCCCAACAACCCGTTCTGTAAAGAAGTACTTCCTGACATCTAGTCTAAAGTTTTCCTGGATCAACTTGAGGCCATTATCTCTTGTTCTATTGCTTAATCATCTTAGTCTTCAGTGAATGATTTTATTTGGAGAAATTGGCTGCTTCAGAACCTGTAAATCTAAAGTTATGTATTTAATGACTTTCCCCATTTATGGATCTACTTGGTCCTGGTTTAGGATGTGATTTTATAAACACTTAGATGTAAGAGTGACTTTACAAATACAGAACTATTGTCTTGCATGAAGTTATTCATGTGCAGGGATTAATATTTCTGGATGAGGAATATCTTCATTAACTTCAAGATAGCTAATCAGTGCAAAATTGGGAGAAAACTAGCAGTGACATCATCATTTTATTTTAGATTTTTTTTTTTTTTCTGCAAACAGAAACTTCATGTTGAATGCTTATTACAAAATGACATGGTTTGCCTTGAGACATACTTTTTTCTTTGTTGTAGTAGGCCATAATTCTGACCGAGTCTCCTGTAGATCAGAGAGTTTTTAAGAATGAAATAGTTTTTTTTTTGTTAATTCCTGATAACTTCATCTGTAATGGTTAAGGCAGATGTAGTAAGAGTCAGCTTGAACATTTAATCTGTGCGATTCAATCTAGGGCTAGACTGAGACTTTATATGTATGGTCCTAGAATGAGACAGCATGTAAACACACCACTTTGAGAGGAACTCAGGGAAATACAGCAGTTATGAATGGATCCTCTGCACTCTTGAGGAACAGTCTGCTGGATACTATTTACCCTTCCTGCAAAACCTCCACTCTGTTTCAGAAAGCTCTGCAGATTCAAATATTTGAATGATTCAGGAGAAAAATAAGAGAAGGGAAAGACAAAGAACAAAGTATATTTGCCAATGAGACTTGGAGAGAAGTGAGAAAAATGAAGTAACAAGGTACAGTTAGGTTCCAGATGGGAAAAGACATGGAATAAATGAGCCTTGCCAGAACTGAGAGAAACAGAAAAGGCTTTTTATTGCCTCCCAGGCACTAGAGCAGAGCAACTGACTTTCTTCCTACTGACTTAGTGCTTTTTATGCTGGCATGGTAGAAGTGCAGTTGGTTATCTAAAGCACAGAAACATGGCAAATCTGGTCCAATGTGTGGAAGGATTTGAGCACCCACTGAGAAGAAGAACTTAGTTGCCTTATGGTGGGAGCAGGAACACAAGTCAAATAACTTGTTCCTTCTCCTGGAACTCCAGGACAGGAAAAAAAAGGGGAAGAAATATCTTTAGATTTTAATGAAGTACTTATTGTTCCATTGCATTCTTCTGCTTCTCTCTCTCTTTTTTTTTTTTTTCTTTCTAGGTGGCTGGCTGATATATTTGGTTCCCTCATTATGCACAGGCTGAAAGCTGTATGTGTCTGATGTTCAGTTTCAGTTATAACTATACTTCACTGGTGACCCCTCTGAAATCTTCACATTTTCATAAATATTATTTCTGTAAACGTATTTTGTTTGAGCTACTTGACTTGGTTAAAAGTAATCACTTTTCGACATTGAAGAAGAAAAGACAGTTTGATGGATTTGAACATCTCAGTGAGAAAGGATTCTGTTGCTGGGATGCATATAGCTGATAAGTGTGTGATATTTTTTGTAGCCTGATTTTTGGTAAATAAAATGCCAAACAACTTAGTTCCTTTGCAAAAAGGTCTGCCTTTACAGCTGGTTAATTTAGCTCATTTATTCCCATATTGTCCTACCTCCATGTTTTTCCCAGAGGTTGTATTTTCATAATTTGATTTCTGCATTTCAGACTTTTGATATATCATTATTAAAAAACCTCAAACCTCGTGTTTCAAGGAAAGCTTTTCCATTTTAGGGCCATATTCTATGAGGTCTAAAATAATAATGGAGAGGATATAAACCAGTGGACTTCAGATTTTTGGTCCTAAATCTATTTCACTGATTACAGTGGGAAACCATGAGTAGAGGCTACTTGAGAAGCTTCTCAGTCTGGCTTACTGCCTTATTTCCCTGGTAAAGGCAATAATAATATATTTGCTCTGCTTGTATTACTAGGGCATAATTCTCCACATCTTTCTTGTGGACTAACTCATTCTTTTGTATTCCCAGTCTAGAGGTTGTTCCTTCCTCTCACAATTAGACTGGGTTTGAGGAATAAGAAAGTAGGGGGTGTTTGAAGCTTTTTAATTGTTTTGTTAAAGAACAAGTGCACGTAAATACAAGAGGTGAAGAATTTGCCCAGAATATGAGTGGTGCATAGTTACCTTCTTTGCAAGTAGGAATTAAAATCAAACCTTCTTGAAAAGAAGGATTTCCCTGGTGCAGTTTCTTGATCTTTGGGTTGCACTGGATTATGCAGAGGGATTTAGTGGTTGCAGAATGTAGTATCAGGGCATAGGGCAGTCAGGATTCCAAGCAAAATGCTGGAAGTTGAGCAGGATAGAACTAGGCCTAGAGTTTAAATAAGAAACTTGGACAGTTTTATTTTCAGCACATTAGTGGATCCTTCCTCTAAATTCTTTCACAGCAGGTTATATGAGTTTATTGACCTATTCATCAGTACACTTTGGAGTATGTTTCCCGTCATCTGCCCCTGCTGTGCAGTTTGCAACATTGAGCACTTGATGTTGCACAGCCTCATAAGCGAA
The DNA here is from genome assembly GCF_965140245.1 of Athene noctua. NCBI lineage: Eukaryota > Metazoa > Chordata > Aves > Strigiformes > Strigidae > Athene > Athene noctua. The sequence continues at coordinate 26,383,404 of NC_134042.1, read as the reverse complement.
AACAGCCTTTTCAAATATTGTTCTAGGATAATGGCTAAGGGGTTAATCACTGCAGCGTAGCAATGAGGCAGACACACAGAGATGGAAAGGGTCTCAAAGGAAGCAAGTTTCAAATGGAAAGATCTCAGCCTGTTTAGGAAAAATGCCATAATCTTGTGTGCTACTATGTTTTGAGCAGGCACTGCCTATAACAGCACTATACTGGCACGTAATGGGCTGCCTCCTCTCATGGTATGTATTTGCTCTATGCAGTTTCTCATACTAGAATTATTTATATGTCAAAAGCCATCCTTAACTCTTGTTACTTCTGAATTAGACTATGAAGAGCTCTTCAAAAGTCACAATACAATTTTAAGATGTGCTGGCCATCTGCAGTTCCCTTAAAAACAGAAGGATCAGATCTTCAGCATCATTCTGGATTTTGTTTCCAAGTAAAGAAGAGTTTTGTGGTTTCAGAGGGCAGATATATCAAACTTTTTCTCCTTTAGACTTTAATCAGTAGTAAACAGTTCTGTTTTGCCACTTTGCCCATGCTGAAAATCCTCTAACCTCATAATACAAGGCCAGATGCAAGACTTCTATGTGAACACTACCACGGGCACTGGGAAAATACAATTACTTCTGTTTATTTAACTTCTTTAATGTGCAGTCTGGCATTTCTCAGTGGCAGTCAGAGCCAAGATTCATTTGTAGTCTTAAAGCACTTCTTTATGTTTTTTTTCATATGAGTAAAGAGATTTTATGGTATGACTTGAAGTTTTACAGATTCTTCTATATTAAAATCAAGAAATTATTCAGAAAGGAGGATTTGCTATAAAAATTCCCACTGGAGGGAAAACTTATTGGAGTTTAAGTATCTGCTAATTTTGCTCAAGACTTTGGATTGTCTTTTACTTTTCCTGAAATTCTTTTTTCCTATAGGTGCTGAAAAATCCCCTAATACTTTATTTGGCACAAGAAAAAAACCCTCTGTGCAATCCCCCAAACCCATTCTTAAAACTCAGAGACTTAAATGGGTCTATGCCATCTGTTCCTCTTCACTTTGGCAGCTCTGACTTGACAGCTGGTAGTTACAGAACTATGTGTGAGCTTGTAATTGGAATTCAGGGATCATGACAGAGATCTCATGTTCCTTGTTTTAATAAAACTTCCCTATGCTACTTGATGTTGCAGAGGTGCTATCTGAATACTGGTGTACCCAACGTGCTCGTACATTTTTGATGACTCATCTAGAGTATGCAGAAAGAAGCAGCTTTATAATGGTTTTTGATTTACTTCTTTCAGTTGTCAATAGAGCATGCTTTAACGATGACACAGTTATTTTTGTTGGTGTTATAGTCTCACTATTTCTATAATCTTTCTCTGGGTAAACAGGCAATATGACTTCCACTAGGAGAGTTCTCAGCTGAAGGATAGTGGGATTAATCCCTGAGGTGGCATTGTGTTCATTTGTAGTACATAAAATGACTGAGAACCTCTAAAGAGTAAAACACAAAGTATTTGGGGACTGATAGTGTTATGAACTATGAAATTAAACCTAGTTGCCAATGGAGAAGGGAGGGGAGAGAAAAATAAGGAGGACATGCAGAAATTGATTCAAAGATGAAATTAGCCCATAGGAGGGGGAGAAAAGAGAAGGTATATTTAAGAGAGACTAGAGAATCAGTTAGGGAGTTGTACTTCATTTCTTCTTTTTTCTATAGGTGTGGCTCTCCCTCTCCACTCAGGATTTCTGTCCCAAACACTTGCTAGTGAACCCATTTCATTCATTTGCCCTTGCTTTTCTTTGCTTCACCAGTGGAATTATTTTTGGGAATAGATCATAAAATCATAGGAATGCACCTTAACGATCATCTAGTTCTAACCCCCTTTCCATGGGCAGGGACACCTTCCACTAGACCAGGCTGCTCAAAGCTCCATACGACCTGGCCTTGAACACTTCCTTACTTCATTGAAGAGACAACAATTTGGCTTTTTGCTTCAGTTACCAGCTTGAGCTCAGTTCTGCAGGGGATCCTGAGAGTGAACTTGAGCAGCTGATTTTGACTGAAAACCTGGGTTAATGTACTTCTGCTGCCACTTAAACCCACACTGTTAAGATGGTTAATAATTTCTAAGAAATTCTCCCCACCCCCTCATTCCTCACTCCTGATATCCCTGTACCCCTCTTCAGTCAGTGAAACTGAATGAAAATGCCCTCTTAAAGGCAAGGTACCTAATGTTTTTTGGAGGACAATGTTTATTTTCTCTTGATCTGTCATGAGGCTGTTTTTATGAAAATGGTGTGCTTTCTTCTTGTAACAGCTTTTCATTTAATCCAGGCTTGGATTTGTTTATATCTATTACAGTCTGTTTCCCTGTACATTTCTTATGCAGCTCTAAATCTGAAAGAGAGCCATTAACTTGACATTTTATTTGGGCTAGATTTTGAATAAATGTAATTAGGCTTTGTCACACTTCTTTTAGACAGTCAACACAGACTTATTTCTTTTCTCTTTGATATAAAAAGCTCTTTTAAAATGGTTCCTTTTTAATTACTCCTGAAGATGTTCATATTTGAAGAAGGCTGTAAATGTCAAGTCTCAATGAGTCAGACCTAAAATGTTAGAAAGCAATCTACCTCCTAATGTTCTCACTCTGGCCCAATCCTTGTGAAGTGCCAAGAATTTCCTTGTAGGTGTTGAATGCTTTTTTATGGCATTAAAGGCAGGGAAAGCTGAAATTGCCTAACACCTTTGTCATGACTTAACCCCAGCTGGTAACTAAGGGCCACATGGCTGCTTGCTCATTCATCCTTCCTTCCAGTGGGATGGGAGGTGAATCGGAAAAAAAAAAAAAAAGTTAAAACTCATGGGTTGAGATAAGAACAGTTTAATAACTAACATAAAATATAATAATAATTAAAAAAAATTGTAATGAAAAGGAATATAACAAAGAGAGAGATGAACAAAACCCAAGAAAAGACAAGTGATACATAGTGCAATTGCTTACCACCCACTGACCAATGCCTGAGCAGCAATCTGCCCAGACCCAGTCAACTCCACCCAGTTTATATATGGGGCATGATATTCTGTGGTATGGAATATCCCTTCAGCTAGTTCAGGTGAGCTTCTGTGGCCATGCCCTCTCCCAACTTCTTGCAGAGCATGGGAAACAGAAGAATCCTTAATTTAGGACAAGTGCTACTTAGCAATAACTAAAACATCAGTGTGTTATCAACATTATTCTCACACTAAAATCAAAACACAGAACTCTACCAGCTACTAGGAAGAAAATTAGAACTATCTCAACCAAAACCAGAACAGCCTTGTAACGTATCGAACAGCCTGCATTAACCCCAAATATGTGTGATCTCCATACAAAAGAAACTATGACACTTTTCAAGAATTAAGTATATTATAAATTATATCTTTATTTTTGAAAGGCAGAGCCAAATCCAGGTTGCATTTCTTGTGTTGGTCCCACATTATTATCTATTTGGAGATAAAAATTAAATTAATGAGAGCTACTCGTGTAGGCAGAATCCTGCATAGAGAGGGGTCAGTGGGAGAGAAGTACAGGAAAAGAGAACTATAGAGTTATAAAAGTGTCCATAGATATGTGTACCCATACTAGCTCTATGCAATACTTTCTGCTCCCTCTCATCTCTTCTGCCTTGAGCTGCACTGTGGCATGTTAGAACTAATTTTTAGTTGGAAAACAGATGTAGCAAACTGCTAAGTGGTGAAAAGCAGCAGAGCATGGGCCTGATTTTATGAATCTCTTCAGTTTTTTAATGCTTTGGTATTTCCAGAATGTTATAGTATTATTCAGGAGGCAACCCAATCTTTCCACAAAATGGAATTTTGTGGAATTTTAATTCTTCCCTCAGTCTTATTTCTTTTTCAAGCATTAAGGGTCTTGAGACAGGTCTCCTTTTGCTCCTGCCATGTGACCCTCATGCTCTGCTGTGGATATCCAGAGGGGGAAAGCCTACAGAGCCATTCTTCTTACATCTGGTGATGAAGGGAATATTCACTCTGTGAGCTTGAATAATTCTATCAGAATTCATTTTGTTTATCAACATTAGTAAATTAACAGTAAATGTTTTATCAGCATTAGTAAATTAATAATTCCACCAGTTCAACATAAATGCTCAACATCCATTTACTGCTTCATCCGTTTTGTTATTCCTTCTGACCCTATCTATTATCAAGTTCATTTAAATTACTTTGTGACTAGGAGAGTCAGGGTATAGTAAACGTTGTTCAAAATGGTGACGTTTGCTGCTTCATATTGCTGTGCTAGGATTTAAAAGAAGGAAAGGTAATCTGTCTTCAAAATGTAACAAGTCGGAATAGGAATTGTAAAGACAGAAACTTCTTAAAAATTTGCATTAGCATTCTTTATACAGCCATTAAAGAATACAATAAAGCAAGTGGGGTTGGTGAACATGTTAGAGCTCAGATTGTTAAACTGTTTGGGCACTCTGACCCAGTGGATGCAGACAATCTCCAATAAATCCTGACATGATGGGCAAGATACCATTAAATTCAACAGAGCAGAGACAATACCAGAAAAATTTGTTAATATTGTTTACCACTTCCTGATATACCCCCTATTTCAGTTTACAATTCTAGCATAGGATAAAACTGACAGAAACTTTTCAAATTTTTTTTCTTGTTTCAGCTTGAATTTTGAATTTTTTTAATCAAAACTTTCTTACCCCGGAAAAAAAAAAAATTTCAAGATGGAGGAATTACAAATAGATAGTGCTGCTGATGTCAAAACCTCCTGTCATCTGTTTGTTCTGATGTTGTTTGGTTAAACTGCTTCAGTGCCTTGCTTTATGTTTATCTACATTACATTTCATCAGGCCATAAGTTTGTTACCATAAGGTCTTTTCATGGCAGTCAGCCTTCACCTTTCATAGTCTGGATTATATGTTTTATCCCCAAACTGTCTCACATGAGGCTTCATCTTCTTTTCTAGATTATGAACATATAAAAGATAGAATGGGCTCATCACAGATTCCTGTGAGATTTAATTAATGGCTACTTTTATTAGAAAAACTATTTATTTCTGTCTTGTTTCCTAATTTCTAAGGAGTTTTTCCTAACTTCTTATTTTTTTATTTTTTTTAACCCATGTGAAAATTGTGTTGCTGTTTAGTTGCTTCAGGAATGTACAGAGAAGGGGACCTTTTCAAACAGACTACAGATTCAGGCAATCCGTGTGGCCCATTCAGAGGCTGATTCAAATTGTTGAATTGTTTTATTCACCAGTGGAGAATTTTCACATCAGATCCTGCTCTCCGAATGGTTGTTATGTAAAAACATGATTCTCTGGATAGATGAGTCTGTCTAAAATCTCCCTGTGATTCTCTGAACCCCCTCTCTGTCCTAGTTATCTAGCTCAGCTAGAGGCAGGGCTTAACATTGCTACAGCTTTGCTGCTGTCTCAAACGGGAGGTCTAATAGAGTTCTGAAACCACTGCTAAATCTTGGTTGTGTGTATGGTTGGACGTCATGTGCCAACAAGACTGAACAAAGATTTTTCTGCTTGAGAACATTGTTTGAGACCATGCAGTCTTGCTTCTGGTCTATCTGTGTGTACACACATATATAAGTATATACTGCAGTGAAGAGTGATAGGGATGAATGCATTTAAGGGCCAATTTATTCTCTGACTGGAGTGAGATACAGAGAACTCTGACGTAGTGTTGGTTTAGAGTAGCTCCACACAGCATGATCTGGTGCAGGTATATTAATGTGGGTCCTCAAGGTTGATCTTTCAAGTCCACATGGCAATGGACCTGACCTAAGAGAGTCTGTGGCTAGGATGTTTCTGGTTCTGAAATTACCATAGTCCTTCCTAGGCTGGGATTCTCTACATAGCATTCAATTTTATTGTGTAGATATGCACTAGAACTCCTGGAACAACTCCCAAAGGTGATATGTCACATTTTGTTCCATAATGTCATGCATCAAAAATAATGTAATTTTCTGTCACAGAAAAAAAGTAATTTATTCTTCTGTGTGTCCTTCTAAAGTAGAAACTATGACTACACAGAAATTCATACAGCTCTGCGATGCTGAATTTCATTCACATCACACAGCATATCTTGCATTAATCCTCCAGTCACAGGACAGATTTTATTGTTATAACAACAATTTAGTGCAATATTACTTGATTGTTCAGATGTGTTTTATGCTGACATACTCTGTTTCTCCTAATAGCTTGAAGAAATTAACTCTGGACACTTTTAATATACTTATATAAAATGCATGGAAATATATATAGAATACAGCCACTTGAGGAACTTTGAGTGCAGTAACTTCCAATTTTCCTGATCATTCTCGATACATTTTAATGCCATCATAATGAAGATGAAAGACAGGGTTCTTATAAGTCAATTCATGGAAGGAATGCTTCAGAGAAAGCTACCTAATACATTTTAGGGTCAGCTGTGGATAGTTCTGTAGAAAGATATTTGTCAGTAGACGTAAACATAGAATGACAGACCTCTGAAAATGTCTCTGAAAACAAAAGTAGGAGTTCAGATCATTTATATGATCTTATATGAGTAAAAGATTTGATAGAATAACTGATTTATTTCAGTTGGGTTTCCAGAAGTGACCTTTGCAGGAACATAGCATGTTCTCATATTGCTCTTCAGGACTCAAGTCCTAATTATCTTTTATATGTGTAGAATGTAACATGGAGAACCAGAGTGCTGATCTAGACTGTAATCCAGGTATTCCTGAAGGACAAGAACTTGGGTTCTGGAATTCAATTTAAGCATGATAGAGACTGTTAGCTGTGAGTGAAAAATGTATTAAAGCCTTTCTTGAGATGATGTTGTGTGTGCAGACACAGACAATGGGAATGCAATTTCAGGTTGTTTTTCTGAGTAAATGATGTAGCATCTATCATTTTCCTAGCCAAACTCTGGTAAAATACTTGAAAAAATAACCTTTTGGGGGAATACTGAGTCATCATGAATTCTGGACAATCTGAATAAAGTGAATTCCATAGTGACTAAGCAGATGAAGACACTTTTTTATAAAGAGGATGTGCTGGGAGGCACTGGTTCTTGTAAAGGATGTTGCTTTGTGTGGAGTTGTGCAATTACTCATCAGTAGAGACTCCTGCCCTTAAAAAAAGATTCTTTTGGATTAAAAGCTGGCTTGATTTGTTATTGCACCATACACATAGGTATATCTCTTCAGCTTTCCAGAGGTATGTGTTTCTAATGGTCGTCTTCATATTTTCATATTTGTTATATATGAGGTTCATGAAAGCATATGTGTTAGAAATGTATCAGTTGTCACACTTTATCTTTTTAAAAAAGGAAGCATATTGGGGTTTTTTACATTTCTTACTGTAAAACTTTTTTCCAGCATTTTACCATCCTTTCATAGTTCTCCAACCTTTCAGCATCCTGTTGAAAAATATGGACAACAGAACTGCCACTCAGTGTAGTTCACTGATGCTGGACATCAACACATAACCATTTTACTGCTCACTAATGTCATGTCCTGCTCAAATGACAGAGTCAAGTTATTTGTGAGACCTTGACATTCACAATTAGAAACTCCTGTTGAGGTGTTCCTGACCCATTATTTGAAAAAATTCAATTTAGTATTCCTTTTGTTCTGAGCATGGCTGCCATTTCTAGGAGATTTTTCTGTCATAAACGTTTCCTAAACATCTCGTTGTTTTTGTTTGTAAGTGTTAGAATAGTAAGCAAGCTTGATGACATTGTATGCTATTGTTACTTAGTGGTTAACCAGGCACTGGAGCACCTACATTTTTATTAAAAGTAGTTGTATATTTATATTTGAATCTTAATAATTGTGTTGAATAACATCAAGCCTGAAAAAAAACCCTGAGGAATGCTACTAACATACTGATTGTAAGACAAATGACAAAAGGATCTACTTTTTGGTACCTAACTATTGAACAGTAGGACAGATTGATCTTCTGTAGGCGCTAATTCTTAAACGAGATAATCGCTAGTTACTGGAGGTTCAAATATCTTCCCAGATTATTATATCTAGCCAGTTATCTGTATCACTCTTGTAGTCTCCTATAAAATTTATCAATTTGTTTGATGAGACCTATCCTCTGTAAAATCATTTTGGCTGGCATAAATTATTATTCTGTATTCATTAATTGAATCTCATATCAACTCTATTTTTTTCTTGGTTTAATGACAGGCTGGCAAGCCTATAATTACCTGTGTGAGTGCCATTACTCTTGTTGAGTATCAGCAGAGCACTAGCATCCTTCCAGGCTTCTTGAATGTCCCTGTAATTCTGAAACCAGAAATATACTTATCCAACTGTTTTGGGGTGTAAATTTGTTAATTTGTTTGATTGTACCAAGGTCTCAATTTTAAACGTATTTATACTTCATAGGCATGTTTGACACTACAGCATCTTCTTTTGAATACAACATTCTGCTTCCTTTTTAAACACATAAAGGAAAATTAAATAAACATTTTTACTTTTCCACATTATTGTGAATATTGAAAATCTATTTATGGGTGAGGGTATACCATTATTACAATATGCTTTGCTAAATCTTAAAAAAAATTTACTCTTATTTGCTTTAGCTTTGCTAGTTATGAGTTTTCCCAGAGATTGACTTCCCTAAACATTTTACTCCCTTTTCATTTGATAAATGAAAGTATATGTTATTTTAAATATTTTTATGACTCCCGCCTCCACTGAATATCTCTCTTAAGCAGCTACATACATGTAGTCACATGCTTGATTATTTTCCTTCAAATGAATGGTCTTCAGATTTAGAAAATTAGCTCTATTGGAGAACCTAGTTTGCATTGGAACTGGGATCTGTCTTCTGTTATGAAATTTAAATCATGTTGTGATTACTGATTCTTAGATATCCACAGTGTTTCAGTCTAGCGATTAATTCATCTTTGGATATTGTGTGATTCTGATAACAATTACATCATGCCTGGTACAATGCCATTTGCTTTAGAAAATTATAATTTCTAGTATTTAGCTAAAATAGTTTCAGAGTTTGCATTCAGTTATGGAACACGGTTAAATTAGTCATGCAGAAATGTTTTTGATAGAAAAAACACAGGCTGGAGACCTGAGCCAGGCTGAGATGGAAATCTGAGTTCTGTGCCATACATCTTTTCAGATTTTGAGGTAACAAACTGAATGTAATTTTTGCTTATGCCTAGAAGTGTATGAACTCAATAAATTGGTATTTTATTGTGTTTTGAAAATATTGTTTGTGTTTGATTGTCTTCAGTTAAAATTATATGAAAACAACTGTGTATTAACTGCTCTTGAAAGGTGCAAGAGTCAGAAAGGAGAAAACAAAATATAAATATCATAGGAAGGATAATGCTAAAAGTACATTAAATGTATTTGTTAATTTTTACATGTTTCCTTAGAGCAATTAATTTGGATGCTCATGGTTGCCATAACAACCAGACGCATGTTTGAAGTTTTCTAATTTATGTAGACAGCTGAGGTCTGTTATGTTCACTGTTTGTGACCTCTGCATATGGCCTAGTTCTAGGTCTCACTCACCAATCACTCATCTGCTGTTGTTAGTCTGTGAAGCCAAGAAAGGTGAGGATAACCAGAGATTATTGCCAAGTCACTGAAAGATACTGCTGCCATTGGGTAGAGAAGACAGCTTTTTATGGCATTGTCTGTATAGGTGGATTTATCGAAGCATGCAATGTGTCTGAAGAATGGGAATTTTTTGACAGCATACCAACACTTTCTTGTCCCCAATCACTGCAGTGTGCCTAACATCTCAATTATGTACGAAGTGAACAGTGAAATAAACCATAACGTTCTCTTGATCTTTTATGTAATTGAAACAAAAAATGTAATGGCAGAGTCTACAAAAATATGTAGGTAGAGTTGCCCATTCACAATAAATTTTATTGGTTTGGAAGTGATGTTTCTAAAGAAATCTTTGTGATATCAAATCCACTGAGTTTACTAAATTTAATAGATCTTACAAACAATTCTAGATTCGATGGGCATGAAAAATGTCATCTATATCAAATACCCTCTGAACAACTCATTCAAGTTTGTTTCTTCAGTTCCTTTTTTTTTCTACGGAATAATTTTTTGTTACTGGTGTCCTCTGCTTAATACGAAGTGGATATTAGATTGAGTTGAAACAGTTGTGTAGTGAAGGAAAGGCTCAAGACTCTATCAAATTACTATTGTTACTTAAGAAATGTTAAGCAAAAACCTTGAGTGCTCTTTGTCTTCTGAACTATTGTTCAAAGCAGTCACCAATGTAAGGATAATGAGCACTGCTGATTTTGTCTTGATCTCCATCACAGATCTGGTTTAATTAGAAAGAACAAAGTCAACAATAGAAAAAGAACTGTGACAGAATTAAAGAAAAGGCCACTCTTGCATTGATATAGAGGCAATTCAGCTGAAATGTGGCCAAGATAAGAATGTCTCTAGAGTAGGTTTCATCTGTAGTAACAGCTTTAGATAAGGGAACCATACACACAGACTTGTTTTTAAAATCCTTTTTTTCTTTTATACTTCCTTTTGAAACAATATGAAAAACAAACAATGACTTCTTATATAAGAAAAAAGTTTTTCTTGCCTATCACTGTTTATGTACTGGATAGAAGATGTATGCACTGAATCCTAGGCACTGATTTAGGAAGATGTCACCCATCTGCTGGTTTTGGCAAATCTGCCTGAATTCAGTATTTCTAGATTTTACAAGAAAATAATGAAATAAACTTAAACCCCTTCTGATAAGTGTGGGAAAGTTGCTGCCTAGATTTCCTTACCATAAAAGCCATGAAATATTTTGCTAATGTGAAGGGGACAGAAAAAGTTAGAGAAAACTGTAACAGCAGAGTATGTACTTGTAGCTACAAATATAGCATCTCTTCTTTCAATAACTTTGTCAGAAATCCACCCACTCCTTTCTCATCACACGGCAGGGGTACCCCACAGAAAGAAGTCCCTCAGCTTCCCATCCTTGTCCGTAGAGCAAACCCTTCTTCTCTCTTGGACTAATGGGTAGGAGTAGACCAGGTCCATCAGAGCTTGCCCATTGCCAGGTCTGAAGGAGGATTTTCTCCATACCTCTCATGAAAAGGAAAAAGGGCAAGTATTTGCCATTATAGCCATGGGAAAATAAGGTTGCTACTGAGTTTCCATGTATAGATATCATTCCAGGGCACAAACCCTGAATGTGTAGCATGGTAGCAGAAGTGGACAGCTTGTGCAGAGGCCCCTCAGCTTTCATTTTGTCCTGGTCTTTGGCAGAAGGAGACCACATTGGTCTTTTTAGATCTGTTCTTTCTCCCTGTATGAAGCTGCAGCCATATGTTAACCCCAGAACAGGAGTGGGGCTACCCACTCAAGCCTTCTTGGTGAAGGGAAAATCTACCAAAACCCAAGAATGAATCTGCTTCTGTAATTACCTAGTTTATTGCAACCACAGAGACAGTGTTTGTAGTAAAGTCTCCCTGTGATGCCTAGTGTTTAATACCTCTCAATATTCCCTTATGGCATAAAACATCAGGACAGAAAACTATATTCTACTGCCCGGGAGGTTTGTTTTTGGCACAGATCTTGGTCTCTCTTAGTTAAATCAAGGATGTTTAAGATGGCAGCTTCTTCTACCTATTAACAATTAACACAGAAGTATGCCTGGAGTTATTCATACTGCCAAACCCTGGCATGCAAGGTGGTGGACTATTGTTCTTATTGTAAAATATGTTTAAACTTCACCAGAAAATTTTTCAGACCATTTCAATCAGCCTCCTGTTTTAAATTGCCCTTCAGAGGAATCTACCTCTTCTATACAGGTTGATGAAGGAGCTAAATACAAGGAAATATTGAAACTTACTGCACCCCATTGTTGGGCAATTATCAGATAGTTTTCACTTGTAGTACTGACTTCAAAGAGTAGTTCTCATTATACACCTAGTGTTTCAGAAATGGGCCTTTGTAATCATGCAAACTTTTTTTCTCCCAGGTAAATTAGTACTTGGTATTATTGAGTTGGGCTTTTGAAATTCTTTGGTCTTTTAAATTCCTTTTTTTTGAGTTGGGCTTTAGAATTCCTTTTATTTGAGTTAACTGAAAAAGAATAATTTCAACTTTTTGGTACAATTTTACTAAAGCTGTATTCTTAGAGGCATTACCTTAAAAGGGGCTGTAAACATTTACAGTACATAGTTCAGAATTAGCATAGTTGATGGGGGAGTATTTTATAATTTTTATCACTCTTTGCCATGCCTCACTTACCTGCTAAGTGCGGTGTGCTCAGTGCAGTCTAGATGGATGAAGCAACATACTTGTAAATAACAGATATATTTATACTGCTTGCTGATCGGGAAAGAAACATCATTGCCACATACTATGTATCCAGAGTACGTTTAAGACTTGCAGTACTCTCAGATCAGTTTTTCAGTTTGTCTCCAGAAAGTTTTCAATTTTCACATATTTGCAACGTGATGGAAAATAACAGGGCTATAAAACGACATCAAAGTTAACTTTACAATTGACATTTCTGGTTTTTTTACCAGTCTCTTTTAAAACTATTTTCATGTTCTACACAATAACATGAGAAAGTGTGGTTAACACAATTTAAATCCACTTATTTGCATTTCAGGCTTATCAATATGCATTTACATGTCCGTAAACTCTGACAGTTTTCTTAGCCCAGTGAGAGAAAAATCTAGAGGTCACTCAATCAGAAAACCTAGATACATTTGCAAAGGCCAAGATATTAAAAGATATTTGAGTAATTATAGTTCACTAAAATGTAGGTTTAGCAGTCTAAAATGTGAGGCTTACCTTTCAGGCTTACTAAACAACCTTGTATTTTCATTGACTTCTAAATAATGCAAAACTGTTGACTGAAACATTCAAATGGGTAAGCAATTAAGAAGGAACTGCAAAACGTTATACAAAATTCTAATTTTTTCTAAGTTATACATTAAGAGGTGTAAAACCACAAGAGAAAAGTTAATCTTGAAACATGCGTATGTGCAATTTCCTGTTTAACAGATTTATAACTGAACAAGTTGACTGAGAGAAGGAAAAACATAATTTTCCCTGTGAGAAGGAAGACTTGTATTCTATCGCTCATTTTTCCAACACACTTCAGAGGAATAAGACTACAAAATCAGATATTTCTTATATGTAGTTCACAGGCCGCAGGTTTTGACATATTCAAAATCTTTTGCTGATTTCATGGAATCATCAACTGAAATTTGTAAGCAAGTATTTTCTCTGTGTACCTGCAAAGAAGTGGCTGTTTTCATCTTAGGGAAAGAAGGAAAAAGAAAACTTTTCTACTGCTGGCAGTAATACAAGCTCACTAAAAAGGGGATGAAGGCTCTGAGTGGGGCAGAGGAAAGCTGTCTGGATCAAAGAGTGAGCAGCTGTGACTGTGCTGTTGGGGTTGGGGAATGGGATATGCACAGCTAGATGTCTGTGAAAGCCTGGACTTGCCAGGAGATTGTGTCTTACTCTCTGCTTGTGACAGACCAAGTCATAGCACAACTGGCTGTCCTAAGGAAGTATTCTTCAGTCAATATCAGGGTGTTATTTATGTTGAGAACAGGTGATCTATTGCATTAATATATTTTCTTTAAGACTATGGGCCAATGTCTTTAATAAATTCCTAGACAAATGTAAGGAAACAATGACTCCTATGTGACTGGGTCTTCTGAACTGTGTTGGTGGTCTAGCCAACAGCTTGGAAGGAAAGGAAATGTTGAAAGAGCATATGAAATAGACACCTCCCCAGGTTGTCCAAGGACTTTAGATCATTAGGTCTATTGGCTTAACAATGAAGACCTATTCAGTGGTGGGTATCGAATGTGTCATGGTTCTAACCACACTGTCCGTAAGAATGAAGTAGACCCTTAGCTTTACTACAGAGTCCTCTTGGAAGAACCTAGGTCATCTCCCACAGGGAAAGAGCAGGGACCCCAGAAGAGACTGTAGACAGAGCCCTCTGTTTTGACTGGAAAGGGTGGTCAAAGGAAGAGGATCTGGTTCCAAGCTGGTAGTGAGACAAATGGAAAGCCCAAGGACTCTTATTGTTGGCTGGCTCTGGAGTACTGAGGGAGGGACTGGATCAGAAACAAGGCTAAATCTGTGTTTATCTTTGACCCACTGCGACAGTTGACCTTACAGTTCCACAGTCTATTTTCTTTGCACTTTCTTGTGCCTCTTGTCATCTCATGGTGTTATTTCAGTGTGCCTTCTTGTTTCCTTCTTTCAGGCAGTATGACCTTAGCATCTAAATTCTCCACTGCCAGCCTTGAGGGTCCCTGTTCTCTTAGACTGGAGTAGGGAAGACCATCATAGACATAACTTTTCTTCAGAAGATGTCAGCAATATACCAGGAGGCAATTTCAGCAGATATTTGGTGCCCCTGTATTACTGGAATGTCTGTCTTGGGAGGGAGTATGTTACTACCTATTTTTTAAGAACCTGTCAGAAGTTGAGGGGTTTTTCAGTTGTTTTTTGGTGTATTGGTTTTTGTTTTTGTTTTTGTTTTTGTTTTTGTTTTTTTCCCCCATTTAAAGTCAAATCCTTTCCCAGATGAAAATTAATTGATCAGAATGTTTTGATCCTTTGGGTCTAAAGAGCTCTTGGTGTCCTTGGAGATGTCAGAGATTTTTGCTTTCATCAGTAAAAGGTGTAAAATTTCCTACTTTATTGTCACATTTCAACAAAAAGTCTCTGGATGAAATGTCAAGTTCTTGATCTCTGGGGTATGTACAATTTATGTTTGGATCAAGAGCTTGGTTTAGAGCAAATCTGCTTATTCCCCATTTATGCTTTGGTTTGCACTTTGAAGCAGTCTCACTTGATCCTTTCAGTATCCTTTTTGGATGTCCTTCCGATGAAACTGAGTTGGGAGATGTGCTCCAGGAGTGGCTTCAGATACAAATGGTCATTCAAGGGACCAGGCTAGAGTTAGCCCTAAGTTTAAAAAGCAAACCCAACTGCCACTGAAATGAATATAGTGTCGACATTAAATCCTTATCACCAACTATTTGGCTTTATAGGTTCACTGGGACTTGTCTGCATTATTTTCTAGCTAGACATAGCCCTCATGAGATGCTGTGCTGAATAAACAAAGCTAAACAAAACTAAAAGCGATATCTTGACAACCCAGGCATATTTTATTACAGATTCCAGATCAGTGTGTACCTGCAAAAATCCAATTGCATATCTGTATTAAAATATAATGGTATTTTTTTGTATTGTAACATAAAAGCAGTGAGAGTGCGTTTAGTTGGTATTTTATAGAAGGAAGTATTTGATAGGAGTATGTTAATATGAACCTTGATGTATTTTTCTGCATTAGTCGCTGAAGTAATTTAAATTAGTGGTTCATTGTGATGAGTTTTAAGGTAATGTATCTTATTAACAACAGAGTATGTGAAAGTTTTAGGTTCATAAAGGGTTTATAATTAAGCCATGAAAATTAATTTAGCCATTTATAATGGATTGTTAATTAGTTTGCTATCAGGGCTGTCACTTCCAAACTTTCTGCAGAAGGTGAATATTAGGTTAGTTCTGTCTCTTGAGGTTTCAGGGAGGTTTATGATATTCCTTATAAAGGTATTACTGTCCAAATTTTTATTTTGAAGATAACTCCTCGTTCCTGCTGAATGTTTAAGGATAATTATTTTGAATGCTGATGATTTCTATTCTGCCATGTATGCTTTTTGGCATAATTTCCTGGGTAATCAATGACATTTTTCCCCCCATGTGGCACTGATTACCACAAATAATTGAACAAAATGGAAGTAACAGAAAATCCTGTCTGAATGCTGGAATAACCTTGCTGTACTCTGAGTTTGGAGTATACCAATTACCTTTTAAAAGAAGGTTAATTGATTATTTTGGGAAAGTGTATATTTCAGAAACGAAGTTACCTTTATTACAAAGATATTTGGTGTAAAATATTATGCCAGCAATACTAAATCCTGAAAATTAGTGAATATTATTGAGGTCTCTTCTGCACAGAGGTCAGAGTGTATACAGCGTAACAGTAGTTTTCTGTATGTTGCATCTGTAACTAAGCCCTTCAAAATAATGAAGTGAGATGCTGCTTCTGAAAAAAAACCATTCTGGTCTTTGTATAATAAAAGTATTCCCCCTCCCCCACTCCCCTGTTTTTTGGTGAATGCTATCTCTAGTGGAATTAATGTGGTGGTATTTACAGCTGTCATCACTTAGACTGAACAGAGTTGAGGCAACTGACAGTTTAAAGATTTCTGACTGATGATCCAGGCTTCTTCAGACTCAATCTGCCATTATGCTGATTTTAGATGCATTTGGATTAATTCTACCACTGTAGCCTCTAGAAACTTTATAAAAACTACAGTTACAACATAAGCTCTACAGACTCTAGTTATAAACCAAGATTTTTTTTCTCTGTGGTTAACTTCAGCTTGTTAAATCACATGAACTGGTTTAATTCTACCCTGGGCTATGAGATAAACTCAAAGTTTAAGGAGTTCCAAGTATGTTGGGGTACAGCTGGAAGATGTATTTGCATTTTTAATACAACTGTAAATTGCTTTGCCTTGTGGTTTTGTCAAAATAACAGTTATGTATATAATCTGTGACCACAGGGAATTGCTCCAGACAGGTTTCTGGAGTTTCCCTACATGGATTTAACCTTGTATTCACTTGGTGTAACATCAATGAATGAGGCATAAATATATATGTCATTGGAGTGAAGTGGGAGGTTCTTCAAAGCAGAGAGTCATTCCAAATAAGAGTTATACTAAGGAAGAAAAAAAGAGGGCATGGAGTACTATTAGGGTTGGTTGGTGGACTGACTTTAACAACAGAATTTCAAATGATGGAACAGCTGAGAGCCTGTCTAACCAAACATGTGCAATTCCATCTTATTCACTAATCATGGTTATTTTACTGACAAGTCAGTATGTCATTGTCTATGTCATAAGTCAGCCTGGTGGTAGCGTGGAGGAAGTAATTAATGTTGTTTCATTTCTGTACTTACTGTTAGTACTGGTTTATTCATGGTATTTGTATTTTATCATTGTCATGGCTCTTTGAAATGGGGGTAGAAGAAATTCCTTAAGCATAAAATGGAGAAAATTTTAATTGATTTATTTTCAACAAATAAAATACATTTATTCAAAGTAAATCAAATAAATTAGGTTCTATAGAAGTCTCAGTGCAAATTTATTAACTTCATAAGGATTAATAAATGTAAGGAGTGAAAAGCCTGGAAGTGTTTTGAGTCTACTTTCTAAGGCTACACTTGTTTACTATTTCTGGATTGTTTCCATAAGGGAAATATTACTATTTCAGAAATTTATTTTCCCATTCTACTTTTATCTTAAAAGTATTATTGCTTTTTAAATTGCTTTTCCAAAGATTTCTGTAGTCCTCATAAAAGGTGATGCATCCTTGAATTCTCTATTGGTTTCTGAAGAAATAGCCTGAGAAGTAGACATTTCCTTCAATCTTTTTGTTAATAATAAGTATCATTAAACACAATGACATGTAGAGTTGTAGAGCTCTGAATTTGGTGAACTAAACTTACCATAATGTTCACTTACAAATGAAAATAAATGTAGGTCTCAAATATCTGGTTTTCAATGATAATTCTGGAGACAGCTGGAGAAAAGGAATATATTAATTATTCTAATATCAACTTTTCTTTTTTAATTGCATTAAAAATAATCAAATTAAAATCTTAAAATAGCTTTTCCTGTCTTTGTCAGCTGTTGTGCAATTTCAGCAGGAAAAGGGCAGGACATTGCGCTATCTAAAAGAATTTTAGTAAATAGGTTATTATAAAGATAGAAAGTAGCTGGTTTTATTGTCACCTAAATACAGAGTTATGTAACATTTTAGGCTGCTAAAATGAAGATAATTCCATCCATACTGAAAAGCTGATGAAAAGGTACCATATAGCTTTTAAATCGTTGTGAGTATCAGGCATGAATTTAGGAAGAAGACTTAGAACGCACTTAGAAGACATTAGTCCAGAGACTGAGCTATCACGGACTTTGAGAAGGGGTGAAGTGTGTTATGAAACCAGACATTAAGGAAAGTAAATGGTTTATATTTCCTTCCTTCCTTCCTTCCTTCCTTCCTTCCTTCCTTCCTTCCTTCCTTCCTTCCTTCCTTCCTTCCTTCCTTCCTCCCTTCCTCCCTTCCTCCCTTCCTCCCTTCCTCCCTTCCTCCCTTCCTCCCTTCCTCCCTTCCTCCCTTCCTCCCTTCCTCCCTTCCTCCCTTCCTCCCTTCCTCCCTCCCTTGCAAGGTCAAAAACCCATCTGCATCTGAATTCTTCCTAGGCCATCTGCTATGAGCTGGGACATAAACAAGCATTTCTGTCTACCCAGGCCCAGTCTCGTTTCAAATCCTCTGTAGTAAGCCTTCTGCATTTTCCTTATTCACATGCAATTTCACAGAAATATTTTTTCAGCCCTTTTTGCATTTTTCTGCAACCTGATTCACCATATTTCTCCTGTGGCAGATTCTTTAATACCTAATTGTGCTGGGTTTTTGTGTGTGGTGGGGGTTTTAGGTAGGGGGGGAGAGGGGCTACAGTGGTGGACCCTGTGAGAAGCTTCTCGAAGCTCCCCCAGCTCTACGTCAGAGCCACCTCTGCACCAAGGCCGAGCCAATCAGTGATGGTGGCTGTGCTTCTGTGATAACATATTTAAGAAGGGGAATCTAGAAGAAGGAGTTGGAGTTGTGAGGAGGAGCTGTGAGGAGGACATCTATGCAAACACTGAGGTTAGTGGGAGAAAGGAGGAGGAAGGGGGAAGGTGTGCCAGAGCAGACTCCCCTGCAGCCCGTGGTGAGAGGGCAGGCTGTCCCCCTGCCACCCATGGGGGTCCACAGTGGAACAGATTGTTGTCTGTTGAGGAGCCCACGCCACAGTAGATGACTGATCCCAAAGAAGGCTGGGACTCTATGCGAAGAAGCCCCTGTTGTAGTTTGGCACTGGGAGGACCCATGCTGGAGCAGCTCAGGAAATGCTGCAGCCTGTGGGAAGGACTTCACATTGAGAAAGTTTGTGGAAGATTCTCTCCTGTGAGAGGGACACTGCGCTGGAGCAGGAGAAAAATGTGAGGAGTCCTTCCCCTAAGGAGGAAGGAGCGGTGGACTGTAACCCCATCCCTGCCTCCTGCACCACTGGCGGAGAAGAATTAGAGAAATCGGGATCAAAACTGAATTCGGGAAGAAGGGAGGTGTGGGGGAAGCACTTTTAAGAGGCAATGCTTCTCACTGGTCTGCTCTGTTAAGTGTTGTTTTTGTTAGTGTCTGAATTAGATTGATATTCTTTTTCTTCCCCTAATGAGTCTGTTTTTTGCCCATTGACCATAATGGATGAATCATCCCTCTCTGTCCTTATCTCGATTCCAGAGCCTTCTGTTTTATTTCTTCCTTCCTATTCCTGAGGGGGAAGAGGCGAGTGAGTGGTTGTGTGGTGCTTAGTTGCCCTCTGGGCTCAAAGTATGACACTAATCTTTTTCCTGAGGCACTTGTTTTGGGAACTTGTTTTAGTTATGCCTGCACTATCCTAGACTGTAAAAATCTTATTTCCTATTAGCTTTCAAGCTGCCATAACAAAAAGATTGGCAATATTACTCATTAAACTAAATAACCCAATCTCTAAAATTCTCCCACTAACCCACCTCTCCTTACTATGTCAGTTGTGGCTAGAGATGAGGGGATGTGGTGACCTTGGGTTCTGCTCTTTCCATGCATCACTCAGTAAAACTGGCAGTACCAGGGAAGGGAAGGAAGCTGCTCTCACCATGGCTTTTGCTGGATTGAGTGTAAATGGAATGAACAAGCATTTATGAAGGTTTTCTTTTTTTCCCTTCTTTGAATTATTAATTTTTGAACTCTTTGTATTGTTTAACATTTCTGTCTTCTAAGAAAGGAAACAATAGCTAGAGGCATGTAATTAGGATATTTAGAGTAATCCATCTGTAAATATGTGTATGGAATAATGCATTTGAATGTAGGAGCAAAAGATGGATTATTCTCATGTTTCATTTACACATGTGTTTATATACAGCCATATTATTTTTATTTGTCACTGACAATACAGACGCGGGGTCCTTTTGTATAAACACTTGTTAGTAAGCCTTTTCTCATGTAAGTTGAGATATTCATCTGAGCAAGTGCATGGACTCTAACGTGAAATGTTGGCTTTGACTGAGTTATTTTACTGTGAGAAAATGCATGCTGAATGGAGAACTTTGTGAAATAAGGTAGAGCTTGGTGAGAAGACAATGAGGCCAGTGTCTGGCACTAGCTTGCAATATGTTTGAATAACATGTCAACTTTAGAGTGAAAAAAAGAAAAAAAACCAATGAGCAGTCATCTCAAATACAGTCTACTTTGAGCTGTCGACTTAAAATATCTATGGCAACTCCTGTAGCTGAAATTTTACAATTGTTGAAAATGCAGTTTGATTTCTTTGACTGTCAATGAAATTCCATCCTTTAAAACTTTTCTGGCGTGCAAGAAGACAGTGTTCTGCTCATATTTTGTCTTTGCATTGTTCATATAGTTATTGTCCTTTAGAAACTTTAAAAGTTGTCTTTGTACCTACTCTAATGATCCTAGTAATGTTACTAGAGGCAAAAAGTATGGCAACATTCTCCTTAAATAGCACAGAAATAATGATTTAAGGTTATAATGTGCCATTTTTATAGGGATCTAATTTTGTTCCAGATGGCAAACAGGGTTTAAGCTGTTTCATGAATTAAACAGAAGAGGCAGATTTTAGTTGTTACAAACAAGATGTCTCTCAGTACAAAAAGAAAGTCAAATGTATTTTTCATAATAACTGCTCTGAAGTGTTTATTAGCAAATATTGACATTTCTAAGAGGAAAGGTTTTCTTTCCTACCCTCCGAGAGACAGTACAATTTCTATATCCATAGAAAGCGAAGAGTTAATATAGTCCATATTGTGATTTACCCTGGAATAGGGCCACCACTGAGGCTACCATGGGAGTTTATATCTACTAGCATGCCTTTGTTTTCTGGGCCTAAAAGGGAAGCTTGTTAGATCTGCCTTGAACCAGGCTGATATCTGGCCTTTAATAAAAAGCATGGAAAGCCTCCCTTTTTCTTATACCTTTCTGAAGTTAAGTTTTCTTATAACTTTCTAAAAGCTGATTTGCCTGTCCAGGGTTAACAGAAGGGTTTGTAACTCCTTCCTTGAACCTCACCTTCCCTGTGAATACAGTCCCTGCTCTATATGATTTTTTTAATTACCAGAGACGAGTACTTGTATAAGGGGGTTCATTAAAATTTATGTATATAGGAAAGTCTACAACCTCCCTGAGATATGCATACTTCGACAGGAGGATAACAGCTTGTCCAAGTTTATATAGCTTTTTATTATTCTTTCATGTCAGTGGAAGCAGGAACTCTGAATTACTGGATCAATACTGCTAATAGTTATAAACATATTTCCATCATTAGCAAAATACTATCTCTAGTAAAGAGCCTGGAAACAACAATAATGCCAAACAGATAAATGAGAAATGGCCACATTATCTAAAATATCTGATACTTGCCTTCCAGAACCAAAAGTATATTGTAAAGGTCATCAGAATCATGTACATTAAAATCCATTGATTTTATTCTTAACATTATATTTTTCAACAACAAAATGTCATCTAATAAGAATTGTTCTATTTAGTGCTAGATTATACTTGATTTATCATTGCCTTTCTCAGTTCTTGGTCCAAGTGTAGTATACATAAAAAAGGAAATGGAAGTATTTTAATCAGCATAAAATTCCTATTGAACTCATATGTACAATACAAATTCTTTCATTAGTGCCACAGTTATGTTTCTGTTTAATGTAAGGTAAATGAGCAATAATATTGACTTGAGTCATATGTTAAAATATAATATATTTCATTTAAATGGTCTTTTCGTGTCTTGCTAAAATGTTTTTACTGGGAAGGTTAGTGATTTTGTGGAGGTTTCTGTTTCCCTTTTTTTTAATCAGACTTTCAACACTTTGAAGTTTTCAAATAATTTTGGCTGGACCAAGCCTGTAGCCTTTAGGTAGTCAAATGTGCCATAGAAAGACATCAGGGCAGTGAAAGAAAGGTGTGTTCTGTCTTTAGCAACCAATAGATGCAAAATTGTCTGCTATGACACACTCCGTCAACGGCTGGTTTCTATATAGTCTTAGTAGCTGAAAAGAGGGCTAGAGAAAAACCATACAACTAGCTGCTATTCCCATTAAAGCTCGGGTTTTAAAATGTCTGCTCCACTCAGCTGTGCCTTTAAGGATGGGAATAGTTGGATTTTGAGATTTGAGCTCAGATTAATCCCCTTGGAAATATTCCTCAAGATGAATGGTGTCTGGTCTTTTATACTTGAGTTTCTGTTTAAGCTTTCTGAAGTGTTTGTAGTGAGATATGCATACTGTTACTTTTGCCTAGTTACCTTAAGTCTTCTTTGAGTTGTTCATGTGTGTTCCTGCAAGTTTTCATCTCAGAAAAAAGTAATCCAATTCCTGACAATGAGTCACAGATTTTCTATTTATTTTACCTCTTCTACTACAGTCCAAGATGGATGACCATCAGATTATTTTTTTGAACAATTGCTAAACCCACAATGTTTTTTAAATTTATCACCGCTGTCTCAGAGAAGCATATCTCAGATTCTCTTAAAGAAAGATATCTCAGAGGACCTTTCACTGCTATTGCTCTTGATAGAAATTTTTCAGCTTTCAAGTATGCTTGGAAATCTAGGTCAAAGGTTTGTAATCCTGAATAAATCTTTGACTATCTCTAAATTCCTTCTTTATCTCATTTATAGACACCTTCTTTTTCATTAATATCTCCTAGTCTGTGATGGAGCCATTAACAGTACTTGGCTTCTCAACTAGTTTTATATTGATTTTGTGTGTTGTATTGGGAGCTTAAGTTCTCATCTTCTTTATACTTTTTTTTTTGTTTGTTTCTCTCAGAAGTTCCTGCATTTCACATGCTTTCACTTTCAGATGATAGCAAAAGAGTCAGTCTTCAGAATGGGTTTATAGGTTTTCTTTCAGGATTTTAAAATACCTGCAGGTAGATAGTCTTTTAGGGGAGAGGAGGTAGTTGTGAAATACAATCTCCATGCAAGTTGTAGTCTTCTTATAGTTTTCACTGTCTATGAATTATTCATGTAAAGCAAAGTTTCTGCTATAAGGATCTTGAAAAGAGGATCTTGTTCTGTCCATTAGTGAAAAAAGACAGAGGTTCAAAATCTAGAAAACATTTTCAGGAAATGGAAAGTCTATTAGCATTACTTACAGTAAAGAGCATAATAAAAAGAGGAAAACCAAAGTGTATTTCTAGCAACTACAAGTTGACCCTGATTTCTCAAACTGCAAAGATATGATGATCTTTGCAATAAGGATGTAATTCTTGTTTAATTAGCGAAATTGGGACAGAAGATTTTTTTCCATGAAACTCATTCATCCTGGGTTTATAGGTTCAGACTAGATATGAGGAAGACATTTTTCATGATGAGGGTGGTGAAATACTGGAACAGGTTGCTGAGAGAGGTGATAGGTGCCTCATCCCTAGAAACATTCAAGGCCAGGTTGGATGGGGCTCTGAGCAACCTGATCTAGTTGAAGATGTCCCTGCTCATTGCAGGGGGGTTGGAATAGATGAACTTTAAAGGCCTCTTCCAATCCAAACCTTTCTATAATTCTATACTACAAAGGTAATGGGATAAAGAATCAAATAAGTTATTTATGTATGTATAGAGAGGTGGAGCTGGCTTACATTTTGGTTTATAGTTTGTGTTTTTTTCTTGCCTCCTGCCATGCTGCTTTCCAAACTAGAGGCCCCTTCTGATGTTTCATGATGTGGTAGTATGATGGTTAGTAGAATTAAAAATGAAACAGGAGATTTTCATATGGTATTAAACTACCAGCATGTCATTCTGACCTGTGCGAAGGGAAGTCAGTGGCCCAGAAAATCATTTAGCGTATTCCATAAAACAGCCAATGACAGAAAAGACAATGGTTCTCTACAAAAGAAGATAAAGCCAAAAACTGTTTCTGATTAGCTCTGACTTTGCTTCTGAGATATAATGGCTGGGGTTGTAAGTGTAGCAGCTGCTCAAAAAAAAAAAACCTAACAAGGAGAGACCAGGAGGGACTTTTATAATTAATTGATCTGACTGTTTCTGTGAAGCAGATCTCAGTATTTCTCCTAACAATTTCAGCATTCAACACTATCTTCTAATACTACTTACAGCATGTCTTCTGGAAGCAAGGCTTGCCTTGGTTTATATGACTAAATCCTGTGTCTTATTGTGCAAATAGCATCCCATAATTCAGGTGACTCATTGTACAGTTAGAGGAGCAGATGAGAAAATGGAGACGGGAATAACTGGAAAAGATTCCAAGCTTAGGACTTTTTTTGTTGAAGAGGAAGAAGCAGTTGGACAGAGAATGGCTCAAATTTTTGAGCTCTAACTAGCAGATTAGCAGACTATGTCTATCATTCTACTTTTGGCTTAAAGAAAAGATTACATTGGATGGACTTTTGAAAAAGCTTCCTTCCCTAAAAGTATCTATTTATTGAGAAAAAAACAATGATTTAAATCCTCTTATACTTAAGTACTCATCACATCAGCTGGAGAACAGAAGTTCTAGGAAGAGGCAGTAAATTGCCTCTCTTTTACGAGATAGCCCTTGAACATATTGTTGAGCTTTGATCACAACAGTATTTTATTATTACCTGAGAAGATGTGCAAAGAACAAGATAGGTTGGTTCAAATTAGAATGTAGAAAGTGAATGTTTGTTGATGGATATAAATCCTAAGTCTATCTGAAGAAAGGATGAAATGGACTTTCGGGTTTGTGTCACCTCAGGAAAAGAACAGAAAACTTACTTTCATAAAGGTATGTTGCTGAATTCCCCAAAATGGCCTTTTCTTGTTGTAATCTTGTTCTAATTGTAAAAATTGGAGGAGCCCATAGTCCATTTAACCCATGAACTACTGGAGAGGCACAAGTAAAATCACTTACCATTAAACTAAACTGTCAGGAGACATCTGCTATTCAGCTTACAACCTTCCTAGTCATGTGCTTTATTCTATACTGGTTATCCATCAGTGTTATCTTTATTGAAGGAGCAGTGGTGATTTTGTCTGCAAATGAGGCTTCTTTTTTTTAGGCTCTGAAAAAAACTGTAACTAAATGATTCATATAACCAATGTTTTGCAAACCCTGTGTAGTACAGGAATAGATTTTTATTCTTTAAAAAAACTTCAACTATATAGATTGCACAGTTGCCCTAAGCAATATATTCTAGTATTTTCCTATCTTTACCACTAGAAGATTATCCTAATAATTAAATTTGTGGAAATTTTTGCACTTTATATATTTAAATATATACAGTATAATATATATTTAAATATATTTATATTTTAAATATTTTGTTGCTTCATAATAATTTCTCCTATTTAATTGGTAGTGGAGCAGTCCTTTCATAGACTATCACATCTGTTTACTTGTTAGTACTGGCTCATTTCTTGTTTTGTATAGAGAAAAAAAATTGTATAAATGACTGAAAAAAAATTGTAAAAATTAGTTCATTTTCTTTAGTTAAAAACATTCCCTTTTAAGGAAGACATATCAGACAGGATCTATGAACAGACTATATTGAGTGTTATGGTTACTTCTGCTTCAGTTACTGTGGTTGATTATTCTGAAAAGACTATGGTTGATTAAGGTATTTTCTTGGAAAAAAGCAGGCACTTCAGCAGAAAAAAATTAAGACGTGTTACAAATTGTGCTCTTGTAGTCTGCAATAGTTTACAGAAGAAGACTTTTTTTTTTTTTTTTGTACTGTAAGAATTACATATAAAAAGTAAATTTATTGATAAAAATCTCATATTTCAAATACAGGAATTATCATTACTTTCCATGAGCATGCACATAATTCCTGCAGCAATGAACAACTGTGTCATTTCTTCAGGTTTTAAAAACTACTGAGAAGCAAGAACATGCTTCTTTTCAATAGTTGTCTGTTTTTATCCTGCATATTTTTGTCAGTCATGCCAATTTTTGCTTTTCTTAGGTCTTTGTCTTCAGCTCTGAAGGCCACTTCTGCCCCTAGGTTAGCCACAGCCAATCCTTCTGAAGAACACTGCACAGGACTTCCAAACAGTCCAAGCACAATATTATATACTGCACATTTATGTAAAAAATTCAATTATACCTAGCCAGTTAATGGCCACTTAATCCAATTGATGCCTAAATAAATTCAGAACCTTGTGATCTGTAACAGCAAGTGACAAGAGATGATAAAAGCTTAAAGTAGCTTCTACTGGCATATCATGTCATACATGAAAGAGGAAAGGAAGAAAATAAAATGGTTTTACCATTTTCCTTCTCTACGCATGATGGTTGAGAACAGTTATTTCGAAGGGGTTGCAACATGTATTTAAGTGTGAAGAGTGTTTAACCTTGTGACTGAAAATGTATTACTTCAAACAGACATGAATTCCACCCTTGCCATGGATAATTAGAACACGAGAAAAGATGAAAGCCTTTAGCAGAAGAAAGTGAAACTGTGTCTTGTATTTATTTCTCGAAGTGTGAGTCTAAAGAATTAAATTTCAGAGGGGATGTGTTATTAGGCAGAGAGGACAATTCAGAATAAGATTTTGAGTAAATCTTGGAAGACAGTAGTTTACTGAAATTTTAACCCTCAGAAAAGGAAGTTGCATCTTCTTTCACCATAAATTGAATTATTTTAGCCTGGATCATGATCACTCGTTCTTAAATTAGATCCTTTCCTTCAAATGAAATGTTTTTTAAGCATAGATTAGCATTTCAGATCAGAAGCTCAGAGGCATCTGGGAATCTGATCAAGGTCTCAGCATGAATATGCAGTTAGAATATTTTGCAATATATGAACTATACAATTGTCAAATTCTATAATCATTAGGAAAAATTAAAAATTGCTAAGTGTCTTACAGTTCAGTTGTTTTCTTCCTTTATTTCCTAAGGATATCAGCCCTTACTTAAGAACTTCCATTAATCGGGTAGAAGATATGACCTTTACCTACAAAGCTTACCTGGTGTGTATCCTTTGAATATGACAAATACAACCCAACAACTATTTCCTATTATTTCATTTCCTAACTGGAAGTCGAATGGGCATTTCATTTCTGGTTTGACTTCTCTAGCCCTGCTTTTATGAATTTTGTTTTCAGAGACTGGGTCTGAAACCCGTGAATTGATAAAAAATTTGTGCTTCATGTTTCCCATTGCAAACAATTTCCTTACTGTGGTTACTGAAAGCAAAGGTAGTGAATATTTAAACTATCATAACATCTTATGATAGTATCATCAACACCACAAGAGAATTCCAAAGAGATAAAACAGAAACCATGGCTGCAGCATTTGAATGTGTTTTGAAAAGTCTTTGAAAATGCGAAGATTTTTGTCTTTTACTAGGAACAATTTAATAATATTAGAAAACTGAACAAAGCTATATCACAAAAATTGGAGTTAAAAAGTAACTAACTGCATTGTTGACATGAGAAAGACTTCCAGTCCATTTTCTTGAACTTTGAGTGGCTTATCCTGTGGCTGGATTGTGAAATCACTTAGCCACTCAGACAACATTATAATACCTTACTGAAAATGTCTTGCAACCATTTCTTCTTTATTTGTATTAATATTTCAGTGTACTAAATTGCAGTAGAAATGTTCTCCCTCCACCCTAGTGTATGGGTGGTATGTGCTTATTAGTCTTTCCTCAGGATGTGTGCAAAATATGAAAACGAATCAATGAACAAGGTACCTTAATTTATTTGAAATTACTATTCTGAGAAAAAAAATCTATTCAGGCTGAGAGTTTAAATCTTCATTGAAAACATGAAATGTTCTGCAACTTAATTGTTAGTGAAAAAAATTCATATACTAAGAAACAGACAAACAAGAAAAATTATAAAATACATCTAAATGAGAGATGTTTAACTCTAGAAAGGAATTTTAGAAAAACAACCATATTTTAGAACAGTGCAGTATCATTTCACAGGTGAAAATACTTATTTTGTTGTGGGATTCATATGAAATCTACAGGTATTATAGGATATGAAGAAGACAAGAAAGAGATCTTTGCTTTATATTTTGTATGTGTGTGTATCTACATCAACAGACCTATGTATGCAGTCAAACATTAAACAAGGAAGGTCAAACTTTGGATTCCTCAGCACAGACTTCAACACAGCATTAAGTCTTAAGACTCTATGAGCTCAGTAAGATATTTCCAAACTCTGAGTGTCTGGAGAAGTCTCCACTTGTCTGGGCAGATGACCGAGTTGCATCTTGACTCTGAGCTGGGGTGAGACATAGGTTTGCATCACCCTCTCCTTCTGCCCTGGCTTCTGTGGAAGGAAATCTAAGGCCAGGGCTTGAAGGACATTTACTGCTGACCTTGGCTGGGTCCCTGATTTGGATGACTGAAGGACTAGGTGTTGCATGTATTCATAGAGTATATTTTTCCTACCATCCATTGATAAAATGAGCTATAATTTAACTTATAAGCATGATGCAGCACAGCATGCCTGCATAACTTGTCCAGTCTTGAAGCTGTTAGAAAGTATAGCTCCATAGCGTGCATGGAAGAGAAATATGGCAGTGAGATGAGACAGAGCTCTAGCATTGTCTCAGAGCCCCAGAACTACACTTTAGAAACTCTGGGCATTTCCAGATGTGAGCCACTGTGGGTCAAGCATTTGGTTTGAAATATATTAATGTAATATTTAAAACATTATGTGGATTTTTTTTATTATTTACCTTCTGTCGTTTAAGCTTTTTAAAATGCATCTTTTCAAGCTTTGTTCTTCAACTACAAAAGATATGTCTTTTTCTTTCACTTGAGCATCGCATATTAGCACAAAGCTCTGGGGTTTAAGACTCTCAGGACAAGTGCCAAGTCTCCAAAACTCATGAGAAACAGTGAGAACTAGCAAGTGTAGAAAACCTGTGTACAGAAGTTCAGGTGTGCAGTTTGCAATGTATGACAGATGGCTAGGAATATGTGCCTCTTTACAAACTAAATATATGTATTCTGTTATATTTTAGTCATAGTGTTTGTTGCTGTTGACTCTCATTTTGTGTCTGTCACTTGGATATGCAAGATATAATTTTTTTCTACATAAGCTTTGGGGTTTTGTAATGATACAGTAACTTGAAAATTTCCACCTGCACTCTAACTGGATGTTGTCAAGTCTAATGACACAGCTCAGGTGTGCTTGAGCCTGTGCTGGTTACTTACCTGTGAAGGGAGCACATGTAGACCTGAGAATATGTGCTGCCCTGTCTAGTCATTTTATAACTCCTAAGGTTCAAGTGAGTGCATCATAAATGTTAGAATCTATTTTCTTATTTTATCATGTTTAAGAGGAGACAGGTATTTCTTCCCCCTATATACTGTACATTACCAGTTCTCTTTTTTCCTCACTTTCTCTCAATATACTGAGATCATATCATTGCAGCAGCATGATCTCAGGATGTCAGATTGTCTTTCAGACCTGTGTTAAGGGACACCAAACTAAATGATGTAGTGGCATATTGCATTGCTAAGATAGATTCAAGAACTAATTAGGATGCAAACAAGAATGAATGCATAATGGTTTCATTCTAGAGCTAAGTAGAAATTTGACTGCAGTAGATTTAAGCAAATAATTTCCAATGAATAATTGATTTCAATGTCACCTTTTCTGTTTATGAATTATCCACTAGCCTATTACAAATTTCACTAGTTTGTTAATTTTATCCAACCTGTGCATTTTTAAATGATTGGTCATTTTTGCGAATGGTGTAAGCGAACATAGGCAGGTAATGTGTGCATGTTTCTTTTATCTGATGGCTCAGGTAACCAAACAGTTCTGTGAATAGTAGAAATTCTACAAATAAAACGTGCAATATGCATGTTTGGCAGATATTTCTGGATTTTAGTTTTCAAGCCAAGAAAATTTGAATGGTGAAAGTACTGGTAATGCTGCAGTACTTAAGTGTTCTTGAGAAACTGTTCACAAGAGGGTCACAAACAAAAATTAAAAGGAATTTTACATCTGGGTAGATTTGGCTGAAAGTGTCTTTCTACTTTTTGCTCTATGCTAATTCATACCTCAAGCCATCAAAACATTCCCCAGTGGTTTTCTGTTAAAGACTGGAGCAACAGAGATGTGTCGCATGAGAAGATAATATTATGATCTTTCCTTAATATACAAAGCATTTTCATCAAGGCACTCCTTAACATGCTCCAAAACAGCATTGCAGCTGCCTCTTCAAATGGATTAATTTGCTAAGTAAGGCTGGGTAAAAGGCCTTGCTACTTTGTGCATATCCAGCATCAGGGACTGATCCTCCTCTAATCCTTCCTGTGTATCATGTCTCTCTCTTTGCCTATGGGACGTATACTAAAGGACAATTTCTCTCATCAGGAAGAAACTGGGCCACACTGGCCTCAGAAGTGTTGACCTCTGTATGCATTGCGAAAATCAGACAGCTTTTCAGTGCTTATCAAGACTACTCACAGGGTATCATGACCCTTAATTAACACGGCAGCTGGTGCAGAGTGCTGCTGCTGCCCTATTTGCCTTCACAAAGATGTTAAGCCAAATCTGTAACTCTATACAGACTTTTTAATTCCACTCTTCATTTGACTTCCCATTTATGTGTATGCATCAGGCTGCTGACACTCTTTTTTTCCCCTGAAAAATACTTGAAAATATGGGGTTTATGCAACTGCTTCCTTCATCGGTGGCCTGATTTTAAATCTAACTGATCTTGTTTTTAAACTAGTGTAACTTCACTCATTTCAGGGATTAACTCAGTTTCACTTGAGTGGAAAGGAACAGTCCTTTATATCTTCCATAAAATGGAAGAAAAGCTATGTTATTATATATATATATATATATATATATATATATATATATAAATCCTGTGGGTGGAATAACTTGCCAAGGAAAGTCCTGAATTTGGGACTGAGTTATAACATTACTCCTTTTTAAATTAATTGTATTGAAATTACAAAACACTTGGAATAATTGAGATTTTGGGGCCATAGAATATAGAGCCAGCTGTCAAATATCTGGATGCATATGCTAAATACAAGTAATTCATGGGACTTCTAAAACCAGTTCGTTAGGTGCTATGGTAGTTTAACTTTTCCCTGTACTGCTTTACAGGCTGTTTTTTTGTTGTATTTAGCTGTTCGTTGATAAGAAATGTTGATTGGCAAACAGCATCTCTGTCTCTTTTCTCATTGTTAATGGCTTTAACAAAATAAAAAATGGCCTTGTATTGGCTAACAAACCATGCTCTGTAATTCTAAAGCAAGCAGGGACAAGATGCATTAGCATGTTAATAGAACTTTGCACCCTAAGGTTCTGGTTTATCAGATATTAAGAATGCATTAGCTATTCGCAAACAGTGATGGACAGGATTCATTAGCATGCTAATACTACCTGAAAATATATGGTTATTGTATCAAGCATCAAACAGTATCAGTGAAAGAATATTTTCAACAAGAGAGTCTTGTTTTAGTAAGCTTTCCCTGTAACTTTCTTTGATAAAACACATTGCAATGTTTTCATGCTTGATTTTAAACATCTTAAAACTGAGATATTATCTTAAGACTCTTTAAAAGGTACAGGTTTTCAGAGGTGCTCGTATTTAGATTATGTGTCATATCAAATCTAGTGATTAGATTTTGGTATTATATAATTTAGATGCCAAGATTTTGGTATGACCCATAATGAAGACACCTAAAATCACTAGCCATTTCTGATTACACAGTAGGCCAGCTTAACCTCTTTGTCAATTTATGTAGCCAGGATTTGATTTATATTGGTTTCTGACTCACTGAGAACACTTCCCAGCCTACAGTCATATATTATGGTTTTGATGCATAAACATGTGGCTCAGGCTATAGGAAGTGAGTCAAAATAGGTGCATTTAAGTAAATTATATTTGGTGTTCAAAGCCCATTGGAAATACAATATTTTGCATACCCTTGACCTTGTTTGAGCTGTTTCACTTAGTGTTTTAATTTATTGAATTGAATGAAGAAATTTGAATATGCATACAGAGACAACAGATTTCCATAAAGTTGGCTGGTCTGAAAATTCTGTTTCCCAACACTGTAAGAGATGATATTTGATTCATCTAAGTGCTTGAAGTGAAATTAATAGCTATCTTAGGTGGAAACAGGCAGATTTATCCCTGTGTCTTTGGTATTTGCTCTTCTTTATCTTTTTTCTTTTCTCTACACTTTTGATTCATAGTGCGCTGAAAGCTAGAAGCTGACAGACTATTACTTGTACAGACACATGCTACTCTGAAATACTTTTGAAAGGTTTATGCTAAGTTGATAGGGAAAAAAATGACAGTATAAAGTATAAACCCTAGTGTAATGTTGGTAAAAATACAATTTTTGATGTGAAAGCTTACCAAGAGAGCTGCAAGGAACGCTTCTGGAACTGTGGCTGATTGAACATATCTTCCTATTATGATTTTTTCTAAGACTAGCAACATAGCTTTTGCATTGTTTATGCAGATTAACAATTTCACTTGGCACATCTTCCATAATTGAACGTCATCAAAATTCCTATTCTTCAAGTGCAGTAATGCGATTAAACATTACATTGCCAGTCAACCAGTCAGCTTAGATCACAAAAGTTCTGGATACCTTATAACAAGTCTCAATTTTTCAGTCACAATCTTAATATTTTCAAGTATAGGCTTATCCTCATCTTCATACTCCACTTCCCCTTCCCTCACTTCATCCTACCCCTCCCTAAAGGCTTCTGGTGTTTTCTGAAGATGTAAAATTCACGTCTGAAGATGTACTTCATGTCTCTTTTATCTGTGTGGTACTTTTGGGTAAACATTGGTCTACAGTTTTCACCCCTCAGATTACGCTGACCAGATATGATTGGGTCAACGGGGTTCATATGATAATGTGGCAGTATCTCAAGGAGATTCCACCTCCCTAGGTAACTTCTTCCAGTGTTTACTTACCCCACTAAGTACTCATTAGAGAAAGACAATCTAGATCCAGGAGTACTATAGCTGCATTGGGAAGAAACAATAACACTTTCTAGAATCTCTTAAGATCTCTAGGCTTATCAGTTCCATCTCTTCTAGCTGAGCTGCCCCTAATGTACTAAACTGAGTGGCATAGCACATCTGTAATTAAGGATGCCCTCCTTAACTTTTCTATGAGGCAAATCAAGCAGTTATTATTGATTTTTCCACAGTGAACTAAGAGCAATTTAGGATGGTGGGAGAGATGAATTGGCATAGTGTATGACATGTGAAGATGGCATGTCCCTGGAGTATAAGCAGTATCTCTGGATCTTAACCAGCACAAAGCACTTCTGCTAGAGCCCAGTAATTTAACATGTTTGCTGCTGCATCTATATCACCTGGGCTAGCATGGAAAAATAATGAGGTAGGGTAGGGGTAAGCATTCTATATTATTTATATATGCAGCTGGGAAAAAAACATTAGTGTTATCTCAAGCTGTTATTTAATGGTGCACCTGTAGATCAGAATTCATTGTTCTCTACAGGGTAGGGTCCTTTATTTAGTCCTCCACATCTAACTCTAACCATATCACACATCAGTGAAATTACTGCCCTTCGATTTTATTACAATGTTATTGGTATTGCACCTGTACTTGGGAATCTCTTCCTGTGATCTTTGAGTCTTTTCTTAATAAATTCCTAGCAATAAATTAATGTGTAAGTAAGACTCAGACAAAGAGTACTATATTATATATAATATATAGTATTATTTAAAAAATATTAATATATTGGTTTTTCATTCAACACTCTTATGTTGAAATGTCCAGAATTTATAGTTAGAATAGGAGGCCTGTCATTCCACTCACCATAAAAAAACCTAACAAGAGACTTCTTCTTCCCTCAGGAGACATTAATAATCATATCTTGCTCTTACTTAGCACGTCTCAAACACAGATCTCAAAGCACTTTATGAAGAAGTTTAAAAGTAATTTAAAAATGGATTTACGATAGGTTGCTGATTTTTGTGATTTAAATTTACCTTTCCTTCTTTCAGTTGAAACTTTTGACATTTCTCCCATACAAACAAAAGATAACTGGAGATACACAACCTTGAATATTGGGTCAGTGGTTAGGATACTTGGTTAAGGTGTAGTTCAGGGCTTGTTCAAATTCTTTTTGTTCAAGGTCTTTCAGGCTTTGACTCAAAGCAGAGATTTGTGCATTTGTAGTGAGCTCTTTTCAAATCATTCACTGCTAAATGTAGTAAAACTCCTAGTTGCGAAAAATTAATATGATCAGTTTGAATCTTCTTGTTTTGTTTGTGCTTTGTAAATAGACCCTGGATCTCATTAATTTGTTTGCTATTCATTATTGATTGGATGTATCACAAGAACAAATTTTACTCTGTGTGAATAGTGTTTATTGGCTGCATCTGCTATTCAGTATTTCTGCTCGCACTGATGTGTGGGATTGGTCACTCTAGATCTACAGCTTTGTTTTTCTCCCTTGGTTGGTTCTGTGGTCAAAACACAAGGCCAGTTGCTGCCTTGGGTATGGGAAGTTAGTTGTTGTGGCACTGTGATGTTAGAATCAAGGAACTCTTGCTGAATAGCGGGGATTGCTAGATGATCTTTAAATGCAAAGCTGGGTTAAGACTCCCCAGACCATTGACAATAAAGGGGTACTGCCATTGAACGTGGAGTGTGCTGATGTTCATGGTTTCATTTGCTCCTTTTCACACAGATGAACCCTAAATGGTTGGCTGAAACAAAATATAATAAACTTGCAAACAGAGCATGAAGTTTCTGTTGGGTGAGGAAGGGAAGAGAAGGAATAGAAAGACTAAAACAAGGAGGAAGAATACACAAAAATCTGTAAACATGATGGAGGAAGAATTAGCAGTTTCTTTCATTTCTCAATGTTCTTCTGTGCAATTGCTTTATTTTCTCTGTTATTCCATAGACTTGGGCAAACACTTTTAAGCTGCTCAAGTATGTAGGTTTTGGCTGTTCAGGACATCCAGACTAACTCCCTTAACACTTGAACACTCAGCTTTTATGCTCCTGTTGCACATGTGGAGCATCATCATAAATAGTATCCTGTTTCTACTGTCTCTCATTAATGAGCTAAGGAATAAAATGGGAGAGGAATTGGCTGAGTTTGCTTGAGCAAATACAACCCATGTTTTCCTGATTATTTTTCAATTTAATTTGAAGCCATATTTTTTGTACTTGTATGCCAAGACTATGACTGAGCCAGGCCTCTTTATCTTTAAAACAAGCAAACCAAACTAGATAATATCCAATCTCTCCTCTCCATGTCATTGCAAAACTGCATTAAATATTTCATAGGATAAATTATGCAGAAAGATTTCTGGAAATGTTTGGTTGATTAGGTCTATTTTGACAGATTTACTATCGACATTGCTGCATTGTTCAATGAATACCTAGACTAGCTTAAGTACTGCTGAACTTGCTTGTGCTAACGATTTGTATCTTACTAGTAAAAATAATGAATTTACAGAAATTGGGCTGGCAGAGTACCTAGAAATAAAGTTGATAAACTCTGAAAACATCTATCTTCCAAAGCAATTAATTTTACAGCTGAACTTTCAGTGTTTCCTGTTTGCCCGGAGATGGCCAACAATGTCAGGATTTCTGTGGTTGAAGAAAGAATAATTATTTACTCATGCAGTTTTAGTTCTACTCCTAGTGTCTAATTACCTGTAGAAAGAGATGATAAGAGACTGGTAACTCTGTCACAACTATAGTGATACTACCACTGTACTGTCTTTGGTCCTTGCCTTTTATTTGGGTAACCACGTATCAGTTGGAGTGCATGAGCTAGCCCAGAAAATGTAGTTATTGATCATATATGATTTGCTATGAAAAGTTCTTTTTCTTGTTCCCATTGTGTCTTCTGACATTACAGAATTTCCTTCTTCAAGAGGAAACAATTGTTAGGTTAAAGATGATATGATGGCTGATGTACTGTTGTGCTAAGCAATAAATGGCTAATAAAGGTAAACGTTGTTCATGTAAGCAGAAATGTGTTGGTTGTAGCTTTGATGGTAACCTGTCTTCCAGTACCGCCTCCAACTGACATTTCTGGCTCAATTTTCTCTGTTACTCTGAGTCATCAGTGACAATCCTTTAACTACTTTCAGTTGCAAAAGACATCTTGGCTAAGGAAAATAACAGAATGTCAGAGGAAAAAATCATGAGTTATCATGAGAAACACTACGAAAATGCCAGCCACTTGGAAGCATACTTTCTAAAGTCTTCAAAGATTGTCCTCAACTTCCATAAAGTAAAGGAAGTGTTAGTTTAAGGAGCATTGCATTGATTTACCCTAGTCAGAGGTGGCCCTTTGTTCTAGAAAGAAAGTGTGTTCCCAAATCTCAGTAGAAATTACATCAGCAAGCACTGCAATTCTGTTAACTACACCCTTTACAGTTTAGCAAATGTTCAGACATGCTAAAATGATGTTGGGCTGGCTGTGTCCTGGGGGATGGCATCATTTGGTTAGAGGGTGAAAAATATAAATTTAAAGAATGAGAATTTTGAATAATCACGTCTTTTTCACATCTAGCAGAGAAATGTAAATCTTTCAGTTCAGCAAAATGGCTAATATACTAGAAGGATGAAGTGGCTATTATAAAGATACATGATATCATAATTATTTTGTGTATTTAAATACAACTCAGCAGCAGAACTTTGGTAACTGGCAGTATTTAGAAAAACCCTTAAACTGATGTAAAGTGGGATACTTACATCTGCTTTTCCATATTAACCAGAAAATTCATGATTTTTGAAAGCTGTCTGTCATGGTTTAACCCCAGCCAACAACTAAACACACAGCTGCTCACTCACTCTCATCTGGTGGGGTGGGGGAGAGAATCAGAAAGGTAAAAGTGAGGAAACTCATGGGTTGGGATAAAAACAATTTAACAGGTAATGCAAAGGCTGTGCACACAAGCAAAGCAAAATAAGGAATTCATTCACCACTTAGCAGTTGCTCAGCCATCTCCAGGAAAGCAGGGCTCCATCATGTGTAACAGTTACTTGGGAAGAAAAATGCCATCACTCTGAATGTCCCTCACTTTCTCTCCTCCTCCTAGCTTTATATGCTGAGCACGACATCACATGGTCTGGGATATCCCTTTGGGCAGTTGGGGTCAGCTGTCCTGGCTGTGTCCCCCCCCAGCTTCCTGTGCACCCCCAGCCTCCTCGCTGGTGGAGTGGTGGGAGAAGCAGAACGGGCCTTGGCTCCGTGTAAGCACTGCTCAGCAATAGCTAAAACATCCCTGTATTATCAACACTGTTTCCAGTACAAATCCAAAACGTAGCCCCATACAAGCTATTATGAAGAAAAATAATTCTATCCCAGTCAAAACCAGTACAGTGACTCAATGAAATGTGCTGCATTCCTTGGTTCAGATTGTGAAGGTCCAAAGAGCAGGTGCCTTATTCTAATGTATTCTGAAAATATTACAATTTTTGTGGAAAATGTGCTTCCTGGTGAATATTAGTTGTCCATTTTTAACAGTTTGTTGCTTATTTTTCCTATTTCACTTATTTGTTTTGGGTTACTATGTTACAGTTTCTTTTCCATTCTTTTCAAAACTAGGGATTACACTGAACCTTTGTTCATTTGTTTATTCTTGACTAATACTCCAGTTACCTATTTCCTATTGAGAAATCCGCTGTCACACTATACTTTATTTAGCTATAGTTATTGCTGTGATGGTTAGGTTTGTGTTAATTTTGTAGCAGTGTGTTCACTATAGATAATCTTGTTCCTTTAAAGGAACAAGGTTCTGAATGAGTATATACAATAACATGTTTGTGCACAGCACTCCAATAATCAGCATGTAATAACCATACAAAAAAATATGTAGTCAACATTGTTTCCATCCAACACATGCATAATATTAAAAAGATGGATTTTTTTAATCCTAATAAGAACTTTTGAGTATGTAAGAGAAGCATTCAATAATTTAAAGAATGAACATCTGTGAACCATCCAAAATTTGGTCTCTTGAGCTGTAGAGGGAATGAAGTTCTTGAAAGGGTGTTTGAAAGTAGCCTGAAATGCTCAAATATCAATGATTTCTCAGTGGGAATTAGGCAATGGCCTCCTGTAACTTCTATCTGCAACATTTTTCCTTTTTCTGTATTGATTAGACATTCTCTCTAGCTATAGTGAGATCCCAAAACAGGGATCTTATTTGGATACATTCCTAGTAATAAAGTAGTGGTGTTGTCATATGATAGAGACTGATGTTCAAGAAACCTATGAAATACAGCTCATCTTTCAGCATTTTCCTCCATTTTGTTCCAAAGCAAGATAAGAAATTCAAAATAATTATTAAATCAGCTGGAATTTGATGTAACATAAAGGGTGGAATCCAATTAATCCTTGAATTAGACTAGCTCATTGCCACCTTGGTCCATTCCTCATTAGTATAGGGTTTGAAAAATTAGTTTCTGCCAATAATTTATATATGCTCATGTTATTACAGCATGTCAAAATAAGGAAAACCTTAGTGTACTCTGGTTTATATTTTTTGACACTTGTGGGGTCTTTGCCAACAAAAATATAATCAATAGTGTGAATTCATTACGGTCTTTGAGAGTCCTACCAGATTTTGGGTTTGCCCTGCTTCATTTCCTTCCTTTTCCCCTGCCCTCCTTTGCTGATATGACCTTTGAAACAAGAATGGGAACTGACAGACTGACTAGCTACAGAGCAGAAAATAATTAAGCTGACCACCTGCAGCACTGTCAAATGTAGAGATAACAAACTGAAGGGGAAAAAAATGTTATTTTTTTTCCCTTTGATATTTTCACATCTTAGTTCTGGGCTACATATCACTCTTACAAAAGATTCTTAAATAAAAATGTCTTTAAGCATTTTATATCCATTATAAATGGCACGTTATATATTCTTAAAACAAAATGGATATAATAAAGTTCTGAATTGTTTTGATGCGTTGCCAAAAAGGATCTGCAGTGCCTCTTAACATATTCATTTTAGCAAGAGTGTTGATAAAGTCAGCGTATTTTACTGTCCTGCTATGCATTTTAAATATCTGCAAAACCTATTTGAATAAGCAGGTACCTGTGCAATTAACAATGGCTGCTATATTATGCATGATTCCTGGCTACTAACAGTAAGAATCAACTGCAGTGTTCCATTTGTGATTTTCAATTTGTTGCTAAGTTTTCTGCAATTGATTGATGCTACTTGAGCTAGTCTACAAAGCTGCAAAACCAAAAATATTGTGCCTCTCATCTCATAGAAAACCCTTCCCCAAGGAAAGGAAGATTTCCCTCACAACTAGAATGAGAGTGGGCTAGAGAGACTGAGCAGACATAATCACATTCCCCTATCATGTGTCATGATAAAAAGCTGTTTCCTGGCTGCCCAGCGGCAGTGACATTCAGCTATTCCAGCCAGTTCTGTTTGTAGCGCAGGAACTTGCTCGGCATTATATAAAATGGTCAGGATGAAGTTGACTGTATTTATGGATCATTCTGAAGGAAGCAGATTCAGTCTGGACTACAGCTTCTACCACTTAATCTAAGAAAGCATTTCACACCACACACAGAGTGTGGTACACTGAAGTGTGAAG
The DNA here is from genome assembly GCF_965140245.1 of Athene noctua. Lineage (NCBI taxonomy): Eukaryota > Metazoa > Chordata > Aves > Strigiformes > Strigidae > Athene > Athene noctua. The sequence continues at coordinate 26,343,680 of NC_134042.1, read as the reverse complement.
ACCTGCACTGTGAGGAAATGGCAGGCAGAGCGGGAAGTTTAATTTGTGCTCAAAGGTGCTTCTACCAGTTGTTTGAATATGGCAACAGGAGACTTATGGATAGGAGGTGGGAGCGTGGCTCATGGCTAGTCTTACAGCTAGTATCCTAGGGGATATGTGGAACTTCCTCATATCCTCCTCTGTCAGGCTGTGTTCTCTGTGCCTCTACAAACCATCACTAAATCCAGCTGTACTCCGAGCAAAGTCCTTATGCAACTTTGGGAAGCATGAGACAACAACATGTCCATAGTAAGCCATGTTCAGGAACTAATCCTGCCAACTCTGAAGATATGCCTAGACACCATGCTGGCCAGGCACCTGCCTGAAACAATGGCTGCTTAAGACAACCCTCGCAAGACTTGCAATAATATTTTTGCTGCCATATATATTCCTGGCAGCTGTAGAAACTGTGGGCTCCTTCCAGACATGTCCTAGTAATGGGGGCACCTAGAGATTCCTGTGTGGGTCTGCTTGCAGAGCTGGGCTGATCCCCAGATGTGAGATAGCTTAAGCTCAAGAATGCTGCCATACACATAAAGGGGGAGAAGGGGATGGAGAGCACAGAGAGGGAGACAAACTCTTGCACAGCCAAATTTTTCCTTTATGTCAACTCTGTGTTGCCATAGCATTTTGGAGCATAGATCTGATACAACCATTAACTTTGCCTGCTTAGTGTAGTAAAGCAATCCATGCCTAGGAAATAAGTGCTCGTATGCAGAGTACAGAATTCCTCAAGCCTGAGTTCCTCACAGCATGAATCAAAGGTTTCAGCTACGTGTAAGTCACCAAGAATGACAACCTGGTCTCTTACAGTCTAAGACCAGTAAGTGGCAAGCTGCTAAAGCCATTAGGCAGTAAGGTCGACTGCTGAGAGTAGCCTAGGACCATTTCTGTGTTATTACAGAAATGTTACCAGTATATTGCTTCCATCCACACATAAAACCACATCTGGCTCAGTTATTTCACATATTTTATAGTATAGAGCAGTATTAAGGCATATGGTAGTAAAATACCCAATTGTTCTACTCATTTTGCTTCTTTGGCTGGTCATTCAGTGTAAATTGCAATGTGTTCCCTAGAACCATAGAAGTCATGTATTTTCTTCTGTGTTTTCCAAGTTGGCTGAATTTATGTTTTGGTTTTTTTTTTCAGTACTGTGTTTTTACGTATCAGACTTTAAACCCCATACAAAATGGTTGCACAGATTGAACAGTGCTTGCTGTACTCTGATTTATCATTTTCTACTTCTGCCATTGGTGGCTTAGTTATGTCTCCTATATTGCCAGACCTTATTCAAGCTGCAAGCACAAGCACATTGTGTAATGATTTTCAAGGACCTGATCTTTAATCATGTCATTTGCCATACTTATAAACTGAAATATGACTATTACCTCTTTTAAAGCAGCATTGTACTATCTGGCTGTTACCTGATTTCTGTCTACACCGGCAAAATTTAGGGTGTTTGGCTATATCATCAGACAGAAAAAGTCCTTTAATGCCAGAAGTGCAGTCTCTCATTTCTTTTCAGCAGATGTGAATGCACAGAAAACACATTCTGATCTAAAATGTGTAAGCAAAAGGAAGAGTTCTTCCTCAGCAATTTTTTTGGCATTACAAGTACAGACTTGAAGCAATCTCATCCAAGTGCTTTAAAGGAAGCACAAGTTTCCATGGGTTTTGCAGACTGGTGTAGGAGAGAGTTCAGGCTGGTAGAGATATTCTCATCACCATCTTATTGGCCAGTTCAGTGGAAGTGGTTGAGTACAATTGAAAGAAATTTGTTGTGCAAATCTGGGCTCTTCAGCTGGCCTGCCATAACTCATTTGAAACATGCCACAAGGTAGCAGATAACAATACTAGTGGACATGAAATATGTAAGAAATACCACCTCCTCTGTACCACCCCTGAAGGTGATGCTGGGAAGCCCAGTACAATGCAGAGGTTGAACAACAAGGCAAACTTTGGCAAGCCAAGTGCAAGAGCAGAGTCTAGTTTTGGCAGGGTGGCCAAGTTGTGCTGTTCAGCTGTGAGTCCTTTGGTGTCACAGCACAGCAGCCCTCTGGCCAGAGTTGTTCTTGTGGGGTTTGTGTTGAGAGAGGAGAGTGGTGTGATATTATTGTTCAGGAGATTGATGCTAGGGAGAAGAGGGGCATTTTCATACCCCAGAGCTGCAGAATGGAGATAGTGTTCTGGGTAGCACTGACCTGCTGGGAGCAACAGAGAATTTGACTGCTTAGAGTTGCTGCATCTGGTGATGAAAGGCTGAGAGACTGATTGGTACAAAATGTTAAGATACCTGACATACTTCAATATGCTCTTGCCAAAAGGCAGATGAGACAAAGATAAGCAAGAGATAACACATGGCTTACAGAGTTGACATGTATGGATCAAGCTGAGGGGAGAACACATGAGCACGTCCTTGGACATGGGGTCATGAAAAGAAGTACAGGTATACCCATAGAGAGACCATCTTCAGAGTCTAATAGAAGGGCCACAAGCAGGAGCCTTATAGGCTGGTGTCACTCACGATACGGAGTTATATTGCAAGAATCTTCTTCACCCTCAGATAAAATATAGAGTATCTCTGGTTTCAGTATATACAGTCATCTTCATGCATGTATGGGTGTGAGTATCCAAAAGTAAGAAATAAAAATGTTTATTTAAATACAAAATATAGTCTCAGGGAAAGGGCTGAGAGATCGTTAATGATCCATATATATGTATGTGCACACATACATATGTTTTCTCTGATCACTCTTTATAACTTGAAGCAATACTTAGAGAGCTAAATGGTCTTCAGGGAAGACGGCAGGCAAGTGGCTACTGTCCCTGCAGGAACCTATCGCACATAAAACTGCATCACAGGCACAGCAAGTGGACATGAGCCATGGGATCAGAGAAGGGCAACGGTTCTGCTCAGCATTCATGATGCCAGGAATACATGTGGCAGCTGCTGCTCACCAGCAGATCAAATGTGCAGAAATGCACAGTATGTACTGTACATCTGGAACATAATGAACTTATGAGATGCACTGACTGATGATGACTTGCCCTTGCAGTAAGCTTTGTGTTCAGAAAGCTCAGAAGGTCTATTCTGAGTATACTGCTTGTCAGCTTGCCATGTAAAATAAGCCTGCACTGTACAGAATGGTCCAGATTCACACATGTGCTGCACAGGGTGTGTGCACCTATTTGCATGCACGACTTCTTGGGACCAAGACACTGAAATCCAGCTCCTTCTGTTCTCTTTCTACACCAATCCAGTAAAATGTGTGCTGCAACTCCGTTTTTTCTTACACAAATTACTTTAGGAATTTTAATTTGCTTAAAAGTTATGCACATCAGCGGAGAAAACATATTTTCACACTTGTGAAAGTAATTAACATGTAACAGATTACAAAGCTTCACAAGGTGGTTTGTTTAGTTGGGACTAACAGATTCTTCATGTGCTGATGTGTTTTATAGTCCTCACAATCTTTGTGTGACATCAACTTAAACATACAGAGTGCTGTGTTAATGAAACTGGTCAGTTTTGAAAGTATTTACTTGATATCCAGCATTCCTCTTATGAAATAGACAAAGAGGAAATGTTTAATGGAATAGAGAATTCACTGTAAAATACATAATTTTAGTGGAAGATACTGAAAGTCTTTACAATGACAAGATCAACAGAAGACAATTTTAAAAACGAACTGTATAAGAGGGAGGCTGTCTGGCAGACAGAGCATCCAAATTATATCTGATACTTTCTAAAGCAAAACCACAAAAACAATCAACAACTCAAAAAGTATGCAAAAAATATTTAATGATATTGAAATATTCTGTTTTATTTTTCAGAAAATAATTTATAGATTAGATGATAAATGGTTATAAAGCCAGGCAGTGCTTCATCCTGCTGCTGGGTAGTGATGTTGCTTAGCAACACTTGAACATGAAGCATTCTCCTGGATTGGTTTGTGTGGAGTGTCAGTGCAGGTTATAATGTGCAGCCAGAGAAGATACATACTGGGCTCATGAGCCATCTCTTAGCTGTTTCCTTGAAATCTCATTTTCTGTTTAAATAGCTATTTTGATTTCTTGGTTTATTCAGCTACCCATCCATGCTAGACACTTCTGTATACATCAGGAAGTCTTTGAGCAGAATATAGTAAGTGAACTTTCAAAGTTACAGAGGTAATGGCCTATATTTTCAAAAGACTTTACTACCTCTTTCTATGGTAGTTGCAAATATATCCACTCTAATGCAAAATCTCACAGTTCTGTTCTCTGCTTATGCTACCCACACCACACATGTATTAGCAGGGTAAGTGGGATAAAAGTTTACCCTTTTAAGGTACTTATTGCTTAGGGAATTTCTCTTCTTTTTCCCTTTAGTTGTATTTGAACCCTTCCTATTCATATGTGAAAGTAGTTCAAGTTGCTTATCTAAGAGTAACAAAGGATCTCAGAAACTGCCTTGCCTTTTATAAACCACTACATCAGTAAAGTTGAACAGAAAGTGATTGTTGTTAGTACCTAAGTACTAGCATTTTGTTCAATTCGATAGCAGTTTGCACTATGTAATTTATGCCTCTGCAAAATGGATGTAGAAAGAAACTATTCTGACTTCATGGCACCTTCTACCTGTTTTTGTAATTTATATCTTGCAAAGTGTCTGCTGAGTGCTATCAAACCAAAAGTCACATTTTATGTCCATTTGGCAGAGATATAAATTTCAACAAAAATTGCAGGACAGTGCTGGATTGGATCTTTATGAAACAAAGATATGAATCCTGAAATCTTTAAAAGGGTAAAACTCCTACCAAAATTATGGTTATGTGAGGGCTGTAGTGTATAGCTCCCACTACCTGTGAAATGCTTTGGAAGTTTTAGTGCCAGTCTCTGCATTGATGACTTGCACAAATCTATCACTCTACTCCAGATGTGTTGACTATAATCCAAATTAAACTGAAAATGGTCCTGATTGTCTGACAGAAGTCTGTTGTAGATGTCTAGCCACAAACACAGAATATCTAGTCTTCCTCAAACCCTCTCTACTTCCTGCTTTCTCACTCACTATTGTTAATAGCAACAGTCTACCTGTCATGTAGATCCATTATTTGAAACTGCTTCTTTCCTAGTCCCTTTGTCCATCTTATATCTGAGCCTTTTATCTCTGAAATACAGAGGTATTTCAGCTTTTATACCCTCCATACTAAAACCCTACTCCAAAATATTTATGTTCTGAGCATTGCAGTGTTTCTTTCGAGGCTTGACAGATGTGGTCTAGTCCTCTTCCATCCACTCAGAAAGTTATTGCACAGATCATGTCTTACAATCCTTCACTGACCGTGCCCCTCTCACATCAAACATAAGATCCTTTTCTTCATGCTGACTCTCATGTTCACTCTAGCACTGTTGATTTCCAGCTCCTTTTGACTGTCAATGTATTCCTCTAAAATGTTCAGAGCAGGAACTCTAGTAGCTAGTTTCTAAACTTGTCAGACTGGCTCATTCATACTGGGGCTACTCAAAAAATTACTAAACCTGTCATTGCTGACCACGTTTGCTGTCTTCAGAGCTGACTGTCACTGAGGAGCAAAACAAAGATATTGAACTTTATGGCGTAGGTGGTAGTATAGGAATCTGTACTCTCATTTCTCTGTTGCTCTCATTTCTCTGTTACTGTCAATTCAGAAACTTAATATCACCTGCTTCTTTGTTTTGATGATTTCTGACCTGATGACTAAGGGATTGGAGCATCTGACATTTGAGTGGAGGCTGACATATGAGTAGAGATCTGGGATTGTTTAGTCTTGAGAAGGCTCTGAAGGGATATTATAAACTTATATAAATATCCAATGGAGAAAAGTAAAGAAAACAGAGCCAGACTCTCCTCAGTGGTATCCAGTTAAAGGACAAGAGGCAAAGGGGGCAAAAAAGTATCAAGAAATTCCCTTAAACAGAAGAAACAACCTTTTTTACTGTAAGGGTAATTAACACTGGAATACTGGAACAGGTTGCCCAGAGAGGCTCTGGAGTCTACATTCCTGGAGAGTAACTTGCTCTAGATGATCTGCTTTAATCAGGGAGTTGGACTAGATGATCTCCAGAGGTCCCTTCTAACCTCAGTGATCTTGTGTCCTTCTGGTCAGCCATGACTGGAGGCATTTCTAATCTAGATTTGTGTAATTACCAGGCTGAGAGCTCTGAGCTCCTGCTCACAAGTGCAGACTCTAATAATTTAAAAAAAAAACAACCCCAAAAAATCCCTGAGTGGAGGGTGCATCTGGGAAGGAGCCCTTTCTTGAGAGATCTTTACACATACTTCCTCTCTGTGAGTAGAAATGAACATGGAAACCACAGTTTATTGGTGGGATCAGTTATCGTATCTTCCAGAAGGGATCAAAGAACAACTGCTATGTTGAGTTACACAGCTGGAAAACCCATATGAAGACATGGGATGGGAGAGGCCTTTTGGGGCAAGGCAGCCACTATTATCAATACGACACTGGAGTGTCTAAACTCTCAGATGAATACTGGCTTAGCTGCAGACCTCCTCTGGGACCTGGGAGTAGAAGGGAGGCAGCATTTGTGAGGTTGGGAGGAAGGGGTTCTCAAACTCCAGGTGAAGTGCTTGTTACAGTGTGAATGAAATGCAGGTTGGGCTTTGACCCTGTGTATTTCTCACAGTTTCTGACACTCACTGGCAATGCTGTAGCTATTTATTTTAGCTACCCAAAATTATCCCAAAGAAAGAGGCAGTAATAGAGATTCAGTTTTGTAATAATCACTTTTTTGAAACACTTTGTTCAAGTTACTGCTTCTGTAGGTTGTTTTTAGAACATGATTGCAACCACAAATTCTCTTGCAGTGTTTTCTTTGGAGTTGCTGCTTTTATAGTTTATTTCTTAAACTGTATGCATTGCATACAGCTAGCAGGCCTTTTTTCTTCTTCTACAGTGGCAAACTTCATGCAGATTTTTCCCTTGAACCAGTCTTTAATTTTCTTCAGTTCCCTATTTGTAGTGCCTCACACACATTCACCAAATTATGCAGGAAATATTTTTTTTCTGAAAGCCCTCAACATTATTTTTAGAAAGACAAAACAGAAAGTTTAGTGATATTTTGGCATTCAGTTTCTTTAAAAAATCAGTTCAATGTATTCAGCTAGACTTTGACAGCACTTAAACAGGAGTGCCAGAGTTGTATTTTCTTGTATCTTAAACTCTTGAAGGGTCGTAACACTGTTGAGGAGATAATAGTATTATAATTTCCAAGATCACAACACCTGCTGCAAAGACTTCTACTACATCTGTGTTTGCTTATAATAGAGTTCAGTACAACTTCAATCTTAAAACTTTATTTGTCAAGATTGAGTAAGCACAGAAAAACAATGTTTTGTTTATAGAATAGAGGTAAGTCTTTTGAAAATGTTAGCCTGAAAGTATATGGAGCACTTAGTTTCTTTTCTCTTTTTATACAAGTAACTGATAGCCATTCCAAATGTACACTTTCTCAGAAAGTTGGAATTATCATATCTTGGGCATGCATTGGAGATGGATGAAAAAGGATGTGTAAAACAATCAAACACAGCAAAAAAGAGGTTCTTATATGGCTTTCGATTATTCTAAGGATGTTCAAGAACTCACAGTTTCATAATTGCTAGCTATACCCAGCCATAATTACCATCCATCACATTATTTACATAAAGCCAGAACGCAGTAGGTGAATGGGGTTTGCAGAGACTGAGAATACTAAAACTATTCTGTTCCTCCTTAGGATCATTTAAAAGTTTTTTTTTCCCCTTTCCCTTCCAATTAAATACTATGATGTAGCTTTTAAATCAGTAAGTTGTAAAAACCAAAGGGAAACTATAATCTCATAGGAAATCTGAGTAAGCAGTGCTATATGTCTGTGTAATAGTAAGTATCTCCAACACTGGGTTAGTTTTTATTGCACTGTAAAGTACCGCAATGATAGCAAAAATCTTAAATTTTGCAGTGCTGTATGTCTTGTGTTATTTGTATGTCACACTGCATGAAACGCTGTTTCTAAGCCTAGGAAATTTGGTTTTCACAGCCTAAGGGAAAGTTCTTTTGATATCTGTTTTCCCAAGAAGCCTCACTGAGAAAACATGCAGTGTGATTCAGTTTCAGAATTTTAGTTATTAGAACAAAGTTGACTAATGTGTTTTAGATATGTGCCTAGATTTTACTAATAAATTTTTGGATAAGAAATCTGCAACCACATTCAACAAATTTTGAAAATGAGAACATAATTTTTATCATGCAACATCTTGAAACCAGTTTTACTTCAACAATAAGGTTAGCTGGAAGCTTACATATCTTCAGAAGGATTTTGATTAATTTGATTCAGTCCTCCTACATATTGAAACTTTTCAGCTTTATTTTCTAATTTGGTAATGATACATTTTTATACTTTTATATATAATATATAAAACTTGTAATTTCTCAGCGAAGATCTCAGTTTACACTTACAGAAACTAAGACAACAGTCATATTTTATTTACTAGGTCTGTATTTCTGTTTCAGCAGCATTACTCACCAAATGACACTACAAAGGTAACGTGATTGCCAAGTATGAGGTAAAAGTAAGCTGTTGGTAAAACACCTTGAGAGAAACTGGGTTAGGCCAATGGCTGTTCCACAAATGTGTTTAGGAGGAGCAATCAGAACACTTGTGTGCTGATTTTTGGACACTAAAAGAAAAAAATTACTGCCTATCACTTCTTAGTAAAACAAGTAAAAAGAGGTAAAGAAGTTTTTTTCCCCTCTTTTTCCTCAGAAGTTTCCAAAATTAGTTTTTTCTTTTTTATTATAACACATAATAGATCTAAAAAAAAAAAAAAGACACACCCCCCCCCCCCCCAATACCAAAGCAAAAAGAAAAAACCAAGAGAGATAAAGATGTTAACATAAATAATGTATAAAAGCCAAGTAGGTATCACATCATCTAATAACATTCGTATTTAATGGACAAACAAAATTTGTTGTCAGTGTGGGGAGCTTTATATTGTGCCATTCAGCAAGATATGAACTTTTCAGAATTTGTTTCTTTTTCATCAGCTTTTAGGTACTCTTTTGATTCCTACTAATTTCAAAGAAGAGTTGTGGCAGTCTGATATAGTAAGACAAATCAATGGAATGGATAACTATTTTTCATGGAACCATGACAAATCAAATGTTACTTCTGTCTGCTGGTTTGTAAAACAAACAAAAAACCCCACAAGAAAAGCCCCAAACCTGAATTTAAAAACATTCCTACAAAGACCCTCATAGGCTTTGCCTACATGTGTGAAGACAGCTAGGCTTGTAAACAGTAGAACAAGCTTTCAGTTTATAAATCTAACTTGACTTTCAGAGGATTTATGGCTTCAAATTCACACAGCATTACCATTTCTGATCACTCTTGAATATACAATAAGCTAAAAAATGGTTCAGACTGGCAATTATTCAACAGATGTACACTGTGCATTATGCTCGAAGGAAGAATTTATGAAAACGCTCAGTGGTGGCCTATCTTAACTCCAATTGAAGCCAGTGGGCACTTTGCCATCCATTTCAATAGAACATCTGGGTAAATATGATGCACTTCTAAAACTCTAATATTGATGTCTAAAAAGAATCAGAATTCTGAAGCTTCTATTACCATATGCTATCATATTCAGAAATGAAGCTACTTTAATAATGGATAGAAGACAGTCAAAATGTCAGTGTGCATCCTTGTAGATTCAGGTTCAAATAATAGTTCTGCTAGAGAAATACCACCTCCAAGGTCTTCTGTGAAAATATGCTATATAATTGAAAGTAAAAAAATAATGACTAAAAACCTCAGATTAAAAACAGGTTGCTAAAGCTGGAATGAAAGCAGAATACATGTAATAATCTGCAGTAAGATCAGGCAAAACACTGACTGCAATTAAAAATGATTTATATTTATTGCCAGTTCTCCTCATGCACGTTAAGAACGTTTCTCATCATCCGACCTTGAAGAATGCTTGAACAATCATATAAAAAAACTTTGGTTTACTCACCTCACTATGGTTAGCTCTTACTGTGGTCTTGAGAAGCTCACAATGTTCTGGGACCTTTCCTATATCTATGCTGAACAGAGTGTGTAAATCATGGAGTGTGATTCTGTTCTAATTTCTTTTGCTTTCAGTAGTTCTTACTGGATACTTGGATTCATTTTTAAAAACTGGACAGAAACTGGTGTGAAAAAAACATACTTGTGTCCTTAGCAAGCCTGACATTTTAATTCTGATAATACAGTGGAGATTTATCAATATTTTCCCATCAAATAGATTAGGCTACAACCTGTTAGATACTTTAAAAGAAGAAGCATTAATGACCCCAATCTGAAACTAGGTATTTGGGTCAGCTTTCATTTATACTGTGTGCCTGGGAGGGGGAACTTGACTGTTATCTGATAGTATATAATCTAAGGATAAAAATGCAATTTCCAGGTTATTAAAATGTAAAAAGGTCATACTTCAATAACTGAATAGCTATTAAAAGATTTCTGAGGAGAGACTGCATATCAGTGCTGTTGACAACAAAAGAGACATTACTATTTAGAAGAAGAATGCTCTTTGCCCTCCTAAAACCAGAGCTGCTGCCCTATTTAATCTTGCCTTACACCGATTCAGAAGTGTTGTACTCCTATATTTCCTTCTGAGGAATGAAACTACTGATGGACTGAATTTATTTTTATTTTATTTTTAAAATCCATAATTGTTTTATTAAGTTCAGAAATGTATGCTTTCAGCTTAATGATTTCTTTAAATGTAAAGCCTATGGCAGCAAAGGCAAATTTTCAAATTAATAGCCATCTGAGTTTATTTACTCAAGCAACTTCCTTTAAATCATATTGATATTTCTAAAGCAGGCAGTTTAATTTCTTGGCTAGTAAAATGAAAGGAAAATATTAAATAGAATATGAACTGTTTTAATAGAAGTCATCAGAAATGACCTTGAAAGCCAAGGACACATTGCTATATTCTATATCTATTACAATTAATGCATTCATTTTCTTATATCAAATAGTGTGAGGCATTAGATAAGAATATTTTACGAAGATGGCCTCTGAAGTGTAAAGAAGATGTACACATAATCTAGGGTTTGTTTTAGGATTTGTTAAAGCGTTGGTTTGAGATTTTGGCTGTAACTAACCCAGAATGTAAAAATGCTCACTTTTTGTCAGGTGCAGGACAGTAAACTAGTGTAGAAGGTTAGACAGGGAACCTGGATAACACAGTTGGCCTAACCTTTTTCAGTCAAGAGAAGTCGTGGAATGGCTGCCCTCTTCTGTTCAGGGGATCAGCAGGAGGCTGTGGCAGGGACTGTGTCCATGTTCACACAAACATCCTACAAGGCTCTACAATGACATTGCATTCCAGGTGCAATACTTTACCATTACTGAGCTTCATGAAATTCCCATCAGCCAACTTCTCCAGTCTGCCTAGGTCCCCCTGAATAGCAGCCGTGTCCTCCAGTATATTGACTGCTACTTCCCAATTTGGTATCACCAGCAAAACTTCTGAGAGTGCACTCTCTTCCATCATCAGGGACTAGGCTGTTTCACAGTGTCACACCTACGTGCTTGTGCTGTACAAATAAATGCAACAATATGCTAAAAGCTGTGACACAGAAGTATGAAAATAATTGCTTTTGTTGCCAACCTCTTTTGCATTAAAATTAAACACTGTAGTGTCTACTGCATTGCAAGCCTTCTTCATCTTAAAGCCAAACCACAAATAACAAGGAATTTTATATAGAAATGTTAGAATATTATAAAAGAGACAATTGAGAATTCTCTCCATGGATGTAGAGGAAACTTCTAAACATTTATGCTCTTGTGACGATGTTGACAGTTTTAATCCTTTTAGAGTGAAAATGCTGTTCCTATATATGTGAGCCTTTGACCTTAATGATAAAACTTGTTAACTATAATGCTGCCTCTGAGCTATCAAATAATATATCAACATAATGGTATTTTTAAAGCACTTTCAGTTCTATGTGTTAATAAGATTCAATGATATTGTCATTCTGCATTTAAGGTATATTCCAGTATATCTAACTTTCTTTTATTCAACATGTGAAATGCTTAATCTACCTTGATCTGGTTGGATCATGACGTAGCTGTGTAGGCTAGGTAATGCAGCTGTGTTTCTCAGAGGGACAGCACATATTAGCTAAAATATGCCATATTTTAACATGATTGTATGGGCTCTTTTCAGCTAGGACAGAGATTCATCCAGGCCATTTCATCCCAAACTGCAATAGCAACTCTGTTTTTAGTGAGAGATCCTTAGGAGAAAGGTGCTAATTCCCATTTAGGGGGGGTCCTCATGTGCTTTCCTCTCTCTACAGGAAATTTCTTATTAGGAAAGTATGACATATTTATCCTACAGGAGCATGCCTATCTAGTTAAGCTTTTGTCTCAATGAAGTTTGTTTGCAAGCGGTTCCATCTATGAGTATGATTTCATTTTATTATTTCTAGTTGTGCTATCATATTTTTTAACTTCAGTAGTTTTCCTGTATAGTAGAAAAAAGTTAAAGCCTTCTTGAACAATACAGTGCTTTGTGAGCTGCATCCCAGGGGCCACCACACTGAGGAATTCGTTGTATTTTTGTGATTTGTCACAAGACAAAACCCATAAAGCTTCTTGACAATACCTGTAAATTATCAAAGCAAAAAATATCGGATCCATTCTGTGTGTAAGGGCTGCTGTAGTCACATGGAGGTTGTCAAAGAAAGAGACTGGAATATTGATTATGTCCTAGAAGGTGTTTACAAACTTTCTATAGGTGGGGCCAGCTCTCTAATGACTAGCAACTTTAATAGCTGACATAACAATCTCTTGATTTAGTTGAGTCGGGGCTTTAAAAAATGCTTCAAAGGAAAGAGTATTTACAGTCATAAGGTAAAGCAATGGGAGCAGCAAACATGCAGAAAGGTTTTATATAAGCCAGACAAACCTGATGTTTTACTGAAAAGATGAATGACTAACCTAAAATAGCGGCATGACTCCCATCTCTGAATTTTCAGCCAGCATTTGATATGTTGCTGTTCAGGAATTACGCTTTTCAGGGAGAGTAGACCCAGAGCTGTAAGGCTGAAAAGAACTATCTCAAGGGGGAATTACCATCTGGAAGGAAGTTATCATTAAAGATCTGTCAGGTCAATATAAGAATAGTTTTATATATGTATTTTTTTTTTTTTACTTGAAATATTCAATAATTACACTTATGTTCTTCATACTAACCTTTGCTATGGTCCTCCGTCAGGCGAAGCAAGTAGTGTGGATTTAACTCATTTATTGCAAAGTAGGGAAGCATAGCATTTCAAAAGTGTCTTTTGTAAATTTTTGTCTGTTTTCTAGAGCATAACTCCAGGTAGTGCCTGAACATTGGTCCTATGTTACTTCAGGCTCTGCAAATGACTAAAAGCAAAGATGTTATAGGGAGTGACTATTGCAGCAATAGAAGACAAGAATATCTGGATTAAACCTTCAGGGTTATGAACTCTCACTTTCCTGGTTGATATTCATATGTGATATGAATTATATTCGTATTGCAGACATGCGTACATATATGTAATGCAGGTATGCATTCAATTACATTTGTAAGTGATAAGAATGATGTAATAACAATTTTACTCTACAATTTGTAGCACAACAGTCCTGACCTGTAACTGGGACTCCACCAGTACTAGCTCAGATCACTGGGAGGTCTCTAGTTTTTTTTTCCTTTTCAAGATCTGGTTACCACTTAGTTGTCCATTCTTGGCAATAGCTGCTGCTGGTTTTGACCAGCTTTAGGCTCTTTATGATAAAGATCATATAAACACTGGATAAAGCAGGTCCTGAGGTTAAGCTTCTAGTTAGAGGTCTTGCATTGTGATCTACACAAGTGCGATAGGTTGTCCTGTGAATCAGGGTGCACATTTAGGGCTTAGGAAAGCAATAAGCAACAGTTCTTATTATTACATTTCAATTCTTCATAGCTGTTTTAGGACCTCTGAAACTAACTCCATGTTCATGCATATTTAATCATTGCAAAGGACAACCCAACATTAAACTTTATTTCTGAATTTCTAACTTTTTTCTAATTTTCTGAAATTTCAATTCCCTATATGCAAAGACTGTCCTTCATAAAACTCTAAAAATGATCACATTATCGGGCTGACAAAATTGGTTGAAGAGTATATAGTTTAAGGACTTCACAGGATTGGGTTGAAATATTTGGAAGAAACGTGTTGAAATCTCAGACTTTAAAGTAGCTGTAGCTCTCATTCAGATGTGTGAAGAATACAGCATATGTTTTTATATGAGTCTCCAGCCGCTGGCTTTGAAACCACTGGTACCACATTTTGCAGTTTGAAAGATACAGTGGTAACAAAACAAACAAGGAGAGAACATTTTGTGCTCCTTTGTGTGAAAGACAAACACAAGGTTGCAAAATGATTAGTGTCAGTTTGCTTAGAGCCCATACTTTAGAAAGTAGAACACTTCTGAAGGATCAAAGATTCAAGCTTTGCTAAAGGGATAGCTCATCATATGGGTAAATATATGTGTGGGTAAATATACATGCTCTGTCTCCTTCTCAGATAAATTGTCTCTTCAGCTTTCTTTCAGCTGTAGTAATTTACCATCAGTAGAGAGCTGTTGTTATAGGAAAAGATGGTAGAACCTTACATAAAATATATATGTGTTTTATAACATTGGAATGCTTTGCTGCATGGCAACATCTGACATAACTATAAAGGGATTTCTCTTACTATTCTAATCTGATCCTTTTAGAATGATAGCATTAGGTACTTACATACTGGTACATCAAAGGACTCATATATCATTTATCAGGAAACAGAACAAGAACCCGAATTTTTATGTAAATGCAGAAAAAGTGTTAATAAAAAGTGCTTAGTGAAACTCTCAGTATTGCTATAGGGGTATAATGACTAGCTTGACTTTTTTTTTTTTTTTTTTTTTAATCTTACTGTTTGCAATGTATTACTGGGGAGATTCTGACAAGTATTAGGTGTTAAAATCTGATTAATGCTAGCTGGACAAACAGAATTTTTGTTCTGATATGGAATGAAAATGAGAGCTGTCACTGGGATGCAGTAAAGCAGAAGAGAATATATGGGGATTTGAAAGTGTATAAAGCAGAACTGCTGAATAATAATCATGTATTTCAATTTGAGAGTCAGGATGGGACAAGGACAAGAGATGTTCAGAACCACAGTTCCTTGAATCTAAATCACAGAAGACTTGTACTTTGTGTCAGGCAAAACAGACATATGAACTTGAATCTCACAGCAGTATGTTGTTGGCTATTATGGCATATTTTCTACCACAGATTTTGAATGGTTTCATTTTTACTTCAGGACAGAATGAATTTTTGTTTTCTAACGAGTCTCTATATTATTAGTAATTTTTTCTTTAGTGATATCTTCAACAGTACAGTAAGGATCATTGTGTCAGGTAGTACACCTGATTGGTTTTGTGCTTGGAAAGCATGCTCTTAGCCTCTGGTTCAGACAACTCAAGGGACACTGATAATCTTTAAATATGGGGAGACAGAATCTAATGTTATTCAGGTAAATGAAAGCAAGCTATCATTCTACCTCTGTTTCAACGTGGATGTTAAAAGTGCTTGGTTTCTCAGTCACTGCTCAAGAAAAGAGCTGAAGAGCTGAGTGCATGAAATGGATAGTATTTATGATAGAATAATAAAAATTCCTAAACTGCAAAAGAATCAGACAGTGGGACCATCCGTTACTAGACACAACACTTAACTGCTGTGAAAGGAAGCTGTCAGTAATGTTATACATGGTTCCTACACCTTATCCCTGATTTTTCGAATTTTACTTTCAAATTGTTTAAGCACCACCTGCTTTATGGATCCTTTAGCCTCCTTTGGCACAGAAGTTTAAAAGCGTTTATGGTCTAACATCCTGACTCTGAAGCTCCAAGTACCTTTTGTATGGTAGGAGAGCCTAGAGTAAGTCTGGTGGCATTTGCACCCAGAGCTCAGTGAAGGATCGAACAGCTACTTCTCAGGCAGCTGTCATTGCTGTCTGTCACAGTCTAGAAATAAAACCAAAGTATTTTACATTTCTCATGAAGCAATCAACAAAATATGAATTCTAAAAACATTTTAGGGAAAAGTTTAAATACAAATTTCTGAAAATGTGTGCCTTTTTAAGAACATGTTGACATGGTATAGTCATCCAATAGGGCATGCTGACACTGATGTGTTGTGTTGTTAGTAGCTACATTGTATAGCAGTATTCTTGCTGTTGTTAATAATATCATTCAAACCATGCCAGAATAATTGTCTTCAATATGTCATTAAATATAAAATAATGGTATCACAGAAAAATTAATCTTGAAAATAGGTATCTTTTCAGAAACTTAATGAAACAAAAAAACCCTCCTAATGTTATTTGTCTCAAAATAACAGTTCCAAAACCGCTTTGGTGATCTCTTATTTAACATTTCATTAGACATACCTGAATTCACTGAATAGACCCAATGCAAAAATCTTTGTTTCGAATAAATGGTATTGAATAGTTTTAAAGAACCTGTGGTGTTTTCTACTATTCATTTGCAAAATGTTTTCTGTTGGTCTCTGTTAAAACCCCAAAGTCTCTTTATTAAAGGACTTTTACACCAGATTAAATTTTTGGAAAGAGCATACTCCATATTTATGGGCTTTCATTTTAGCCACAAGTAAAAATAAGTTTAGTTTTCAGACTCTTCAGAACAAGAAGATACTGATTCTGAAAATCATCTGGTGCTTACACTGAACGTCATGTGAAAGCTCCAGGTGATTGTTTCCTGTGGCTTCCTAAAGCAGTCTTATTTAAAACGTCTTATATACAAAGATTTGTAAAGAAATGGGCTGCTTGGAAAAACAGACTTGTAGGAAACAGACTTTGTTATAGAGGAAAAAGACTACAAAGTTGAGCAATTGTGAAAGGTGTTAAATACTTGGAAATCTTCAACTATTAAGGGAATTTCTTTTTTGTCATTCTCCAAGTTCTACAATGTTTGAGCTACAGGCCCATGAAGACAAAAGATCAATGACTTGAACTAAAATGTCTGTTGAAGATTTTGTCTAATAGTTCTTAGAAAGGACTGTCAGGGTTTTATTTCAATTTCCAGGTTGGTTTACTTGCACTTTCCTGCAGGTGGTCCAGTCTTCTATACCTCCTGCACCCTATGTGGAACTTGTGGGTGATCAGACTAGGACCCAGCCGTTGTTACCACCCCTCCTGTGGGTCTCTGTTTTGGCATTTAGCCACGTACCTTTGGAGACTGTAAGAAGACACTATGCAGTTTACAAATATTGGCCATTATTTATTGTCTAACATGGGGCTGTTTCTCAATCTGATGAATGTATAAATGTCCTTGTGATAGCTTTGTAGTCTTTCACAGTCATTCTGAGGTTTTCTAAATCCACTGTACTGCAATACAGTAGTCACAGAATCATCTAGGTTGGAAAAGACCTTGAAGATCATCCAGTCCAACCATTAACCTAACACTGACAGTTCCCAACTACACCAGATCCCTCAGTGCTATGTCAACCCGACTCTTAAACACCTCCAGGGATGGGGACTCCACCACCTCCCTGGGCAGCCCATTCCAACGCCCAACAACCTGTTATGTAAAGGAATGCTTCCTAATATCCAGTATAAACCTACCCTGATGAGACCATTACCTCTTGTCCTATTGCTTATTACTTTGTTAAAGAGACTCATCCCCAGTTCTCTGCAACCTCCTTTCAGGTAGCTGTAGAGGGCGATGAGGTCTCCCCTCAGCCTCCTCTTCTCCAGACTAAACACCCCCAGTTCTCTCAGCCGCTCCTCGTACGACCTGTGCTCCAGACCCTGCACCAGCTCCGTTGCCCTTCTCTGGACACACTCGGGTCATTCAATGTCCTTTTTGGAGTGAGGGGCCCAAAACTGAACACAGTAATCGAGGTGCAGCCTCACCAGTGCCGAGTACAGGGGTAAGATCCCTTCCCTGTCCCTGCTGGCCACGCTATTGCTGACACAAGCCAGGATGCCTTTGGCCTTCTTGGCCACCTGGGCACGCTGCTGGCTCCTGTTCAGCCAGCTGTCAATCAACCCCCCCAGGTCCCTCTCTGACTGGCAGCTCTCCAGCCACTCCTCCCCAAGCCTGTAGCGCTGCTGGGGGTTGTTGTGGCCCAAGGGCAGCCCCCGGCATTTGGCCTTAGTGAAACTCCTCCAGTTGGCCTCAGCCCATGGCTCCAGCCTGTCCAGGTCTCTCTGCAGAGCCTCCCTACCCTCGAGCAGATCAACACTCCCACCCAGCTGGGTGTCATCTGCAAACTGACTGAGGGTGCACTCGATCCCCTCGTCTAGATCATCAATAAAGATGTTAAACAGGAGCGGCCCCAAAACTGAGCCCTGGGGGACACCACTCATGACTAGCCACCAACTGGATTGAACTCCATTCACCACAACTCTCGGGGCCCGGCCATCCAGCCAGTTTTTTACCCAGCAAAGCGTGCAATTATCTAAACCTCGAGCAGCCAGTTTTGCCAGGAGAATGCTGTGGAAAACAGTGTCAAAGGCCTGCTAAAGTCAAGGTAAATTACATCCACAGCCTTTCCCTCATCCACTAAGCAAGTCTCCCTGTTGTAGAAGGAGATCAGGTTTGTCAAGCAGGAGCAGCCTTTCATAAACCCATGCTGACTGGGCCTGAGCATCTGGTTGTCCCACATGTGTTGTGTGATGGCACTCAGGATGAGCTGCTCCATCAGCTTCCCGGGTACCGAAGTCAAACTGACAGGCCTGTAATTTCTCAGATCATCCTTCCGACTCTTCTTATAGATAGGCGTCACATTGGCCAATTTCCAATCTGTTGGGACCTTCCCGGTCAACCAGGACTGCTGGTAAATGATGGAAAGCGGCTTGGTGAGCACTCCAGACAGCTCCTTCAGCACCCTCGGGTGTATCCCGTCTGGTCCCATAGACTTGTGTATGTTTATGTGATGCAGAAGGTCATTGATTGTCTCCTCCTGGATTGTGGGGGGGTCGTTCTCCCAGTCTCTGTATTCTGGCTGAGGAGGTTGGATTCCCTCAATACAACTAGTCTTGTTATTAAAGACTGAGGCAAAGAAGGCATTAAGCACCTCAGCCTTTTCCTCATTGCTTGTTACCATGTTTACTCCTGCGTCTATCAGGAGATGGAGACTCTCCCTGGTCTTTCTTTTGCTACTGACATAGAAACATTTCTTGTTGTCCTTGATTGCTGAAGCCAGATTAACTTCCAGCTGGACTTTAGACCTCCTGAATTCCTCCCTGCATAACCTCACAGCATCTTTGCAATCACTGTGAGTGGCTAGCCCCTTCTTCCATAAGCTGTAAACTCTCCTTTTCTCCCTGAGTTGCAGCCAAAGCTCCATGTTCAGCCAGGGTGGTCTTCTCTGGCACCGGCTTCTCTTAGAGCACCTGGGCACCACCTGCTCCTAATACTACTATTGAGGAGCTACAGCTCTTAACTGATGTGCCACTCATTCCCATTGTCATCAGTATTATGCTTACTCTGGGGAGTGTTACCTGAGCTGACTCTTTTTGTGAAGGAAGGGAATGCATTGTCATGGTAATCTGATATATCTGATTTGGAAGGATCTGGACTGTGTAAACTAACCCAATCCCTGTCACAAGGGTTGATGTCTACTCCTGTGTGTTCTGCACGCTGTATCTTATCCCATATCACTTTTCGGGGACTGAATTGTCTTCTGGCATATTCACAACATGGTCTAGCTTTCATCAACTGTTTTGGAGTTGCTCCAGCCTCTTTCAACTGCTGACGTAACTCCTTGGTTCAGATTTCTAAAAGTACTATATTTTCTATGCTGTTCATCATGTTTTGCCTAAACTTGCTTTATCACAGAGACTGAACATAGGCTCTCTTCTATGGAGGCACACTGTTAAGTATTATACCTCTTTTTTTAGTCCAGTTTAGCATAATGTTTACTTTTTTATTCCTTATCTATGCACTAAATTTCCATTTCACCTCTCTCCAGAATCCCATCTCTGCATCCAGACCCACCTCCTTTTCTTGTGCTTTTCTTGCTTTTTTTCTCTTCAAATTCTCCCTTTACTCCTTTTAATAGAACAGGTATATTAGCTGTTACCCTCTACAGAGCTCACAACACAGATGCTCAAGTATCTGCCTCAGCTTAGTGTTCTTGTGACAGATTGCAAATGTCTTTTCTGCCTCTCTCTCAATGCACCTTAGCACTCAAAATCTTCCTGATCCCCTACAGGGTCACTTCTGAATGACCCACACCTCCAAGCTTTCCTCTGGAAACAAAGAAGTAATTTCCTTTTTTTTTTTCCTTTTTTTTTTTTTTTTTTTTTTTTTTTTTTCCCTCAGGTGAGTGATGATTTCTGAGTTTCAGTTGTGACCTTCTATGCAGAACAGTCTGAGCAGGACTACACAAATTACCAACAATTACAAATACGCAATCCTGCTTTCAGTTTCTGGTTTTCAAGTGAAAGAATGTAGGGTGTCTACATTGTCCATTTACCTGTTACAGCTCTTCTTTTGGGTCACTGTGTTCAGGTATCTTCAGCAGCGTGCAAAAAGACCCTGCAAACAGGATATACACAGCTTACAAAGATGAAATAATTACCTATTGGTTAACAAAGAGTTAAAAAAATTAAAACAATTACCTATTTGCCAACAAAAAATAAAAAAACAGTTCTGTAACAATACCTAAGTTTTCCTCAGAGTTTCCTACAGCTCTCTTCCAAGCTGGCAATGTTGTCAGCAGCCTGAGCTAAAAGTACACAGCTGGGCCACATCAGAGCCACATCAGTCCTGGGAATATGAACAGCTGAACAGAGATGGAGAGCTCTGCAGAGAGAGAGGGTTCCAGGATGCACCATCAGTGACTGGTTTCCTGATGGACAAAAATGCTCAGAGGATGACATGTAAGGACACATGTTGAGGACCACAGATGTGACCTTCCACACTGTAAAATTCGGTTGCCAACTGTAAATGCTTCTGGTAATTATCCTACAAAGTAGATGCTAACCCCTATAGGATCCATATCTCCTCTTGCGGAAGTATAGATTGGCCTGGCCATGGCTACAACCTAGACCTAGGGAGGAGGAATGAAATATCCTTGACAGGCATTTTCACCACATTTTGTTCTGAGAGAACTGGCTCATGCAGGCTGGTGGAAAGATTCATTCTCCTAATGTGGCCCATGCTGTCTTGAAGCCAAGGAATGAGGGTAGCCATCATATGTCACTGCATCTAGGGCAGCAGCACAGTCAGCAGTGGCAAGAGAGCAGGCAGCATAGCTTTGCAGTAGATTTTATATACGAACCGTGTCTATGTGTCTGCTGGTGCCTCTAATATGAAGGGTCACAACTGTGTACAACAGACAAAACATGGACAGAGTGCAGGTGGTATGCTGAAGAGATCTGTGCTAGGTAGACATGAAAGACTGCAACACAGCTCTCAGGCACACACTTCCAGGAGCAGTCAGAGAAATGAGCCATCGTTTCCCAAGACTTCTCTCGTGCCCCAGGTGGAACGCATGCAAGGCAGCTTTTACCACTCAGCCTGGGGAAACTGGTCTTGCTCTGCACTGTGGATAACAGGGGTGGTGTACACATGCTCTGCACCATTAAGGGAACACGCTGGATTACAAGAAAAGTGCAGGTTCAAACTAACAGGGATGTGGTGGGATAACTGGGAATAGGAGTCAGGTGGAAAATTGAGAGGGTGCCTTGTGGAATGCTGGAGACACCTCTAGGGTAAGTCCTCTGTTCTCCTCAGAACTGCAGGGATTTGCGACACACAAGTCCTGTGGAACTGCAAAAAATTTTAGGATTTTCTCTTTTGCTCTAGATCAGATTCCTAATATTTCTCTGCTATAGTTGTGTTGTCGAGATCTTCTATTTGATTTAATTGAAAACTGTTAAAATTGGCAAATGTTTCATAACTAGTTGCTGACAAAGAGTCTGAATTTGGTGGCACTGTCTAAATATACCGAGCATGAGATAGTCTCCACATCTTTGACTGTATTGTTGACTTGAAGTTTTGGACAAGAATCAAGTCCTGCCTAGAGCTGAGAGGTTAAGATGTTATGTTACACACCACGCAGCAAACCTGGAAGGCAGAGACATGCCTGACTGACTTCCCCAGCCCTCTATAATTCAGAAATGTAGGGTTCCCCACTGTGGGTTTGTTGGCCTGGCAAAGCCAGCTCTGGTTTTCAGCAGTCCACAGCGAAACCAAGCAGGACTCTGGAGGAATCCTGCTTTTGTGTCTTTCCTAAAGCTTGTGTATTCTGAGATGTTTTGCACAAAGTAGTTTTCTGGTACTCATCTTGGTAAATTTTGTTTTCTGTGTATTAGAATCATCTTTCTCCTTCAGTGAATATTATGGGAAGGAGGAGAACAAGGTAGATGGGAAGATTTTGAAGACAGTGTCTGGAAATTCCCTAAGGAGTTCTCTAGCTCTTCTTATCATTGCCATTGGTTGAAGCTCATAACATGACAGACCGGCCTTCTGTATGTTCAATCCTTTTGTCTTCTAATGTGGGAGTAGCCTTAATTGTACCTGTTGCTCAGGCACTAAAATCTGCCAGGCTTTGTCCTTTTCCCTTTCCAAATTGGATATAGCACTGCTTAACCAACTTCTCAGAAGAAAAATGCCTCTCTCTTGCCTTTAAAAAGCGCAAAATATAATTGACAGTTCTAAGGACTTGGTAGGCATGTTAGTAGAAGATAATGTTATATTCCTAAAATGTCTGGAGATTTTTGGTGTTTTATACTCCTATGGTACTTAAATTATGGATTCACTACAAAACTGATTTATGTTTTTGAAGCATTTTGTTACTTCTAAAAGTAATATGAGACTATAATCAATTTGGATTTTTTTATATAGTTTGCGAATGTGCTGTAGGAATGTCTTCTATTTTTCTCTTGAATGGGCACAGAAGTCAAAAATAAAAATCTGCCAAACAATAAGTTCAGAAAAACGTTGCCTCACAAAGACATCATTTATTCCTAATGAGATTGTGATATTTCTTCATTGGAACTTCTCAGTTTACACAGAACAAGTTCAGTCCTAAAATGTTGGTTGTGGTGATGTCCTGCAAACAGCACAGTTTAAGTAAGACAATAATTTGTATGTTTTGCTTGCAGGCTGACTTAGAAAGTTTTAGCCATGAAGTATACTACTTATAGACTTTGAGCAATATATTAAGCTGTGCTATCTTCCTTTATACTATTGAAATAGTGCCGTTTTATCAATCTGTAGCGTCCTTTTCAAATGACCTTTTTAATAGAATGTGTTGTATTCTTTGAAAAGTTCAATTTAATTTGATGACTTGTCTGTGCACATTGAACATATTGCCATTTTTTTCTTAAGAAAAAGTACCTTATCTTTTGCTAATTTATGCCTATGCTGCAAGGAGGTACAAACCTATTTAACAAATCAGTGTATAATATTAAGAATATGCAATAGTCTTTATAAGATCATGTCTTAAATCAAGATTAAATCTAACTCTACAACCCTTCTGAAAGTGACTAGCTCCTAAAGAAGAAGACTCAGGAAAAACAGTGGGATTTATTGTGTGGGAGGGAGAAATCGTCTTAATTAATATTTGATAGCACTGAAGAGTTAAGCTGAAAACTGTATACTTTTTACAAGAAAGTAATTGGAATGCTAGAGTTATGCACTGCAGTGAATGTGATATTATGACTTATTTTATGTATTTTAAAACAAGTATAAACTTTGTATTGGAAAAAATATTTTAATATATTAGGAATAGTCTACAAGACCCTTACTCAAGAAACTAACCCAAATAAAATCAGTGCTGTGCTTTTTATGTGTAAGTGCTCATCACTGGGTATAAAGGATTCATGAATAAATCATAATAAGATACACTTTCATGACATTATAACATGTTAGTTTTTTTCCTGTGCAAATTCGTGAAAGGAAGGTTACTATGGTGACAGAAAACTCATGTGAATGATAGTATCTCAGTTGCTGAGCATTTTCATGTCTGGCTCCTCCAGTATACCTTTCAGTTTTCAAACTAAAATTTTGAAGCTATAAGAGATGTTTTAAATTCTGCTGTAAGGAAATCATGACCAAAACATAATCCCTCAAACAGATAAGCAAAAAGAGATAAGAAAAATGAGAAAAGAAAAAGTGATTAAATTTTGTCCTGACTCTTTCTGTAGAGTCTGTTTTCTTAAAGTAAAATAAAATAAAAATCAGACTTCTAAGCTAGTAGTTTAAGAGTTTCAGTATGTTTTTTCCACAGTTTTGAAAAAATATACAAAATAGAATCTACTTCTAAGAAATTTGGCCTTCCTTAGAGTATTTGAGTAGAGATTTCTTCAGCAATTTTATAAGACTGTTACTATAAAGCTGCAAGAATCCTAGCTCAAAGCAAGATGAACATGGCGTGCATATAACAGCTGTTCATGGCACAGGAGTATCATAGTAGTTGTGACTAGAATAGATCTGAATTCTCAAATCCCAGTCTCATTACATATTTTGAAGACTTTGTCTTTCATTTTCAGTAACTGGCGCTGAAAGAAGCAAGGTCAAGTGTTCACCTTACTACTCAAATCCTGGAAGGAAATCTACTATGTGGGTTAGATTACAGTGATTTTCAGGCTCTTTACCCTAGAATTTTAAGTCTTGTGAACCTTGTAAAGTCTCACTGAGTGGGGAATCTTCACTGTCTGTAGTTATCAAAGTTTCTAGGCTCAGTAATGATATAAAGCTGAAACACAACATGGATTTAATATTAAATTTTTAAAACTAAATACTATTATTTTTATAACTACTAATTATTATAACTGCTTTTATTAATTCCTATGAGGTATTCTCAGCTCAGGAATTCTTAAAAATTCTGCTTCTGGCTCCCTACTGAAATTTTATTTTCCCCAGAAATCTGAAGTGGAAGTTATGAATCTTGAAGGGTTCATTGAAGGAGAAGTTTCTATGACATGACTGTAAGTTTATCTTGTGTTCCTAACTTCAGAGTAGATATATTAATGAAACGATTTGGCCTTGATAATTGAAGTAGAATTCTGCTGGCTGCGCTTCTGCTTCATCTATTGTGAAAGACAGGATTGCATTGTTACATGAATGAGTTGAATGTATACCCTAGAATGACAATTTATAATTAGTTTTTCTAGTGGTAAAGATCAGTCCTTATGCAAAACTCTCAAGACATTGTGTATATACCCTCCAGTTGTGTGGTACTCTACTGCTGCCAGAACTGGAGATAAATAGTTTAAAGCTAGTCTGTGTCTGTGTCTGGGTGCATGAACTTCAGGTGCTGCAGTGTTTCCAATATGGGCAGAATCTTGGTTTGAATCAAGGTCTGAAGAATTGATGCTTTAAAAATCCCAGATTCAGGAGTTCCCTTGGGAGATAGCTGTTTCTAGCTCACATCAGCTTGGGATATTAATGTCATCACATCTTTTGCTGTTTAGTTGCATACGCTGCAGTTCTGTCCTCTGTTTGCTCGTAACTCCCCTCACTTTTCCCCTTACTTTGAGAAGAAGAAATTTTGACCAGCTTGGGCCAGTGCTTAGATGTTAGCAACTGCCAGAAACTGAACGATCTTCTCTGTTAAGTGCAAGAAGGAAAGGATTAACAAATGAACTATAACTTCTGTGTTTGCCCAAAGCAGTATCTGTGTACCTGGATCCTGTGCCTAGCTGTCTTGGAGGGGTGTGAGGTGTAAAGGAATAGGGATGTATGTAGATGATACCTTCACATTAGCTGTAACAGCTGAAACTGTGTTAGGTCTCTGGTATAGAGCGTATTGTCCTCTCAAAACTGGTGAATCAGCTGCTCATGAAAATGGTGTCAAACTTTCTTCAGTCTATGAAGTGGGTTAGTTTAACAAGTCTAAACTGGAGGATTTTGCTAGTTTTTCTCTGTCTTTGTGATGGAGGTATTCTTAATTGGGATTTTATTTAAAAGGAAATAAATGTTTGTTCATTTTGAATGAAATAATTTAGCACTTACGTGAGCAGATCTGATGTGGGAAGGTAACAACCATATGGAGGTATGCAACTAACCTATTTTATCTCACAGCTATGTTGGGAGTGCTCATCTGTCTATACTCAGAACTGTCCTCATGATTGCAGTCACAGTCAAGACCAGAGCCTCTAACCTCTTTATATTTTGTGGAATTACTTATGAATAGTTTATTCAGCCAAGTTGCATGACTGGGTACACTATGTTTGTACCTAGGGTATCTTCTAAGGTCTCAAATGCCACACTTTCCAAAATCCTAGGCAAGTCTAATCAGCATTTCATTAGCATGTCTAGAGCAACAGATGAGTGAATCTCCAGCCTGCAATTTGGGTAAGTCTTAATTTTAGAGATGCCTTCCCAAGAATAAAGCATCTTGGCTGTTATGTGTTTCCACATGATTCACAAAGCTAAATATGCTTTTTATAATCACAGTGATGAAAAACTGTGAAAAGCTGAGTGATTAGAACTGTACATTCAGCAGAGTGCTACAGACTAGGAATCTCTGAGTAGCTGCTGTAAAAGAATATTGGTGACTAAAGGAGAAAAGTGGGAGATGGAAGACGTGATTTGTCTGAGCTATTCCAGTTTTTTATGACCTAATATTTTATTTCTATCTGAAGAAAAGAAGAAATAGAAATATCGCTTTTGCAAGGAGAGGGTGAAAATTACTGCATCAAAAATGAATCTGGCAGAGTTGTCTGTTACTGAATGATGTTTATGGCACAGCATCACAGTGTCTCCAGGAGGCCAAGGGAGGTGATTAGTCCCCTCTATTCATCACTGCTTATATCCTGTCTGGAGTGCTGGGATCAGTTCTGGGCCCTGTAGTACTCAAGACATGGACAAATTGGAGTGAGTCCAGTGAAGGGTCATTAGGATGAGTAGGAGACTGGACAATGTGTCATACGGAGAGAGGCTGAGATGTGTAAAGATACGTTTCCATAACTAGAGTCGATGCCTGTTTGCTTGTGATTGTTTTTGGTTTTGTTTTTTTTTTTTTTATTTCTGTAGTTGTAGAGTAAGTTTATTATTTGGAATATGCTTCCCTATTGCATGTTCTGAACTTCTCTACTTTTGATGATCATGTCTCTAAGATGCATTTTGTCATGCATGAATGATCTACTGGGAGACTAGGGTAGGAGAATTAGGTTTGGAGTAGCATTTTAAGAGACCAGCTTCCCTATAATTTCACCAAGGCAGAAATGACCAATGTCACAGGGTTTGCTCTTTGACATCAAACAGGGCTTGGAGAGGGCTGTGGTCTCTTGTCAACGCTTTGTTTTCTAGTGATTTTTCGAGCGAAAATGTGTGGCTTTTCTCCGCACCTGTTCTTGCTATATCAGGGCACTCAGGCAATTTGTACTAGAAAACTAAAGGAGAATCAGAGCTTGGTGCCAAGTCCTGTCCCACTCTCACCCGCATTGTTAAACCATTAGCACAATTCCTGGTAAGGCTTAGGTCCTACTCCAAGATCACAGCACAATCCCCAGCTCAGTTTATTTAGAATAGGTGTACACCTCACAGCACTGCAAAGTTCCTCCTGGACTGGAGTATTTCCGAATTTGGCTAGTGCTGGTTAGATCATTCATTGTAAGCCTTTAAGTTTACATTGTAAGCTTTTTTTTGGTATATCCTCTTTTCCAATAAGCAATGCTGGAATAATCATAATTAGTTACTAAATCATTTTGTAAATAAAATCCACTGAGGGCTGGTTGGGTGCAGCTTTTGTTTCTTTTTTTTTCTGCTATTAATACTACTTGTTTATGTGAATCATGTGGCTGAGTACTAAAACTCTTTGGCTCCAGGCTGATAGAATACACATGTAGTACAAATGTGGCCCAAATAATTAATATTCACTAGCACTCATGGCACTTTTTAGACTGATCACTGCTTTTGTGAATATACTGACAGCTGTTTAAAAAAGTGCCAAAACTGTGTGTATGTGACCTTGGGAGTTAACAGTGGGGAGAAGCTGCTCCACTTAATTCCAAAAATGTTCATGAAGCTGCCTTTGATTTTTCAGCTTTGCTGTAATTACTGCAGTGGTTTGAGTCTTCTGCTGTTGTAGTAATGTCTGTTTCATTTCATGCCTGCAACATTAATTTTACCTGATGAAATACTATACTAATAGTGCCTACTGGGATTTTATTTGGCCTCTAATTAGCAGTTGATGAGGTTTTTTGAATCCTGAAAAAACTTGATGCCAGTTTTATAGTGTGGATTTATAGTGTTTCCTGCATTTTGACCACAGTTTGATTAAACTGTTTTCTTGCATTTAGATTTAGTATTATCTTGTATGTTCATTTTTCTTTCAGAATGTAGCAGCCAGACATTAATGTGGAATGAAACTAATGAAGAAATATGTATAAACAGTTTATAGCGCATCTATAATGCGGACTATTTTTTTTTGTTAAAGAAACAGCACTTCTGAAAATTTCTTGAAACATCCCAGATCAGTAGGCATCACTTTAATCTCCAAGTTTATTCACACAGAAATTTTTAGAGTGAAAAATTAGTGGAATTAGAAAAAAAAAATTGGCTGGTGCTATCTTATATTGTGGAAACAATACCAAACTTGTGTGCCAAAAAAAGTATTCAATACTCATTGAATCAAAAAGGAGAATGGTGGAGAAAGGAAATGGGTATTCACCATTGATCTTGTTCCTGTTTTGTGAATGTACCCTGGAAGATGTCACAGTATGACTACCCCTATTGTACTGTAGGCTGTGTTTCCTGAATGCAAGTCCAGAGCTCAGAAAAATTGAGGTCCTGTTAGTTCTCCTGTCACATTTACTCTGAACCAGAGAGAATATTTTCATCTGATAGCCATTTTCCAGCAGAACAAATACTGAATAGATGTTACATAACAGACATGTATATTTGTCAAATGTGTCACACATATACATATATATATATTCATATTCTTATATATTTGTGTCCCGCTGGTTATGCAAGCATTCTAAAACAAAGTTGCCTGTTTTAAAACTCTTATGTGTATGTAATATTAGTATGCTCACTATCTGACTGTATTACAGAAGTCTGAATAGCCTTATTTCTCATTTTTGAAAGATAGATACAATGTTGTTGGTCAAGATTAGTCTTGATCCAGAATCACAACTGAGACAGACAACTGTGACAGATGAGGATGTACTGGCCACTTGAACAATAGGATTATTGAATAGTTTGATATTAAATGAGAAGAAGTTGTATTCTGGATTTGGTGTCCTGGATGTAACTAGAAGTAGGTACCTTCTCCTTAGTTTTTTTTTTTTTTTTTTTTTTTTTTCTCGGGACCTTCAGATACCTCTTTCATCACAGCAATCCTTTTAACAGTCTTTCCTGAATATGAGCACTTTCACAAGGCGCGGATTGGAAAATACTGCTTCCTATACAGACCATTTCCTTGAAAGTGTTTTTTTTTTTTTTTTTTTTAAACATTTTAAAAAATAATCATTTGTTTGAGGATTGTTAGCAGTCCTCTTTGTTTCTTCTATGCTAAGAGGTTGTTTCTGTGTCAGAGAGAGAGTTATCAAAACTTCTTGGTTTCAATAGAAGGATTATATTTAAGCTATAGCTATATAGGAACCAAAGAAATTCCTCCATAGCGCCTGTGGGATTTAGTTGCTCAAAACCTGTGGTTATAGATAATTGAATTAATTCAGTCTTTCATCTGTAGAAGGTTCCAGATGTTTAGTTTTATGTCTGTTTAAAGCACTTATACTAAATCTTTGCTATGCTTGTATTAAGAAATACTAGAAGTTTTGCTTATCTTCTCAACTCATAGAAACACGGTAAAGAGAAACAATTCAGGGTATTTGCCACAACAAGAACGGAACAGATTCTGCCAGTGTGTGCTGTTGGCCAGGCTGTAGTGATCATGCTTTGAGCAGCTGTCAGTGTTTTTGTCTGGAGAGAAGTTGAGAGTGTGTTTTGTTAATTTTTTTTTTTCCCCCTTGGTCTAGTTTTGATTAGGAAGGTAGCTGTTTGAAGAGGTAACAAAAAACATATTCCCTAAATTGTTCATTGTTTCTAGATTTGCTGTGGCCCTCCCTGATATATCTTTTCTGACTCTTCTGTTGTGAAAAGAAAACTTTAGAACTGAATTAGATTTCTTCCTACTGTCAGAATCTAAATCAACTGGAGGGCATGAGAGGTGGGAGGGAATAGTAGCATAGAGTGGAGAAATATGAAAAATGTAAAAATATATAGAAATATATACCATCCTTATCTGTTCTTGGGGCAGCCTCAGATTTCCAAGTAGATTATTTTTTCACCTAGTATTGAGTTCCAAAATAAATGCACAATAATGCTTCTGTTTCAGTTTATAGATCAATTTGCAATGCAGTGTGTAAACAGGGTAGGCAGCAGTACAGAGAAATAGGAAGTTTGGTAGCAATATCACTGGAAGGGAAAACCAAGCCTTACCTCTGTAAGCAGCCCTCACATGGGATGTTTCTGCTGTCAGCAAATCATTATATACTTCTCCCCTTCTCAATGATCAGCCTAAATATGGTAGAGAACTTTTGCTTCTGTTTTGTGAATGGCAACTTATAATTCTGTTAGGAATTAATCATAATAGGAATCTGACACCTACTTCTTGATGCTCTCTCAAACTCAGACATTCTTTTAGAACCAGAGTGGCATTCCTTTCTTTCTTTTTGTGCTTGCTAAGAAATTTATGCCATCAGGCCACCAAACTTCTGGCATTTCTGCTTTATGTGATTTTTTGTTAATTTTGATAGTAAGCAATAGTATTGTGCTGTGAGCAAACTGCTTCAAAACACAATGTAAAAAGATCTTACAGCACCAAATGATGAAATACCAAAATCATTCTTGAAAAGCACCTAAAAGTCTCCAAAATAACTGTGCAGCCTGTCCTTTATTCATGTAATCTCTCTTCTAATAAGACAGAAAATGTAAAGTGTATCATATTAAAGGGTATTTCTGATAATATGTTGAACTACAATATGAGTTAAGGTCTATTAAATTAGTCCGCATTTCCATATATTGGTTTGAAACTTCTCACTTCTGATCAATAAGGCAAAGTATTGCGCTGAAGCCCTTGAAATAATTCTCAAATTCACTACTTCTTGCTGATTATAAATAAAAAGCAAATGGTTCATGTATCATCAAGAAAGGTTATTTAAAAAGGAGAGAGAGATCAGAAGCAATTGTGTGTTTTCATTTTTAAAATTTATATTAAGATATATCACATCTCAGCCAGCAAATTCCAGGAAGAAGAGATCAAAGCTAAAGAATATCATAGGACCAGAAAAGTAAGGAAATTATTTTAAAATGGGGATTATTCCTTGAAATGCAGCCTACTGTCTAAAAAACGTTTAAACCACTGGACCAAAAATAACTTTAATAAAATACATCCCCCCTTAAAACCTGCAAAGATTGCCAAGTAATTTTGCAGATTTTATGCACCATTTGCATATATCAGCAGGAGTTTATCCACCTTACCTTGTCTGAATTAGACAAAATTCTATACAATTTTTGCTCCTTACATATCACTGAACATTCCAGCAAAACACAGAAGTGGTAGCATGTTTCTGTTTTTCCTCCCTAATTATATGTCCTTTTGACTATGAATTATTTTATTGGCTTTGGAGCTGAATGTGTTTTTTGCACATGAGCTGTTCTAATAATAAAAGTGTTTAGTTCTGTGTTCCAGGTAAAAATATTATTAATAGCTAAATATTATAAATACTCATGTGAGAGAGTTAAGAAACAAACCAGTAATTTTAGATCTGGGCAGAAACTAGTCTTCTATCCTGCAAAACTGAAAAAATTGAAACATTTTATTTTTTCACATCAGCATGAGCTAGCAATCTTTTAATTATTTTTGTCAGCAAATCAAGGTACTTCCCTGCCTCCAACCAGTGTACTTCTGCAGTAACTATAACCTGGAATTTAAGACAATTGCCTCAGCTGTGATTTTGATTCCGTTACTTATTTGCACTGAACAGAAAAAGGCCAAGAACTGCATTCAGTTGAGTTTTGAAAATGTGGAGGAGCGCTCTTTGACTCCTCTTTTCTCAAGCTGTGGAGGAAAATAGAAATATTGAAGTTGTTTTGCCAGACACAAAAAATGTTTTTTCCAGAAAAACTCCACTTTTTCTCCCCCCATAATTCCCAAGCAAGATAAATCCGAAGCAAGCCAGTAAACATCTTTTCATTAACTTCAGTGACATTTGTATCAAACCAGAAACCAGAAATATCCTCTATCTGAAACTGGAGGGTTGATTAATGTGAAATACTCAACTAGGAATTTTAGAAAAAACAAACATTTAACATTACTGCTCTTACTAAAAGTAATTTTTAGTTCCTGCAACTGGTAAAGGAACTGACCATTGCTGTAACTATTAGGATTTGTGCTAACATAACTCAGATGACAAAGATTTATATGAGACATTGACCCTTTTTTTTTTTTTTTTTTTTTTTTAAATTGACTTTAGCATCAGATTTACCATTCAGTTTATCTCTTCAGCATATACATTCCCTTCAGACAGCATTCCATGGAATTGCCTGGGTGGAGTGCACATTTTATCATGAATGCCTAGAAAATATTTGGAATTGAATCCTTGGTAGCTGAACAGCACAGGGCCACAGTGAGAGCAAAACTACTTGGAATGAGGAAGGTCTCTTGCCACTCTGTGCACAGGAGGAAAAATGCAACTTTCTATGAACTGCTTCTTCATAGGAAAATTAAGTGCAGATTTCTTATGGAACTCATCTGTGTTACTTAATGTTGTCATTTAATGTGGGAAATAATTTGTCTTTGATCCTAAAAATCCTTTGTCATGCTCAGTGCAATGTTTGAGCTGAAGGGATCCTCTGATAATTGTGTTTCTGTCACTATGCCATTTGCCTTTGCTTGTAAGAACAACCAGCCATCTTCAGTACCATTTCTATTTTACAGAAGTAAAAATGCCTTTGTTTTAAAAATGCCTTTATGCAGAAGTAGATCATATAGAATAATAGATAAACATTTTGAGAGTGATGAAGTGAAGAAAACATTCTTGTTACGGAAGTATGGCTCAGAAACACTGAACTTTCCAGAAAAACGCTGGTCCATTATTTGAACAAAAAATAGCTGAAATGTTGGAGATGTCAGCCACTGATAAACATGTTTCAATGTATATGATTTTTTAAATTTGTGTTTTGATACAGCAAAAGCATTTTTATCTTAGACGAGACTCATTGTTTTGAAGTGATGACAAAGTTGCTAACACATCACCAAACTCAATACCAGTTTTTAAGGAAGAGGAAAACATCTCTTCTCCTCCACAAAGCCGTGACTTTTAAAAGATAGTTTTAGTCCTGGTTTAGAAACAAAATAAATTTCTCATTTTATTGATGCAACATTTTTCTTAATCAGTTAGTAGAGTCAGTCCACTGAGGTATCTGGCTTACAGCTGCAGAGAGGAAGAAATTAGTTATGTTTTCCAGCTTTTTCCTCAGATGGACACTGAAGTTTTTACAGCGTTTTCTAATGAAATATGTTAGCAAAACCTGTAGCCATTATAGGTGCCTAGTTTATTTGAGGATAGCAAGAAAACCTCATGCTTTTATCACTGTTTCTGTCTTGCTATAATATACTGGTTGTACTGGGAACTTCTATGCTATTAGTAGACTAGTGTGGGTAAAATTCCCTAAGGCATTAGGTACTGCTTAAAGAATGGCACAGAGCACAGCATTTCAGTAACATGTGATTTGTGAAAAATCACATTTGCAGAGGCTTAACTGCTAGGTTGTAGGAATTCCAAAGCTACAGTCTAGTACATCAGTCATACCCAAGTCATATAGGGCTGTATTTATTTTTTGTACCTGTGTGAAGAGCATTTGATAAATATCTGTGCTATCACAGAGTAACGTGCACATTGAAGCATCTAAACATGCCATTGCATTTCAGAAAGAAAAAAAGAGAAAAAAGAAAAAGAAAAGGAAAAATAAGAACCAAAAACTTGTGTGGTGTGGTTGCAAGGCTGCTTTTAGGTTGTTGAGTGACGTTTCATTTCATATGCTGGTTAGGAAGGGAAGTACAAGTGTTGGGCATTCATCTACAGCCCTGCTTCATCTTATTAAAATCTGACAGAAATGCACACAGTCACTCGTCTAAATTGTTTAGCTTTCAAAAAGAGTATGTGTAGCTATGCCAAATACAGTCAAAAGAAAACTTATAACAGAACCAATTCTGACAAGTACCCTCATTCCTGAGGTACTTACAATATGAAATTTTCTCTCCAGTTTTCAGTTTGCAAATCCAGACCATGCAGGTCTGGAAGTGACTCCTGAGAGAAGTTGTGAACCTTCAAGTCAAGGGCAAAAAGACAGAACTGTATGCTTAAACATGCATGGCTGAAATACCAAACCAGATATTGCCATCTTGTGTAGTTCTGGTTCTCTGGCTGTAAGGAAATAGTGATTGAAATGAGGGATCCAGTCATTAGCATTCTTTGGAGAATCATTTTCCATATGATGCTGCTTCTAATGCAGGCAGTGCAAACCTATTTCTGGATAACTGGGCCAAAATTGCATCGACTGTGATTAGGATGAAAATCAGTGCAGATGCTCTATGAAAAAAGGGAATTATTTGCTAGGTGGAATTGAGTCACTGTACTGTTGCTGCATGTTTTAGTTTCTTTTGGTCTGTATCTCTAGGGGGTGGTATTGCAAACCAGAACATTTGGTGAGTTGGTGGTCAGTCACTAGGCTGACCTACAGTCAGTCCTTCAAAGCTTTGGGTATTGAGTACCTGCAATTCAGTCACTAACTTCCACAGAAGAACTCTAGCTTTTCTTTAGTGGAAAAAAAGTAGCCTTTTATTTGCAGTTCTTGAATATATTCAAGGTTCACTTTTTAGACTTATGCAGGCCAAGATTAGTTGAAGCACAAAACGAAACTGTAGGCCTTTACTTTGTTCTGTAGGGGATCCTCTTCAGTTTCATCAGCTGGATTTATGCATCTACCTTAGGGACTTTACTGATACAACTAAATTTAGACTGTTAGCTGCCTTTGGCAAATCCTTTATCTTTTGGAGAGAGGTGTCAGAATATTTTAAACACTTAAAATCATCAAACTCTAAATCATCTTCTGGAGGTACCGTCTCTTGCCGTTGATACAAGAGGTTACCTAGGATAATGGGATCAGGTGCTCAGGTTACGTGGCTTAGTCCCAGTTCTGTTCAACATTCCTATGAATGAGCTTTCCTAGTTCCCTGTTGGCAGTTAGGTAATCTGGCTGTCTGATATCCTAGTCTGTCTTCTTCTTTGCTGTGGTACATGTTTTGCTCAAAGGTTCCTAATGCACAGGTGGAAAATACTGAGTCATTTTATCAGTCTCACTTCAGCTGTATCTCTGGGGAGAAAAATGAAAAATTGAATCATTGTACTTCAGTTGCCAACACCATCTCTCTAAACAGTTGTCAACAGAACTTACTTTTAAAATTTTAAGATCATTTTGTGACATAAAACATCACTGTGTGATTACTGCTGATAATTTTTGGCTTTGTAATAACAATCATTATGCGATATTTGTTGTGTCATAATGGTTTAACATATATGTTCCACTGTGGCTTATTGATCCTTTTTCATTAGAGTAGAGCCTGGGCAAGTGAAGGGAGAGTTATTAGTGGTATTTTCTGTGTTTCTTCTAAGTTGTTAAGAGAAAAAATTCAAGAACTTGATGAGAAAGTAACTATAAACAATTTTAATGAGGATATCAATACATATAGCTTCCTCAAAAATTCACAAGTATAAAAAAGTAAGATCAGTGTATCATAGAATTAGATCTGGAGGAGAACAAATATATGGGCATGTTTCAATATCTGCTTTGAAACTGTTAAACAATTTAACTATTTGTTTGTAAAGGCACAGGAGGCTCAAAGATTTGCACATTTCACTATGTATCAGGAGCAGTTCCTAAATCTAAACAGAATAAATAGTTAGTAAATGCATAGAAGGGAAGAGAACAGCAAAATTTTAGTCCTCACTTGGCCAAAATGTTTGGAGTTTGTGATGGGAGGGGTAGCTGACTGAAGAAAATAACTGTTTTATGCTAAGGTATTTTGTTCTTACACTTTTGTTCTGAGGGAACAAATAGATTATTTTTAGGAGATACAATAATCTATATTTGATGTCCATCACCTACTTTTTAAACTTTACTGAATTTCACTTTATTGGTTTTATACTATGTTAGAAATACAATATTGTGATTTACATCCCCCAAATGATCATTATGAGCATAGTTTTTCTCTCACAGATGAAGCATACAGTATATTTTAGTTTAGATATTAGTCTTCATTTAGTGACACAATAAAATATGTTTTGTAGCAATCGTATTTTTATGTTAAATGCTTTGCAATTCTACAAAATTGGAATTGGCTTGCTATTGGCTTATGAAATCATAGATTAATGGTTTCACAAACTATAACCTGCTCTATCCATGTCACAGTTTAGAATAGAAAACATGCTCTCTGAAGGTTAAATAAAAGTTAAAGCATTTTTCATCTGAAATTACATTTTGTTCTGAACACTACTTTTATCTGGATAAATACCATTGTCTTACTGAACGTAAACATATTTTTTTCTTCTCCTTGTAACAATAAATTACTGGTTAAAAGCAAAGAAATGTCAAACTTTTCTTTTTGCTGTTATTGCCCTCTGGAAATTCAGCACTTTAAAAATAATAATTTTAATCCTACTTTTATAAAAAATGTTTGGATGGATGGAAAGAAACCTCTCTGTTTTATGGTGAAGGCTGAATGTCAGTAGTGGCAGTATATGATTTTTGATTTATAACATGCTTTTGTTTATTCTAACAAACTCATAATTTAGTTTTTCTCATATTCAACATACGGAACCAAATGATTTGATTCTTTGATCACTTACCTTTAACTCCTAATGCTTCCATCAAGAAACAATGCATAGATTTTTTTCAGGGCTTCTGAAAGTCAATTGGTCATTTGCAATCTCATTTTATATGCCTTCTCTTTACACATACAAGCACACACACACAAATATACATAAATTGCAAGAAAAATGCTATTATAAAAGCCATACATGAAAAAGTTATTCTACAAAGTTCCTATTAACTTAAGATGAATCAATTTATTGGAAAAAAAGATAAGGTAAGAGCAATAATAAAGATTAGAGCTTTTAATGACTTTCTCATTCTGTACATTTGACATTAAAAGACAGTTTAAACTATTATGCAATAAGCAAAATTGAAATTGTAGAAATGCTGTGAGAATGCCAAGATAAATTCTCTACATATGTGACAGGTCTTCAGTGAATTTATACTCACCATAAATTAGAAGACGACAGTCTTGTATTGGGAGCAGGGTTTCTGTCATAGGAGAAAATTCAAAGGCACCTTCTAAAGATAGTGCTGCTTATGACCCAATATTTGCAGAATAATGTTTTAAATATTCACATAGTATCAGTGTGATTCATTTTATAATGAATGCATTTCTATATAGTGCCATGACACAGTACTGCCCACAGATGGTTGTATGCATATATTAATAGGTTCACTAATGATTAAGAAACCCCCTAAATCTTAGCTCAAAGAGGAATTCTGACATGACTGAGATTAAAACCAAGTGTTCTATTTACTTTGGTAGAGACCAGAATTAATATTAAATATTATTTAGTGACATTAATCAGTTTTGGCTGGGTTTTTTTTTTTTTTTTTTTTTTTTTTTTAATAATAATATGGACTGTCTCTTGGTTTTTATAGTTATTCAGTCACATAGCTCACCTTTATTGATGTAAAATAACATTGAAAAGAAAACCATACAATACTAGAAATGGAGGTCCCCTTACCGTGTAATCTATTCCTAGAATTTGTCAGGAATTTGCATAACAATTAGAGGAGCAGATGCATCCAAACTCTGACAAGAAGAAGCTAGAAGTTCATAGAAATGCATCAGATGGCATATAAAAAATGCTAATAAGGACCAATGTCCCTAGGCCGCCCCCCTTATTTTGGGATGCTCACTCCATTACAGCGTTCATTTATACTTTCATTAAAGCTGGAAGGTGGAAGGGTATTGCCAGCTTGAATCTTCCCTGGTTTGCTTCTGACCAAAATTCTGTTTATACATGCAGGATATTGTGTTAGTTTTATTAATGATTTTGTACTTCTTTCTGCACTGAAAAAAAAAAAATTGGAAATTTAAATAATTTAATGCTTGAACATCTCTATAATTATCAAATCAGTTTTTTTCATGAGTTTTGCTATCTTGCAACTTCAGCATAAATTCAGGACTGTAGAGAAGAAATTCTCTAGTCTTCACTTTAAGTGCCTGTAAGGTAATAGTCCAGAATATCCACAAATTTCAACCCCCACCCACATTATATCCTTCAACCCCTGCCCACCAAGTATCCAGAAACCTGCAATTCATTAAGAATGTGTTCATAAGTAAAATAATTACAAGAAAGATACAAGCTTGAGAAGTCTGATTCATAGCCAGCAGATCTAAAGTTTATGAAGAAAACCACCTATTTTTATCTTAGTCTTGCTTTGAAACTCATGCAGTGCATTATTAAATGTACTAAAGGGCCAGATGGAAAAGTGAAGACTTACTCTATCCAGGGTGACAAGGTGTGACCATATGCAAAAATAAAATTAGTACTTTTAACATGAGGAATATATTAAATTAAACTGTTCAGGAGCTTATTTAAAATACTGGATACTCAGTTTTCAAACTTTGGTTACTTCCCTTTTTGCTGCTTGTATAGAGATTTAGCAAGGATGTGATATATTAAAAAAAAAAAAAAAAAAGCATGCACAACACCATTAGCTTAGACTGGAAAATAGCTCCATGTTGGAAGCTCAAGGAAGAGCCAGAGGAGGAGGGTGGGAAGGAAGCACAATTAGCCACAGGCAGAACTTTGCACAAAGGTAAGTGAAGGCTCTTTATCCTCTCATGATCCAGCTTCTCACATGCTGTGCAAGTTATAGCTTCTGGGAGTGTTTCACCTGATCTCTACCTGGATCTTTCACACAGATCTGGTCTGTCTCTGCCATGGACGGGTAATTCCACTTTTCCTTGATTCTTTTTGCTCTACTCATTAGTTCTGCACTCTCTGATGTTCCACCTTTACAAAGCTATCTTCATGTGAGAAAACTAGGGGATTTTTACTTTAAGAAATATGGGAAAAAGAAGAAAATATTTTCTTTTAGTGCCTGAATTATTCTGGTCTAAGATTGTGACTACCAACACTGCTACCAAGTCACCTCACCAAATGCTTCCAATTTTGTGCTGTTAGGTTACGATTTTGTTTGACAAAATCTTAATCCCATGTTTTGAGGTGGAAGATTCTATGTCTTATCCTTTGTATAGCCAATTATCTAATTCTTTTAAACTGTGATGTTTTGTGTAGCCACTGCTTCATTGTCACAATAACCTGTTGAGCCTGGTGAAAGATGCACTTGCCAATGAGAGTTAACACTGTCATTTTTTTTCACTTCATAGACAGACCATGTAAGATGGAGGGGTTTTATAAAATCTTTTTCTGGTACATTTGCTTTATTTAACAAGATGGGGCAAAGATAATCAAATAAAAAACCAAAACGCGACATCAAAACCCAACCTGTGTAGGTTTCAGGAGGGAAGATCTAGATGATCGGTATTATACATCAGGATTGACATCTGACGTATTTTTCAATAATTCTTTAAGGTCTTGAATAGACACAGAGTTCTCATACAACACCAGAATCGAGCTCACAAATCTTCTCTGAAAGAGAAGAGAAAGTAATTGCAAAAAAATCAATATCATGCTAAATCCCATATCTTTTGAGAAAAGCATCCTTCTTCACATATCTAACTTTAGATCATAACTGTATAACAGTCATAATTCTAGGATTACTAACAACTGTATTTAAAAATGAGTCTTTATTACTTTATTACTTTTTCATTTACTTTTTTGTGTCCTATTGGATTTAGATTAAGGACTGACATGATTAGTATCACTTTTTCTTATTGTCAGTTTACATCCTATTTTAGAGCATTAAAGTTGAAATGGGCTTTCTTTTGCTTAGCCAGAGTAATGCATGAATTATTTGACTTCAAATCTTTCAACGCCATTTTAAAAAAATATTTAGTCATATCAATTTTTATAGTATAGTAGCAGACACGAAGTAAACATTGTTGATCTAACTTGATAAGTTTACTTTGATTTTGTCCTGACGGTTCATAAAAGCAATGAATTCCACAATCCACGAATAAAAAAAAAATTAAACAACTGGACAATCCTATGCAAATGATCAATTTGTGACTAGGTGGTTACAGTCAAGGTCAATGAATTCTTGCCAAAAACCAGAAAGCAACTGCAGCAAGCTACCTCCTTTGGAGAGAAAGTTATTTCAGTTTATGTACCTGGAAACTTAGGTATAACATAGTTTTTTGCTCATATCCAACTGAAGTGAAACTGAATATTGAACCAGCCAGAAGAAAGAATCAAAGCATATACCTTTGCTTTGGACCAGGTGTGAGTCTCTAGGTCCTTGTTTTACCTCACCTTCCTTGTCCAAGGTTTTATGGGTTCTATCTTATCAGCATTGACAATAATGTTCTGTTATTATTGCTCCTATATTGCCTATTTAGTGACAGGAATTATTGTGTTCTTTAGCCTGGTGGAAGACAAGAAGAAATGTGGAAAGATTAGCAGGTGTTCTTTGGAAGGGAGTGGAGACTGTGAGAAGAACGAAATGCCGCCTTTTCTCCTTCTCCTCTTAAAAAATCTGGCAGATGGGAAGGTGTTTATTATCATTCACTGTAGTGGCTAGTCTGTTATTAAAATGAGTAATTAAAACGGTCATCCCACTGCAGTATGTCACAAAGTGTTTGCACCTCACAGTCAAGATGACAGGGCACCATGAGGCACGCTAAGAGCTCTCTGTGTGAACACTGTAACAGTTACTAGGCAGAAAGGTCCAATAATTTCAGATATGTTAGAAATCTGTTTTGAGAGGTCTTTTCTCATGATGGCTACTCTTTCCTGTAATATCTCTTGATACTGGGGAGGCAGCGGGAATTTTTAAACTTTATGCATATTAGAAACAAGAAATTGCACTTTTTTTAATATTTCATCCTTCTTTGTCAAGGTTAATAGCAAGGGTTTTCAAAGCTTGATCCATATTTCTATGTTCTGACCCTGCACAGAACCTGCACTTTCATCTTTTCATATACAGTTCTTTGCAGGGACAGGTAATGACAAAAAAATTCTATTCACAGTACATTGCAGAGTCTATTTCAGTGCTTATAATATTGATTGATGCAGGTGAGGAATAGTTCCATGACCTCTAAAGAAATAAAAGCTTGAGTTTTGACAATCTGAGATAAAGAAAAATGGACAGTAGTAGCCTCAGAGTTTCCATGAATCATGCACAGAAAAGGAGTTGTTCACACACTCATGTGAAAATGGATGTGTAAGAAGCTCTGGCAGAATTCATTTGGAGTGATGGACAAAACTGAGTAATTAAGTAACAGATAGTGAAGCCAGCTCTCTGACTCCCCGGCTTTGAGTCATGGATATTTCAGAAATAAATTGTGAAAACATTCTGGGTGAAGAAAGGAGCATTCAAAAATCTGGAACTGTGATGGACAAATGAAGATGACTCACAGTAACTTTAGTAGCTTCAAATATTAGTGCCAATAAAAAAGAAGACCATGGACTGTAGTATTTTTGCCAATAGCTAATCCAAAAGCTGCTGATTGTGCTCGATCAATTGTTCTAAGAGTTTGTAAAATATGGTTCTGGATATATTAATATGCCTCCCTTTACTCCAAATTCCAATGGTTATTAGGAAAGGGAGATAATCAAGTGTGTGCTGAAAGGACTGCAGAATTGCTACTATCTATACCTAGAGCTTTCAAATTACAAAGGCATCTATGACACTTGTCTATTGATAAGATTTTGCCCAATAAACCAAAATCAGTTCCGGCATGGTAATTGATGAGATTAGCCATCAGTTTGTCCAGATGCTTAAATTCCCTGTAGGTACATAGATAAAATGGCTTTATCTAACTCAGATAAGGTAAGGAAAACACATAGTGCTTTTATTTTATGTATGTGGTAGTATTTCAAGACCAGTTTTCACTCAGCCATAACAAGTGGCAGTTTCCATGTCTGTAATAAAACAATTTCATTTCATAAAGCACCTCCGCTGTTTAGAATTCATGAACTTCAAGCTACCTAACTTCCTCTTACAATATGGGGGACAAGCTTTGTGGAGAAGGAAGAAAATTTCACATTTAACTAGATTTTCAACAGATTTTGATACTCTTTCACAGCATTCCCCTAAATGAGTTACAGAAAGATTAGGGAACTGTTGTAGAGTGAGTAAGTAAGTAGCTGAAAAGTCATACTGAGAATCTATTGTTCACAGAAAAGATGAGTAAGGTGAAGTTTCTCAAGGTCAGTATTTGTTGTTTTCATTAAGGCTTTGGACAGCAGAACAGAGAATGCCCTTATTAAATTTTCAGGCAAAACCAGGCAAGGGCAGGACAACTACAAGCACTTGGGAAGATTAGAATGTGGAAAGTTGATTGATTGGAGCAATAGCGTGAGGCAGACATGATGTAAATCAATCAGAGAAGGGGTGAAATCCCACACACAAGTATAATCAGCTATGTGCATGCAAGAATGTTAGAAAAACAGAAGTTCTAAAGAAGAGAACCTGCAGCTTTTAGAGGATCAAAACCTAGAGTGAGAGGCAACAGTAACTTGGTGCTTTGACTTGTGATAAAAACTGTTTAAACTGGATCAGAAAATGTTTGCTACACTGTAGAAAAAAGACTTCAAAACACTAGAGATAGTCAAGCTCCAAAACAGGATGGTTGTCACTGGGGATATTTTGGTATACATTGACAAATAAAGTACAGCAGTAGTTTAAAGGCTCATTAACAATACCTGTTTTCTGTGGTTCTCAGTCAAGCTGTTGTTTCTCTGTAGATGTTGTTCATACTGTTAAGCATATGTTCTCCTGGACTGTTCATGAAGAACAAAGGACAAATTAAATCCAAGTATATGAAGCAACATATCTGGAGCAAACATTTAGTCATTATTTTAAAGGTAACTGATAAAATACTTTGACTGATTTGACTTTTCAGATTTTTTCTGAAATTTCTTAGTGTAAAGATGAAAAGTTGGGAAAGGTAAAACTGGCTTATAATATCTCTAGGTACTTGGCCCCATTGTTGCGTTTGTGGATGTTGCATATAATTGTCAAGTGTATCTGTATGAAACCTATCAAACAGGAGAGCGAGCTATATGGATATCTCCAATTAGACATACAAGTAGTTTTAATGGACTCAGAAGAACTGGTTCACATGAAAGTTTAGCTCTGAATTCTGGTGTTCTAATTCTCAGAAAAGCTCTTAAACCACAAATTCTTTCCTTCCTTATTATTAGAATTGAAGGTTGTCTTCTGGCATAGTTAGATGATGCTTAAGTATTAACAACCAAGACACTGCAAAAGGAAATCCTGGGTAGCTGGGTTATGACTGCTGAGAAGAATTCCTGATATTTAAGGGATATTTACAGTCTTCCCAGTCAATAATTAGTTTGAGTTAATGGGTGGTTTTGGGCTGCTGATGTTTGCAGAAATCCTGAAAAAGATTAAGCATATGTTTACTTTTTTTTTTTACATACAGAGTACAATGAATAGAGGTGAAGGAATTTTCCCATTGTTTTCAATGATTAAGTTGGGCTTTGGAAGTAGTTCCGGTGTCTTTGTGTATACATGTGTGTGAAGATAAATATGCAGCCAAGTCACAGCCAAAATTGCCTCCCGTATTTGCTATTGTAAAAGAAAAATGGAGAATGCTCACACAGTCCTTTTAAGATTATACTTCAAGGGTTTAGACTATTGTGAAAAAGGTGGACTAGCAAATCAAGAGAATAACATAGATATAACAAACATTCACATGTAAAATTGGCAGGAC
The DNA here is from genome assembly GCF_965140245.1 of Athene noctua. NCBI lineage: Eukaryota > Metazoa > Chordata > Aves > Strigiformes > Strigidae > Athene > Athene noctua. The sequence continues at coordinate 26,299,603 of NC_134042.1, read as the reverse complement.
TTTTTTCTTTCAAAAGAAACCCCATCTTTCTCCCTATTCTACTCCATTATATTAGTTCTGTTTGCTTCAGATGCAAAATGACCTAATTATTGGTGTAGGTGATAAGGAAAAGGAATTACTCTATGCATTAAATATTTGATACTTCATGGTATCAAGCAAACTTACTTAACAGGCTACTTACAATAGAATATGGGTGTGAGATATGTGCTAACCTTGGCCACAACAAGAAGTTTAACTGCTCTGGGAATAGGAAAGAGGACCAGCCTTTTCCTGTAAACACTGTCCAGTGCTCATGTTCTAAAGGGAACACATTATTGCGTGGCCTAATTAGGAACAGGAAACAAAAGAAGGAAGCCAGTTAAATTTGTGTTTGCACAGGAATGGGCAGCAAAATCTCTGTAACTAATGATGGAAGAAATAAATGTTTCTCACTTTAGCTGCAAAGTTTAAGCTTGTCAAGAAATGTAATTCGTCCATAAAGGGTAATGACCTGGAAAAAAGAAAAAAAGAATATATAATCAGGTCTGAGAAAAGAAAAATGTCTGTTGATTTGCCTCTGGAGTAAAGACTTGGGGTTGATTGAGGTTTTGTTTGGTAATGTTCTTGTTTCTTCAAACTACATCTGTATGCCAAGAGCACACCTGTTTTTCTTCTCTGTAGCTAAAGGTTGAAGTACACAGTGTGCTTGCTGAACATGGAAACATTGTGCGTGCTGGCATGTGATTTAATGGAGAAATATATGAGGGATTTATGAACTCGCTTGGCAGCTAAAGACAAACATTTTGAATGAATGCATACTCATATACACAGACATCCTTGTGCTGCCCCTTTTTATTTTCCTTCATTGAATAAAAGCTTTAAGATACACATTTCAGTCTTTGAATAGTACGAAGCAGCAAGATTGAATTTCTCTTACCCTGGCCACTCCCAGGTCATGTTACAGTCTGGTAACATCATCAGTAGATGTGAGTGAACTTGCTAGTCTACCAGGTCTTAAATCTTCTAGTGGCCTACTCCTAACACTTGAGAATGGAGTTGTGTCTAGGTGTACACATCCTGCTGGAACTGGTGACTGGTGGACTTGGTGGAACAGTCCCACTGGTTGCAGCAAAGAAGGGGAGATTGTGTCTCAAGAGGCTGTACTATATCTTGCAGAAATATTTGGATGTCAGGAATCTTTCACAACTCATTTACCTTCTTTTTCATATCATTCAATGTAATATGTAACTGAGTGCAGCTTGGCTTACATTGGGAAGTCAAACTGGTTCCAGCGAAGTACAGTGGGTTGTTCAGCACAGTATGCCTCAGCTGTATGAAGCTATGGAAGACATAAAATGCAAGTCACCTCTGACTGTAATAATACAAGTTGCTGCATGTTAATATTATATTGCTATAGGTGTTTCAACCCTGCGGTGTGATTAGTGGCTTGAAGGGAGCAAGTAGTTCTTGTTGAGGTGCTAGGATAGTTTTGATGCTGGCAACTTCATCGCCTACTTTTCTAATTTGTCCAGAAGTTTCCCATTCCACAAAGCTTCCTATTACAAATCACCTAGCTAGCTGCAACTTAGTGCTTCAGATGGGACTGGAGAGGAGAGATACAGAAGCCAATCACTTATCAAAAAACAAACGGTTCATTTCAGTGAACAGTAGTCAGAACATGCCTCTCTTGCAGAACTGATTTACTTTGATGGTCCACCCTGATAGGCTGGTAAAAACTGTGGTCTTTTTCTCAATAACACATAGTAATCTTTGATCTTCTACAAGTTAAATTCTGCACACTGTGCATAACCCTTGACAATGTGCAAGTAAAGAAATCGAGAGAATCAGTAACAGATGTTTTAGAATGAATCTGTCACCATCTAAAATGGTAGCAAAGAAGCCTTTCTCATGTATCCTGACAACTGAGTACAAAGGGCTGGTTGCATAGAACTTTTCTTTTTTGTGAAGAATCTCAGACTTTTTTTCCCAGATTTTTTTTCCTCTTGCTATTGTAATTTTTTTGTGTGTGTGTGTGTAAAACACCCTAAGTGTGTAGGATAGGGAAAAAAATTTAGGACTTGTACATGTTTACAGATCTGCAAAATCAGATCTGATGATGAGAAAAGGACAATTCTGTTCATTAACAGTTCTGCTTCCATTCTGTTAACTGGCCTGTTTTCTCAAGTTGTCATAGCTAAGACAAAGTTCTTGACAAAGTTTTCTCTTCCAAACTTGTTTAAAAGATTGTCTTAAGATTGCATTTAGCACAAGTGATACAAAAAGGAAATAGCTCACTGAGAGATAGTGGCTTCAAATCCACACCTTGTAATCAAAAAACACCTAGCTGACAAAATGTGTAAAGAATCCAATTGCTGAATGAATGATTCAATGAATTGGGTGATTTAGCATTAGTGGCTGCCTTCAGTGAAAGTATTATGCAGCAATCAGTACAGAACTAGCAGATGGCAATTCTGGAGTAGAATTGCCCAGAAAATGAACTAGTTTTGTTAAAAATGGTGAGGTTTTGACACTTCTTTTGTACACTGGCATGAAAATGATGCTTTTGAAATGTAAGCATTAAGGATCTGAGGGACTGTGTGAAAATTTGTTTGTAGTTTATGCTAGGGAATAATTGCATTGAGAACTATGGTGGGGAGTGTCTTTTAATTGCTGTTGAAAGTTGTCCACTTTGTGTAAACTAACCATTAATTTTTTCAGAGAGAGAGAAAATGATTTAATGAGAAAGCAGATGAGAGTCTGGATTGCCTAGGTTCTGGAGGATTGTCCTGGACAACAAATATACTAGCTGAGGTGAACAAGTCTCTTTTATTTCTGAATAGAGCTCTCATCAGGGATCTGAAATATTTCTAACTTTGAATTCAAAACTATGAACAGGTATTTTAAAAAGCATTGGCTGTAAAATTAAGGAAATAAACTACAAATCTATGCTATGTAGCTGTGAAGTGTTAGTCTTCCAATTTTGTGTTCTGCTCTTTGCAAATGCTTTGATTTTATTTATGAGTCTTCAAATAAGGATTACCTTCCCCATCAAAAAAACATCAAAGTGAATCAACCTTGGCAGTCCCAGAAGCTGGATCAGCAAGGATCACGAAGTGCTCCATAGATTTACTTTCTGGCACAGAACTAGGTAATTTCATGGAATCCTTTATGTTTCATATTTCTTTTTGGACATAAAAGTCATCTCCATCCCAACAGCTAAGCTCTCCAGAGCTTTGCTGTTGGCTTCCATAATGCCAGGTTTTCACTACTGTATGTTTTTGTTGTCTTGCCAGATGGCAAATGAATGAGTGAGCCACTGGTAGTGACTTTGGACGCTTAATATTAATTCCACTAACTTTTGATTTTTCAGCTAAAGACTTTGTTGTGTTAGTTAATATGTTGTAGCAGACTAGTGCTTGACTGTTAGTGTCTTCCAGACTTTTATAGGCATAATGACACTTCCAAATGCAGGCTCATTTCTGTCAGCCTTATGACCACCAATCATAAGCAATTTAATATCTATCTGAACTGCAAACACGATTGTTGTGACCCATTTTTTATGAAATGCTAATTCCTGTTATCCATGAGAAATTAGTAGTTATACAGCAAAGATTCACTGGTGCTTAATGGCTAAATTCTGAGGTAACTGCTCATGGTTATATCTTTAGGTTGCGATCCTGCCAGTTTTCTGATTCAAGGTCTTAAAATGGGTGAATTTTCCAATAATAGCCTAAGACTGAATGTTTATCAGTGTGAAACAGTCATTAGTGTATTTATGAAAAAGCAGTTCAGTATGGAGCAAGCACAGAATGAGCTAGTTTAAAATCTCCTACATTCCGTATGTGTTTTACAATATTTGCTTAGTGCTAATTCTGATCAGCGTTTCAAAGCCATGATTTACAGATCACTCTGTAACTTTATATGGTTGGTTGGACCTGCCTATTTGTCCTAATTTTTTTTGTTTCCAGTCCCAAGGTGACCACACACTACACATTGATTAGAACCATACAACACTTCTAATAGAATGTCCTATTGCCCTGGCAGGAACAAGCACTGTTATACATTTGCACGGTCCTAATAGTAAACATTGTTCTTAGCTACACTATTCAGGTTTGAGGCTGGCACAGGAAAATGAGATACAGACCTGCAGTCTGTTATGGGTTTTCACTGTCAATTTACCCATCTGTTGTGGCTTTTCAAGGAGGAAATCTCCAAGGATCTTTTCAGCAATGCAAATTAGTATAGAATCTGATTTTGCATTTTTCAGCTGCTATTTTAACAGTCATTGTCCATCACAAAATAATTAAAAATGTTATTAAAATAGTATATTAAAAATGTCAATTGCTGGAATATAATTAGACATTTGGAAACTGTACTTCTGTTTAAGTAAAGGCTACTGCATATTATTTGTTGCCTTTAATTCTTTCAGATATGTTTTATTTTTCTTCATTATTTAACATCTCGAGTAATATATTCTACTTACCCAGACTTTCAAAACTTTTCTGTGATAGTCATACTATACTTAAAAACTAGTCTACCAGGTGACTCTGATTTTCCTTCAGAAAACTTTTACAGAGCAAATGAGCTTTGAATGGTATCCATAGAAAATGGTACATGCTGGAAAATCCTGCTTTGAGAGCACAATGACATTGAATCCTTCTTGAACTTATAGCTTGAGTGAAAAACACAACTTCTGACTGAGAAAAGGCTTTATTTATGAAATGTGTTTCTCTGAGGTATTATTTTGTAATGTGTTGTATGTATGGTACATCATCAGCCATTCAAGGTTAAAGCTTTTAACTTAAGAATATCAAAGGGTACAAGATACAAGACATTTAATATATGTTGCAATTCAGTACCATTTCAATGTATTCTTACTACTGAAGGGAAGAAATAACTCAGCACCAATCAAGGGCTCGTTATTTTGCCAGTATTTTTGAAGCATTGCATTTTGGAGTTGCCTGTATATTCCAACATTCAAACAGTGACTGAAAGGTCAGCTAAAGTCTGACAAGCAATTTTAGAGCAGAAAGAAAGATTATGTTATAGGCTACCTGGCATAAGGACCTTGTACAGAGGTGTAGAGCTAATTTATTGACCATAGCTGGGTATAAGAATGGAAAGAGAAGCCATGAAGGGTCAGTCTGGAGGTCAGTCCATCTAGCCCAGTATCCTGTCTCTGACAGTGGCCAAAAGCAGATGCCTAGGGAAGAGTACAAGAACAAGGTAAATATGCTCCCCACAACTATTCTCCTAGCATCCAGTCATTTGCAGCTCAAGAGCTTGTGGAGACAGCTGTAGTTTCTATTTTTTTTATAGCACTATCAAGTATCTCTTCAGTGAACTTTGCTAACCAAACCTTGTAAACTTTCACACTCTACAACATCTTGTGGCCAGCTGTATCAGAGCTGAACTATTGGCTGTACGAATAACAACTCTTTTGTTTTGGACCGCCTTCCTCATAGTTTAATTTCACATCCCCAGGACTTTTCTTGGAAGAGATAATGGCCAGTCAATCCATATACACCCTCTCCATGACACTTCTGATCTTATCGAACTCTGTCATATACCTCTCAGTCATTTCTTTTTCACTCTGAAGAGTCCTAGCCTACTTAGTTATTTTTGATGCAGAAGCTGGTCCATATTTTAGATTGTTCTTGTGGTCTTTTCTGAAGCTTTTCTAGCTCTAATGTAACCTGTGAGATGGGATAGCCTAGTACGACATGCATTATTCAAGATGGAGGAAAATTATGTATTTGTAGAGTGGCATAGCAACATTCTTTATTTTGGCCTATCTTTCCCTGTGGTTCCTGGTCTTCATTTTGCCTCAAAAGCCTCTCCTGAGCTCTGAGCTGCATTTTTGCTTTCACTCCTTAGTGGGAATGACCAGCTCAAAGCCCGTCATTGTGTATAAGTTAAGGCTGGGTTTTTTTTTTCCACTTTACATGACTTTGTTTGTCTATGCTCTCTCTCTCTCTTCTTTTTCTATTTAATTAGCTATTCTTTTTGTGTCATAAATCCTGGTACAGTTCTTTGTGTTTCACCTTCAGTTTTACTTATTTACTATCTGGAATAAGTTAGGAACCTCAGCAAAATCTGTTTTCTCACTGCTCACTCCTTTTCCAGACTGTTTATGAATGTGTTGCACAATACACATCCCAGCACATCCTCCTCTTGAACTTCATTCAAGAGCTCCTTCCACTGTAAGGGCTAAGCATTTGTGCCTGCCTTTCTGTTTCTTGCTTTTGCTTTTTGCCTTTTTTTTTTTTTTTTTTTTAAATTGTTTATCCATTCAAGGTCCTTCCATTTTATTTCATGTAATTTACCTTCCTCAGAGGTCTTTTTCAGAGGACTTTGTCAAAATCAGAAAGATCTCCTTTATACAAATCCTTAGCAAAATTTTCAAAAAACCCCAATGAGTTTGTAAAGCAGGCTTTCCTTTCACAAAAGCTTTGTTGACTTTTCTCCCAGTATATCATAGTTATCCATGTATCCACTAGTTCTGAGCTCCAGTGACGTTTCTAATAATTTGTCTTATAAATACATCCAGATGCTGGCAAAACCAATGAATATCAAAAATGTGTCCCATTTCCCTCAGGGCTCAAGGGCAAAGAAACACAACTTATTGGCTCCCAGCTGTCAGTAGTAGAGAATCCTAAAAAGGCAAATTTAAGGATAGGGACAAATATGGACCATGTTAAAAAAAGGTTTCTAAATCATTCAGTCCCCCTCACTTACACATTCTGTCACTGCCAGAAGTGAGCATCCTTTGCACTGAATGCTAAATAAGAAGAAAAGGATGATGAAATATTTGATATAACAGCAAGCATTGGACACACCCTATATAGCTAAAAGAGATGTAAAGGTTAGCAAACTGTTACAGCAGTGCCCACAGAATACTAGGTGTCATTGAGATGTAAGAGAATTAGTTTCTACCTGACAGCTCACAGTGCATGAAAAGAAGTCCATGAAAAAATTAATGTTCTAGATGCTACCAAGACTCCTCAGACTGTTGCTGTCCAGACAGCTGACACATCTCTCTGGCTAAAACAGCTACATGAATGAGTGTCTTTTATGGACTCTGAGTGATTTCAGGTTGAGAGCTGTGAATTTCTCTTTTTCCCAGTGGGCCATGCTGCTGGAACATGCAGGCTGTATAATTTCTCTATTTTTAAGTAGAAGTTCAACAGCCTTAAGGGAGTTTTTGGGAGGATGATTGTAGCTTCAGGCTTCATTAACTCTTTCATAGATTCTCCTGCATACCTTAGGTTGGATCACCAGCCTACTGGAAACAGTGAGTTTGTTTCCTAATAGGTATTGATATGTACCCAATAAGGGGAAATAAAGAGTTACACTTCTCTATATTTCTACATGCCCACTTCAAAAGACACTAGCTTACATACAAACAAGTAGCACATACAGGTAGTTTCATCACACAAAATCTCTGGTTACCTTTGTATTGAATTTTATGGCTTTATTATATCATTCTGATGCATTTTTTTCTACAGAAATTCCTTTTCTGCCAGTACTGAATTAATTTCTTCAAAATGGTTGGATTTTATGAGTTGAGTTTTCATGATTTTATGAGATGACTGTAAAAGTGGGATTTTTCAAGTTACAAAAGAGGTAGAAAAAGAGAACAAGGATATCCTAGGAATCTGAAGTCTTAATACTGAGCTTCATTTTGGCACACTACTTGCTAGGGCAAAACATAAGACATGACAACTGCTCTCTGAGATTCATTTTCCCTTCATAGTTCTTTCCTATGGATGTTTTTACAGTAGAGGATGATCCAGCTCATAGAGAATGTGATTGTCTGTATATGATGACAGATTATATAGCTATTAAAATTTTCTGGAACTTGCATCATTTTGACTATGCTGTGACTATAATAAAAACAAAACAAAACAAATTTCGATCATCTAAATTTCTGTTATTATCATATGTAGGGATAGTAGAGAAATGTAAGTGGATGTATTATGAATAGAATTACTCCATGGCAGAACATGGTTTGTCTGATTTTTAATTTCACAAGATATTATGAACATGTATATGTGCATCGTTTTGTAGGTGTGCATTTTATCACTAAATAATGGGATTCGTTTCACCTAATGTGGAAAAACTTTCAGCTCATTTTAACAAAGTTTTAGTGAAACGCTTGTGACCTGAAAATAATGCTGAAAATGTGCTAAACAGAATGCCTTCCTTCTTGCAACGTGATGTAGAGTTATGTTTAAGTACAAGGATATGCTTACAGCAAAGTCCCACTAAATCTCATGCTGTTCAGCATATTGGGTCCAATTAAATACAACAGAAAAAGTACAGCCTCATAATAACCTTTCTGTGTAAACTTTTATGTGCAAAATCTTAATGGTAAAAACCTCATTCCTTCCATTTTTGCTGATTGGTTTCATGTTGTAACAAATACATTTCCTCCAGATACTGTACATTCCTGCTATGCTTAATCAGTTACTATGGTTCGTGTGCTGGGAGTAAAATAAATAGCTCAGCCTATTTTCTGCCCTTCTCAGTTGAATCTTGGTCTATCAGGTGAGTGGCTTCTCCAGTACTTCATACTTTCCTATGAAAAAGAAAATTGGCTACTAATGCCTCATCTGCCACTGGCAGTGTTTTTAACAGAAGAGGAATCACTTTTCCTTTTGATGTCTTGCAGCAGGTTGAAAATACAACCATCTCATGATGATAAGTGCTGATCTGGCCAAAATTCACACTGCCAGCTAATTGTGCTCTGAAGCTGTGGTATGTTAAGTGAGTTTTGGCAGGCTTTATGCTGGATCATGTATAGTTCATCCTCTTGCAGCCAGCATAAAATCAATGGAATCAGTTTTCTCCAGTTCCAGAAAGGGGGAGAATTTAGGGCACACAGATGTCCCAATATTTATCCCTTGAAGGGAAGACTTCATTCAGAATACCGTTTGTTGTTTTTTGTGGTTTTGTTTGTGCTGGAGACTCCCTTTTACACATTATAGTAGAAACATAATCATATAAACGGGGATTCTGTATTTACTTGGAGTTCTAGCTACCTTAAGGTTAGTCTTGTGACACCTCTGTCCTTTTTGGATCTTGTCATTAGCCAGTCTCATTCCACTAATTTTAAGATGTCAGTTGAGCAATATGAATTGCTTTGATGAATTGCTTTCTTTTGGAAAGGAGCACTGGGTCATTCTCAATGAAAACTATGCAAACAAACTAAGTGTAGGGCAGTTAATGTTCAAAATTTCGCTCTGGAGAAATATAAAGTAAAAAAAAATTAGTTACAATCATCTATTAAGATAGTACATAGCACTTTGCATTATATGTTATTTGCACTGTGTGAGCTGGCCTTTTGCTCCAACAGCTCCATGATCTTGGAGAAAGTAATCAAGCAAAATCTTACATGTGGCTCTAATTTGAATAGTAAGTTTCAAGCTACAGATCCAAAAAAAGACCATAATTATTATAGTATATATTCAATAACACACAGCTGTGAGCAAAAAAGCAAAATATAACCCTGTCCAAACAGGCAATATTTGTACTAAAATTAAATTACAAGTGTTTTACTTATTAGCACTCAGTGTCCACTGCTGCAAGGGAAAACATGAAGAAAGCCCAAAGAGTCAACACCAAAAACATAAAAAGGTGATAAAAGAGTAGCAGAAAAAAATAATGTTTCTTAATTGAGCCTGGGAAAGAGAACCATGATCAATAGCCTTGCTTTCAACTCTATGATTATGAGAACGCCTCCCTGCAGCAGTCCATGCCAATATTGCCTGACCACCTCAGAGTGAATAATAAATCTAGCTGACATTGTAGGCAGTTGCTTTAGTTCACCACTTTAATAAAAATGCAACAAAAGCATAATTCTGTTCTATGTCTTTATTTATCTATCATCTATCTACTTATTTATTTATTACAACTGAGGGCTTCAACTGCTGACAACTGATTCATTGAGTTTCATTTATGGACTATGGAAGTAGGAAGGAAAGATTCAACTCTGATCTCTTGTGGGTAGTTAGAAGTTTAGCAAATGTACCTCTGTCAGAAGTGATTAGTTTCTGTTCTCTGAAATCTGCATGTCTTGAAGATGCAGACCCTGAGTGCTTTTCAAGGTGCTTGTTTTCCATTGAAAATTGTTACTACTCCTGGGAAAAGTGTTGTGTGTTTCTGTCTTCCCAGTTGAAAAGCTGAACCTTTATGAAGGATTTCCTGCATGCCCTAACATCTGCTTTTTCTAGCTAACCAAAAAACCCAAGCAGTTAATAATTTTGTTTGCTAGCTGTTATTCCTCATGAAACATTACTGGACATGTATCTTGTATTTAGTCTTTAAATTATGCTTTGATACTGATCTCAGTTAAACCTAGCTGTCTAAAATTTAAGTTGTTAGGAATCTTGCCATCTAGTTCCCCATTTTAACTGGTAGGAGAACAGCAGAGTCAGATGAGAGGTGCCAATCTTCCTATAGCTGTAGAAGAAGCCTAAATTATTGTTAGACCACTGGGTTATTATGAAGCTCAACAGAGATGAGATGTCAGAGAGGTGTGTTAAAAGTTATTTGAAATGTGAAATTTTTGAAGTGTTTAAAACCAAAATTAGAACATTAACAAAACACTGCTAAGCCTTTCAATTTTGATTTTTTTGGTCTCTACAAACACCTTGAAGTTACCTGGGACTGTTTCCTCTAAAAGGTACTCCTGCGTAGTCTGTTGTCAGACAACATTAATCTATGTGAAAATAGGCATGGCAATCTAAATTTTGGAAAGTGTATATGACTATAAAGAAATAAAAATTTTTGTTAGCTTTCTGAAGGATTTTGACTACCTGTACTTAGTTTGTTCTCTGAATTCTGCAGTTTAATTTCATCCTTCTGTAGTAATCTATGTTACTGTTGTGATTGCTCTATTTTCTCTTCGTGTTGTAGTAAAACGATAAAGATGATCATAATGGATTGACTGCTACAGTAGATAAGCACCTGCCCTCAAATATATAGGAAAAACCTGCGCTAGGTAGAAAGTACAAATATGGAAATGTCCCTGAACGCTACGGCTCGCTTTATATAAGAGGTCAAAATGGGTGATCGCAATGGTCCTATAACTGTAACTTGTTCTGTTTGTAGACAAATGTCAAAACAAGCCTAGGGAAGATATAACATTGCTGTGACTTACTACTGTACAAAAAAATTTACCCTTTTCAATTTTTGGATCTTTTGTTAAAAATCAGAATCAAATTCAAATGTCAGATTATCTGGGCCACACATTGGTGACCTGAATGTTCCATATGCCTTGCCAGGAACAATATGTCGAGCCAGCATGCAAAGAGTTATTGAATTAATCTTCTTAATAACTGTTATGGAACTATTGAGCACAATGACCCTATTCAAGTGAATCCAGACTTCCACTTTTGACTGAATAGCTCTTGATTAATTTAGATGACTATCAATCTAAACACAATGCTCAAGAAATGAAAAGCTCTTAATAACACTTTTTCTTTAAAGGGAATCCAGCAAATTGACACAATGTAGTTTTGATATATTTATATAGAAAATTCTCTTTTAAGCAGTTGCTTTCAACAAGAAATATCCTATTGGTTTTAAAACTAGAGCAAAATTTTACAGCTGGTTTATAAATCAGTGAAGAAACCAGGCGGTGCTATCATGGCTGCAGTCTTCACTGCAACGTGAATGGCATTACAGCCACTGCACATCTCAGTGTTTAAGGGTGAAAAACTAGGTCTAGTTTAAGTGTGAATTTGAGTTTAATACACAAGGAAATAACAAAAAATGCAGCTCCAAAACAATTTTAAAACTTTCCCCTTGTATTATACATAGTACCAGTTTGGTCCTGGCATTGATTTAAAAATGGGACAAAATATGCCCAATCCAATACTGATTCCTGTTCAGGAAGTCTCTAAAAGTCACAGCTAACTTAATGGCAGGGATGCGGTTCCCTTAGACTCAGTGGCACTATATATGCACTGCTTTATACGTATGCCTACTTGTCTTTCTGTACAGGAGCTACACGTCTCTGCATCTAGTGGGGAAACATGAAAGCCACCTAGATGCAAAGTAAATCCTTCAGGGGCCAGAGTGATAGGCTGACTTTAGTAAGACAGCATATGAGTGAAGCTACTTATGTGGCTTGATGTTCACAGAGTGAGGATGGTCTAATGGTGTGACAGGTATAAAGAGGAACCCAATTCTGTAGCCCAGAGGGCATGATCTTCTGGCATGATCGAAAGATGCTGGAAGTCCATGTCCAGCCTTCAGATCAGCACAAGGCACAGCAGACGCTGTCCAGAAACACAGAGGCAGGATGGGAATGTATGGGTATCAGCATTTTGTGTGACAGGTTACTGGCTAAAGCCTCCTGGGAACTGGCAAACGCAAGTTCTAGTGTATCCTCCAAATACAGGAACTGAAGCAAATTTTCTTGCAGAACCACCCGGTCCCAGAACAGTTTGGGTGGAAGAGACCACTCCCCTTCCTTTCTCTCTTTAGGCCAGGCCTTTATAAACAATGAATTTTGTTGATGTGTATTTCTAGCATTGATCAGATTAAGAACCTACAATCTAGTGTCCTGTCAGGGCTAGATGCCTATTTTCTATGTGTTCTGATGCCACCACCACAAATGTATAAGAAACCTGAAATCCTTGATAGTATATAAATGCAAATGCTATGTTTCCTTCAAATATTAGTGGTTAACAGTTCTTACATCATGGTGTTTCAGGGGGAAACCTAAGATTTCAGTAACCTGAGAACATGTACGATATGAGTTTGCCCTGTTGTACATATGTTTCATTCTTCCTCTTTGTAGCATAATCTACAGTGTGAAGCTATATTTTATATGTAAACGAAAAATTGCATTTTACATAGGGCATGTTTGTTGAAGTGGACTTCTCTCCACTTCAGTTGTGCCATTGGTTCCAGTATTTTCAAGAGGGGTTCAAGGACATTAACCTCTGATTCCAGAACTAAACCTGTGTTAACTTTAAATGTTCAAAATCCTAGTGAGAAACTGGCTTTGAGGCATCATTAAGGATATGCATAGTGTAATGACAGAAGCAGAAAGTTACACAAACTCCTTTTGGTTTTCCTTACGTAACAGTAAGCAATGTCTTTTTCTGTGAATGTAAACATATCACACGCTGTCTTTATGATGAGATTTTTTCATGTGTATACTAGTAGCTTAGTCTTTAAAGTGCTCAAGGTCCTTGAAGACACCGTGTAGTGGATAAGTTAGCCAAGTGACCTTTGCAAATAAACTATATTCAGACTTGGATAAACTTGAGTAGCTGTTGCCTGAACATTTGAATTTGAGGGCTCAATTCTGCCAATCCTTTCTACTCTGTCCAGCCCTCTAATCTTCTTGTGTGCTTCAGTATTTCAGTGAGGTCTGCACGGACTGATCCATGTGCCTGTGAATAGCTCTTTGAAGGATCACAGTTTTCTGAATTTCATGGAGAGGTTTCTTTCAGAGAATACTGTTATCATTTGAAATCCTGGACTATTCTTCGTTTGTTATTTGTGATGCACACCAAGATGATATTGTGTTCCCCCCAATTCAGTAAACAGAAGATTCTGTTGTTCTAATAAAAATAATAATGTATGCTATGTTGAATTTCATGGGCATAATTCAGCACGCAGCTGCATAATAGGGCTATTTAATTAATATAATATATTCTTTTCTGCATGCTGCTGTATGATTAACAGTCCCCGCTGAGACATGTACTGTAGGTACAATTGAAATGGATGAGCCTAATGAATGAGGATATTTGCATTTCATTACTATGTTGTATAATTTCACTCATAAAATTTTATGGAATTAATTTAGCATTATTTTCTGCAGATGATCATAACAATAACTTTTTGAACTCATTATAAGAAAAGTTGATTCAAAACACAAAGAAAAAGCACTCAAGTTCTTCAACTCACAAAAGCTTCAGATTTCATGTAAAACTCAGCTTTTTACATCTAAATTCTTTCAAGAGTCTTTGCTGATCAAGTATGGCCCTAACCTACTGTAGCTGAAGTGAAAAGCGAGATACTTGTCAACTTTATTCTCTCATCTCTAATCTCTAATGACTTGCTGGAAGGAAATAAGGGGAATTTAATTCTCAAAGCAACCATTAGGTTGATGGAAAAGCTCCCTGGAAGATTAATTATATCTTGTGTAGAAAATGATCCAGACATGTGTTGGATGTAAATGCAGAGTTAGTGTAATTTTCAGTTCTGTTGTTTGCAATTATGGATGTGATATGCTGAGCTACAGGACTTACATTCTTGTTTGAGAAACAGCCTTGAGGGACAAGATCAAAATGAGGAGGAGGAGTTTCTGGAGCAAATCAGCGATGTGTCCAGAATAGTCTACAAATGGCTAGGCTCTGCAGACAGGTGCACACACTTTGTAGCAGACCAAGAAAGGGCAGAGCAGCAAAATGACTCCCCAAATTTTGATCTCCTCCTCCAGTGTGAGTGTATAAAGTTTCATTTTAGTTTTTGGTAAAATGAATAAACTTACCTTGACACGAGTTTCCCCCTAGTGAAACTCATACTTTCCTGGCAGCTGTCCCAATGTGTCATCCACAGACAAAGCTGTAGTGAGACAATGATGGTGCCCAGGGTTTATCTCTGCACTAGCCTCCTCCAGGTTGTGTCAGCTGCTCAGCTGGCTGCCTGCGCCTCTGCTTTCTGGGCACTGGGTGAAGCAAGCAGTGAAGCACAGTAACATATGCTCACGTGTGGCATTCCTTCAAAGGACGGGCTGACTTTGCTACAGCTTTACTTAAAGGCTTTCAACAAGTAAACATGTGAGACTCTCATACAATAAAGATCTTGCCAGGGCCAGCTGCATGACAGTGTGGATGTCTGGGTGAGGACAAAGAAAGCAGCAGCAACAGAGTCATAAAACTCTAGCAGGGAGGACTGCTTGCTAACTTCTCTTGTCAGCGTATTTTCTAGTGGGAACAAGGGAGAAGGCAGCGGTTACTCATCCCAGCATTTTGCACTATTCCTGAACATAATCTCTCTGCCTTATGAGGAAAGATCCCTTCATGGTTCAGCTCTCTGCATGCTATGGTACACTGAGGATTTGTCTGCACTGTAGAGGTAAAATGAGTAAAGCTACTTTATTCTCTAGTGGGTATGTATGTGTTGCACCTAATTTCTGTCCTCTCCTCAAGCCAAAATGCCTGATTAAAGTGTACCAATGTCTATACAGTGGTTGGCCTGTCTGTGGGACATAGCCTTTATATAATTCCCAAGCCACTACCACTAGAACCTATAGTGTTTAGTATTATATACCATTTATATTATTATTATATACCATTGTTTAGTACCATAGATTAGTACCATTTAAATTGTGTGCAATCATTGTGAACATATGTATCTCAAACTGATTCTGCAGTGATGATTATTAGACAGTGGTAGAAGAGGTCCCATGCAATGTAAAATTTCTTTATATGAATAAGTGAAGGCAGAGTTTTGCTGTAAGACCAAAAGAGACATTATCATGATTTTTTTGTTTCATGCACTAATTCTTAAATCAAACTTCACATTCCCTGAAAGAGCTAGAGCATAGATATATTTCAGACAGAGATCTTCATGTAAAATTTCATCTCACAGAAAGAGAAAGAAGTCAGAGAGGCTTTTAGACTGATAGCTTCTAAGGGGAACTGAAACTGTTAGGACAGTTTTAGCAGGTGTAAGCAACTGAAAGGAGTAGAGCAGTCCATTTCATAGGACTTGTAATATTTTCTGTCTGCATTCAGCTGTCAGGAAGATATAACAGTATTGACATGAGCTCCCATTTTAACATGAATTTTGCTTGACAGGAATATTTGTTGTACTTAACTCTAACTCTTGTGTCATATCTGTGTACAACAAAGCTTTTCACTGACTCTATTATGCATTACACTGTATCTTAGAGGAGTGGTTAAAAGACTCTGAAGATCTTAGGATCATTCAGGGTATTCAAAATTTTGCATTTCAAAAGAGTTTCCACTTAAAAAAAGGAAGTGGAAAGTTGATTTGCCAGCTTGATTATGTTTTAGTCCTTGGTTTGATTTGTGGCTTGAAAGAAAATAGTGCAGAGGCAGTGCCTGAAGGTGCTAAATCTGGAGCAAGTATTCAGAGTAATCTCTAAGAGAACTTATTCTAACTCTGGCTATGGTAAAGTCCCATGGTCTTGCAGAAGAGTAGATGTTTTTTCCCTCACCAGCCTTAGCCACATTGCTCTTTTAAAAACCTAAACTACTCTCACCCATTCTAAATGTTAAAAACTGAGAAGCAAACATAGAGAAGGTGTTCCCCTTCCTGAGCTATAACATGGCCTGTACCATGAAACAATACTTGCTCCAGGATACATGGCTGGTGATCTGCCCAAGCCTCAGTAGTCTTGTATCCCAGCAGAATTCTTTTCCTCAAATACCTAAAGAGAGCTGAGTCATTTCTTCCACACTATCCTGATCTTTCTGGATAACACTTGCTTTGGCTTCCTCTCCCATGAGAAACCAGTCATAATTGTCTCCTGCATTGCTGGCCTTTACATTCAACCCATTGTCTTTTCAGAAAGCACTCATTTCCTTTGTGTAATATGAATAAAGAATTTGCTAATAGTGTTTGCTACTGGTTTTTTGGTTTTGTCTCCCTTTTGGCTAATGAACTGAGGAAGCTCTGTGGAAAAATGTCTAAATTAAAGAG
Organism: Athene noctua; assembly: GCF_965140245.1. Classification (NCBI taxonomy): domain Eukaryota; kingdom Metazoa; phylum Chordata; class Aves; order Strigiformes; family Strigidae; genus Athene; species Athene noctua. Next base: position 26,282,929 of record NC_134042.1, on the reverse strand, counting down.
GTTTAATTTCTTGGGTTTAAACTCTTTCATGTTAGTGTGTTTATTTGATTTTGCTATATAACTATTGGCTTCTTAACTAAATTGATCTTTCTGTGTTCTGGTGTACTAAAGTTAGAGTAACAGAGAAAGAAGCAATATGCACAGTTTGAGACAAAAAAAAGCTATGAAGGCTGTATTTCACCTTTCTTGATTTCTGTGAATGCTGTAATTATTAAAATTCAAGGTCTGGATTTCTATTTTTTTGCAAATGATGGTGGAAAGCAGCCGTTGCAATAACCTGTAGCCTTCATTTAAGGCTTGCAAAATGTGCAGGAAATGTAACTGAACTATTTGGATTATTCTTTCTAGTGAACTCATCCAAAAATAGTGTAGGCTGATGGCTATAGTACTCATCTTAAACAGAGGGAGCATGGATTCCTCTACTGATTTTACCACAGAAGAATGCTGTAGTCTTGCGAAAACCACCTATCTGTCTCTGTTTCACCCTCCGGAAGACAGAGATTTTGCTACACTTTTCTCTGAAAATGGTGAACCAGAATGCTTACAGGAGTTCTTGTATTGGCACTGACAGACAGAGACAGTGTTCCTAGTCTGTCAATGCTAAATCTGAGACACACCAGATAAAAGAGATGTTAAAACCAGACACCTTCCTTATATTATTTTGGCATTCTCTGCAGGAAAAATACAAATATTGCAAAACCCCATACAAACTGGGAAAAAACCAAGTTCCAATCCAGTCTTCAATTTTAATAAATGCAGGGAAAAATATTTCTAAAGTATAACAAGCCTACATTTTTCTCACTGTGAATATAAAAATTATAGCTTTTTATTTTTTTCTATGTTAAGCTGAACACCGCTTCTAATGAGTGCAGGAAATAGAAGCAATTCTCAGAGTTGCGTCAATTCCCTGAGGTTTCCAGACCACCTTCTGTCCCTCTAGTATCCCCAGAACATGGGATATTTCGAACGATTGTCTTGCAGATTTCGGGAGAAAACATCTCAGCTCCATTGTATGCATTTTTAAAAATTACTGTTTCAGTAAGTTCAATATTCATTGTCTTTAATGTCTATGGCTTCCAAAGACAGAACCCTCACTGAAAGCTCTCAAACTCTTGCCAGCTCTGAACGATTCAGACCACATGTGCTGACATGAGATAGAGGATGATGCTCCCAGGGGCTGCAGGAACCAGCTGACCCTGAAAGATCTCTCTGCAGGTGGGATGGACCTGGACAGTGGGGTTGTCCCTCCTGCCTTTTCAGTACTCTCCAAATTGATAAAGAAAGGAAAGGAAATGTGAGAAAGTGGAATTTTTCAGACATGGGGAAAGGGATGTGAGACATGGCAAACAAGAGTCGAGGCCAGGAATGGGGGAGCAAGGAGGTTTATGAGTGACAGGAGGTAGTAGGGGATGCTTAGAGTCAGGTAGCTGCAGAAATGATTAATCAGGTGAGACTGTCTCACAAGGTGCTAGTAACCATGGCACTTCTGCTGAGGACAAATTTGAGGAGTTAGTGGTAGGGATGAGGAGGGAAAAATAAAAAATATCCATATAAAGAATTAGATCAAAGAGTCTGGTGGGGAATGGTGACTGGATAGTGGAGGTAAGCACTCTGGGAGCAAGATGAGGAGATGGAGGGAGGCCAAAGCAGAGATAGAGATGAGCTGGATAATTGCTGAGGGCAACTGAGGAGTGAAGGCTGAGACTGAGTAGATGAGGACTGGAACATATTGGAAATGCTGGGAGAAAGTCAGCTCAGAGACAATAACGAATGCTAAATGCCTGCAGGCAAGTATTCTGCTATGTTAAATCATGTCTCATAAGTGAAGTTTTTTCCCCTCCAAAACACCTTTTCCTCTACATTTCTCAGGTCTAAAGCCCAGAGTAACCAGTTACAATAAGCACATGGGAGAAGAGGGAGCTTGGTTCTAGCTATTGCTTCAAAAGTACTGTCTCATTTAATAAAATCACTCTCATATTAAAGTGTTTCTGTAGTTAAGGGCACATATTTTTGTGAAATCTGTGTCTTAAAAGGAAGATTTCTGCTCGGTGTGCTGGAAGTTGTGATGAGGAGAGGGGAGTCAACACCAGTGTCACTGCTCAGAAGAGTCACTGTATTCAAAAGGTTCTGATGTTCCCATAAATTTCTGTCTCTGAAGTTAGATGACTGAAATAATTTCATGATTCAATTTGTATGTTCACCTGATGAGCATATATTTTACTTATCTGCAAATGTCATCTACCCATTAACTTTAGAAGAACACAGCATATTTCTGGTTTCTAGTTAATGATGGCATCTGAAGAACATATTATAGGATAATTATTTAGTTTGTGATCTAAATTATTTATATAGAGTAGATGAGTAGCCAGACACATGGTTGTGTTTCCTGAGGAACTCTTGTGCCTGTTTTAATTGCTTCTCCTCTTTTTAAATTACATGTCTTTTCTGGATTTTCATGGCAGTTATATATTCACCTTGTTCCTTTCTATCTAGTTTTTTCTTAGTACATAAAAATACTTTTCTTTGAAGAAATTGTTTAATGTGTCTAAAACTTGCTTCTTGTCACATGTCCCGCAACAACACAATTTGCAATGTGTGTCTGTGTTTTGCAAATGTTGCTGAGGATAAACAGTCCATATGTTGGAAATTTTATTTTTACAGATGGCTACGTCACATCCACTGAGTGTCAATTATGATTTTTCAATTTCTTGGGTTTAAGTTATCTCATAATTTTATGGTTTTAGATCTGATCCTCTTCCTATATTTCACATGATCCTGTCTCTACTTAAAGTTTTACTAAATCAGTGGATATTTACAATTTATATTCACAGGACTTCTTTCTTGTCCTGGGTGTTTTCATTTGATACATTAATATAATTTTATATCTTTAATTGCAATCTCTACTAGCAAAAGAAACATAAGACCATTACAACTCTTCTGTTTGATCATTAGTGTTGTTGCCAATTTCTTTTAAACAATAGGATTTATTTGGTAGATTTTATCAGTGGTTCTACACATTTACCAATTGTTCTTGCCATTGTAGCAATCCATCAAACCTGTTACCAAAATATCTTCCTATCTTATTGTGTAAATATTTATTTGTTTGACACTACAAAAGGACAAAAATACAAGGCAAGGTGAGAACTATGAGGAAGATAAGAACAAAGGAACAAATCTGATGCAGTGAGAGACAGAAAGCCAAGGAAATAATTCAGAGATAAAGGTACTGGTTTATGTGGCATTTTGATTAGACTGAGAAAGAGAGCTGTGAAAAGCAAAGCCCAAGAGATAGGGCTATTCAGTCTGAAGTTTCAAGGCACAGGGAAGAGTTTCACAGAATGATCTTTTTTTAGCTGTATGCAAGTAATTTTTCTTATACACTTGATACTGGCACAGAAGTGGGACATTCAGAAAGCCAGAATGATATCTCTTTTTTTCCAGTAATTCTTAAAGTTGCTCTTGAATACCTTGATTTTCTAACATTAGCATAATTGTCTCACGTGTTGCTGTCTTTGGCTCCTTCCCTACTGCCGTTTCTGTTGAGATAGTGGGTGCACTGAGAAGTACCATGAAGATAAGCCATGAAGAATTTCCCCCGCTCTTGACTGAAATTCTACAAAAGTGATATCGGCACAGTTGTCCTGCACTTTTGTGGGTTAGACAGCTCTCCAAACATCAAGTCATGTTATCCATCTTTGATGTAAACCCATTACAACACAGATGAGTTTGCAAAATCTTTTTGTGTTTTATATTCTGCCTAACCTTTTGAAAAACTGGCATAGAGGGATTTTTTTTTTACAAGAAACCAAGTACGCATTAGCCACTGCTGCTAACTAAAAAAATACTTCCTCAATATATGCAGGAAGTTGGTTATATATTTTTAGATTTTACCAGGTTGTGATATCTCTTTGCTGATTTAGAACTGATGTTAAAGTCTGGTCCACAGTCTCACATTAAAATATGTGAAGAGTGAAGCTAATTCATTTCAGAAGGACAAGAATCTGGAAACATTTAAGATCATTAATGTTTAGTGGGTGATTTAAAGGAAAAAAAAGAATCATGTAAATGGAGTGATGATGGGAAGACCAAAAGGAAAAGAATAATTAGTGGAAAATCAAAAATTAGAAGACATTATGCAGGTAAAAAGAGAAATAAAATATAGAGTGGAGCAGAGATGAGCTTTCATTAAAAGGAGAAATTATTACTGCTTGGGACCCTCTTCTCAGCATACCGTCAAACTGGTTTTTACCCTAATAATCAGGGTAGTTAGGGATACTTCATGAAATTTTGGCTTTTTGTGTACCCCATCAAAGAGGCTTGGGAATTTTTAGTAGTTTACTAGGATTAAGGAGAAATTAATTGGTAGCTTTGTACACTGTATCACTGTCATGAAAATCTATGCAATAAGTATCTTCCTCAGCAACGGAAGCCCTACAACTGGAAAAAATTAAGCAAAGATTAAATATAGGTTTGTATATTATTATATTTGCAAAGGAAATAGAGAAAGCCATGCAATACTGTTTACTGTATTTTACCCAAATACAGTTTACACGCAACAGATGATATCTTAGGTGAGAAAAGCCCATGGAAAGGGCATTGTTGACAGGCAGAAATTAGAAGCAATATCTGTAAGAGGACAGAACCACAAATTTTTTATATACTGAGTCTTAGACATCAGTCTTCATGCTTTTTATTTTAATTCATGTTTTTATAACATCCAAACTTTTTATTTATTTATTTATTTATTTATTTATTTATTATTATTCCAGTGCTGGTTTATTAAGTAATAGTATTAATATGTATCAACAAATAAGAAAATGACTAGCTAATAGTTTGAATCAAAAAGGCTTTCCTCTTTTCATGAAATGCAGAAGAGAAACGTGATCCTCAGATCCTCATTCAATGTATACTCCAGGACATTCAAAACTGTCAAGCTGACCGAGCATCAGACCAACAGCTCACAATCAGGCAAGGGAAAGGCAGGAAACTCTTATTTGAAAATAATAGAAGTTACCTAACAATGCAGCTTTGGAGAAAGAAGGTTTCAGAGGCACACCTAAAGCCAATCAATGCTGAATTTAAACAGAAAAACTACTCTGATGAGACTTTGTGCAAAGGAAAAGGGTATCTTATTAGCTCTCTTTTCTAACTAAAGATGGTTTCAAAACCTTGGATCTAAACTATCTTGAATTACTCTGGTTCCAGAAATCAAAATCCACAGTTTGGACTTCTGCCAAACCAAATGATGGATGCAAACAGTTACATTAATCTTTACTTCTCCACAATAGGAATGAAGCCTTGGGGGGAAAAAAATTAGTTTGTATGTATGTAGGAGGAAGGAAAGAATTTATGTATGCCGAAGAGCACTCACCAAATCTTAAAAGAAAGAGAACATACTTTTAATGATTAGCTTCCAAAATTAATTTTTATCTCCAGATCATGTGCTAATGTTTTCTGATTTTTAGACGTGATACTCTTGATTATTAGAATACACAGGATTTCCTTCCCACAAAGTTAATATGCTATTAAATACAGACTACTAAATGTTCGCTGAACACAAATTAACGATCAAAGATCTTACAGCTTTGCAAGAATGCATTACCTTGCAAAATGTTATATTTTTTAACACAATAATGTAACAGTAAACCAGCATAATCAAGTATGCAGGTTGCCAATAAAATATGTGTCTTTTTCTCCATCTTAAGCCTTGCCTGGATGTGTTGCCAGCATATGTAAGATATGTGTTTAATCTCCTCAGGTAGAGAAAAACCTACAATCCAGATGACTTATTTTCAGGAGGAGTACTGACTATCCAGCTACCCTCCTTCATCCTCTTCTATTCAGTTTGCACTTTATAAGGAAAAGCATGAGAGACACTAAACTGCTAAATTATTTCAAAGACATATTTAGGTGACCAAACTCTGGGGAGGACTGGGATTCTAGACAGATAGACTTGTTTACCCACAGCCCTGATTTAGAAGTGTAATCTTTGGAAGGGCTGAGTTGCTGATATTTTCTCCCTTGCTCTTTGCTTTCCCTGTTCGCTAACAGTATGTCTTCTCCATGCTCAGGATGCTGCTTGTTTGGCTTGTGCTTATGAGGCACTGGTTAGGATGCTTGGACGCTGGGACTCGCTTCTCAGTGAGGGACTGAGCACTGAAAACCTGCAGGCTGCAGCCCCAGCAGAAATTATCTTAAAGATCAGCATGAAATGATCCTTCCCTAACACATCCCTCCTGCCCAGAGGTGGGGTCACATGGGGAAGTGTGTGAACATTTTTCCTAATAGCAAGGTGCCTGAGTCTTTTATGAGATATAGCTTCATGAGTATTACATAAAAAAATTTTCTCTAGCAGGTGTGAATCCTATCAACTCTTAAGCAAAGTAACACACTATTAAAATATTTTTCTACTAATACCACCAAGATGGGAATTGAATCAATAACACCCAAGGTATATATTAAACCTGATTTTCTATATGATGCAGTAATGGCTGCAACTTGTCACAAGAAAATGGTCATTTGCAAAGTGAACAGCTCACCAGCTGAACTGGTCTACAATATCTTTGCCTATTACATATGATTTCTGTACTTCAAAGTCCTCAGATCCATAACTGGAATATAAATCTATTGTGTGGGGAGACAGTTAAAAGGAACTGACTGTCTTCATACAATTTGTGTGTAATACACAGTGGGGAATGATTAATAACCTAAAAAAGAGAACTTAAAAGATAAGCTTCTATTTAATTGTTAAATAGGCATTATGAAAAAAAAAAAAAAAAAGTGTTTTACAGGTGAGAACTTCCGTTCTTGGATAAAAAGCTGTTGTTGTTGTTTCCACAGCAATTAGGATACAAAACACTCCTTTGAGATACAGCTTCTATTAAATAGGCCTGAGAAGCAAAGTCACAATAGCAGGGGCTAGAATAGCTGGATGTTAAATGTTGCTGTGAATGTGGATCTTAATTTTCTTTCACATTATCTTGACTTCCAAGGGAAATTAAGTTTATGACATGGCATTGTTTCTGTTCCAGTGTCTGCCAATCCGTTGTTCTCTATCTCTTTCAATAATCCTTGAACCTGCCAGCTACTTTCAACCAAACTTCTGGACAGAGGTGTAGAGGTCTCAGCAATATTAAATTCCTCCAAGCTACAGGAAAATAGGAACAGGAGGAAGAGTCAAATTGGCATCCCACTGTTGGGGACCCCACAGAGTGAGATCAGTTATGTTATTAGAAACCAAAACTCTGCAGGAGAGAGACACTATGAACACTTCAGTCACAAGAACGCTTTAGAGCAGAACTTGCACTTTATCAGACATTAAATAACCCAAGTAAATGTCACATAAACCCAGACTTAATAATTTCTCCTCTTAGAATTATTTGTTTAGGTATCGAACTGTGACTGTAACAACAAGTCAATGAGAGTTGTTTATCCCACAGTACATTCCCCTTCTGTTCTCCCACATGCAGTGGAAGGGAAGTGTTAGGAATTGTTTATGTGTGTGTGGTTGGATAGGCTTCCATCCTTACATTTAACTGGCTTTTTTATTTTGTATAGACAAACTGATTCAATATAAACAGAAGGCGATAAACACTGATCCACAGAAAAGGTTTTTCAAGCAGGACAGACCTTCAGTCAGCAGATGCCTTCAAAATATTTGTAAGATTACAACAGAGAGATCATTTAGTCCATGTAAGAAATAAATATAAAGCATAGTATAAATAGAATACCCCCCCAAATGACATTTAAAATAAAATTCTAATATTTAAAAAGAAAAATCTTCCGTTGGACTTTTCATAAAAATGACTGTTTTTTAAATGTTGTGACCTAAACAAAATTAACAATGTTTATTAAATAACATTTCAGTGACAAATTTCAAGCCAGCCTTTTCCAGAAAGGTGAAGAATTTTGAGATAACCCTGACAGTCTGACAGGGCATTTAAGCAAATGGTTCATTCCTGATGTCAATAAACTTCTCTGACTTCATAATTTCTCATAAGAACTTAATGTAACCATTTGCATCTATTTCATAGTCAAATTCACTGTAAAGAAATGTCAAGCAGATGAAAAGATAGCGTGACAAAACTGCAGATCCTTTTTGAGGAAATTGTAAAGATTGTTAATGTTTCTTATTGTTGTAGCACCTTTTGATGGACTTTTGCGAGGCCCATCTCTCTCTATATTACACACTGTGGTATGTGGGCTTCAGTCATGTAATATAATAGACTTTATGTGTTCCTTTTAAATGAAAGATCCTTACTAATTCATGTTTGTCTTTCGGACTGTTAGAAATGTGAGAGAATATTTACAAAGTGTCATGTTAAGGTAAATGGACATATATAAAACAAGATACACTAGTAATGACAGATCTTTATTTTCTCCTTCATCCTTCTATCTTTTCATTTTGTGCCATAAGACTATAAATGAGATTTTCCCTTCCTTTTTAGAAGCTTATCGTGAACGAAGAGCAGAGTATTAATGCAGTCCTGAAAGGTAAATTCTCCAAGTTTCAAAAGAAACACATTTCAATTCTATATATTTTTTTAATAGCTCAAAAGAAATAATCACTTAAAAAGAGATTTTTTCATGGGCTTCAGTGTATTGCTGAGTTCTTTCAATATGTTATACATATATGTATATATATGTTATACATATCACAAATTTGATAAATCAAGTAGAAAATAACATATCTGTTGGCCAGGAAATCATAAAATGTAAGGGTTCCCAGTACTAACATCAGGGAAGGCATAGAGCTCTGAAATGTCTGACACAAGTCTAAAGGCAAAACTCTATGCAGAGGAATAAAATCTACAGAACTGGAGCTTTTGATACACATTTTCCATTCTTGAAACTTCGGTTTTGTTTTTAGAATTATTGAATCTCGGATGAATATGTTTAAATGGGAATAACAGGTGTTGAATTTTGCCCTTAACTATGTGTGTTGCATCTTTGTCCATGCTTGTAGGATGATTTTTAAACACACATTACTGAGGTAAATTGAAGTGAGGTGGATGCCAAATGTGGGTCTCATGGAATGTGCAGAATATGTGTTTCTATTGATTTGAATCTGTTTCTGTGAGTACTGCATAGCCTTTGACAGAAAAGCTCTGCTCTCTTTTGAAGTTGATTTCTGTGCTGCTATATGCTCAGGCTCCCAAAGGGAATTGCCTGCAAGGGCCCAAGATGTTGTGTTTACTGATGAATGTTTTTTGCTACCATAGTGCAGCACAGCGACTGACTGAATTACAGCATTACGTTACCAAGAGACACAGGACTTACAAGCCTGTCACTTGAAAGGCAGCACATAGAGATCTGGAAAGGTCTTCAGAAGGGTGCATTGACAGATATATAACAGCATAGAGATCTGTGAAAGTTGGATTGGTTTGGTTTGGGGGTTTTTTTGGAGGTTACTTTCTTCAGCAGTTATATACTCCTTACATCTAATTAAGAAGTGAAAGCAAACAGTGACTGCAATATAGTATTTAGGGGAAACTCAGAAGGTTTTATATTCTAAATGTACTTTATTAAATGATGGCTCTGTTGAAATATTCAGCTTCTTACAGCTCAGACTGTAGAAGTATTTCAGTTCCTTTAGTTGTTTTTATTCTGCATGCTTTATTTCATGACACCTGTTAACCAGCAGTGTTCATATCATAGTCACTTCCTTACTGCTGTTCCTTTGGTTACAGAGAATAACCTTTAGTTCAAAAAAGTAGGAGGGGTTGGCAGAGGAGGGAGATAGAAGGCAGTTTTATATGGTGCCTGTCTTCTGAACAGCACTGTGTGATGTGTCTGTATTCAGGCACCTGGGTGCAAGAGAAATGATTTAGTAAATTCTTTCAGGTTTTCATTCCCTTATTACATTCTTTGCCTTATTTTTGTGTTTGCTTTATTTTAATTACTATCTCACGTATTAAAATGTCCACATTCTAAAATTAGCTTTTATAACTAAAATGGCTTCACTTAACCAAATTTATCTGGAATCTCATATCAAGTGTAAAGAGAGGTCAGTAAATTTTCTCTCAATAATAGGGCACCTATTCCCATCTGTAATAAAAGAAATTTGACTCATGAATGTAGATTCTCTTTTCTCAAAATTAGCTATATGTCCACTTTATCAAACTTGACAAACAGTCCCTGCAAGCCAGCATAGGACATTTAATGTAAACTAATCTGCCAAAACGCAAAAGAGTTCTCATATTTTTAAATCATGGTATCCTCTATTTTTCACATTTATCTCACTCTATTATTACTGCAAATAACCTGGATTCTTATGGTCATCATCCTTTATGACTTTATATAGATCTGTACCCCTGTAACAACACTTTAGTGTTTGCTTCTTCTCATATAACAGTCAGAACTAAGAGAAACTTTTCCCAATGGTTGACAAAAGTTAGCAGGTTTATAGCTCGTTTACACAAGTCTTTAATTTTCCCGCCTAATGAAAAATATTCCCTTTCCTTGTCAAGTTTTAAAGTTAACACAAATAAAATATACAACATTCCCCATTGATCTGCTGGTCTGTGTTGCTCTCTGAATAATAAATCCTACTCGTGCCAATGGTAACCTTTTGATGTATTATAATAATATCTTCACAGAATATAGTTGTCCAGAATACTGCTCATCACCCAAGAAAATCGGAATAGCCACAACTTTGTGGTGAGAAATTATGTGTTTAGCAAGAGCAGGGCTCACCTGAGATGCATTAGGAACTGAGGCAAAATACTCATTACCAAATCATTTGTTCTCATTTATGTGAGAGAGAATCCCACCTGACTTCTGCAAACAAAAGCATAATGACATTTTAGGGAAGAGATTATATTTCTTTTTCTCTTTCTGCAATCTTGTGTCAATGTTTATTCCCTGTGGTGTAATACTAATAGACCTGTTTAATTTTCCTTGCTCCACATTTTGCCACTGATGTTTTGTCTTGGCTATGTGTTAGCATATATTTCATTAGGTTGGCCTTTGTTCCATCCTGGAAATACAAAGCAGAAAATTATTTCTGAACATGAGTTTAAATACTGATTTATCGTGAATGCAAAGCACATCAATTAATCTTTCATTCTCTAAGTCTGAAACCTCTGCCCCAGCAATCCTGAGGGGGTCTGGATGAAGAGTTCAGCTGCGCTGTTTCTACATCTGTACTGCAGTCAGTCTTATTTTACTTAAACTAGAAGAGTCTTACCCCTACTATTTATTCTATGACAAATAATTGAGCATATACCTATCACTAGCCTCAAACTGTTTAACACCATTATTTGTATTGATATAGACATGATAGAATATAGGTAAGTATAAGCTGAAAAATCTCTCTGAGAAACAGGATAGATTAGTTTGTATTGAGCTACTACTATTCTCTGAACAAAGTAGCTTAAAGGTGGCTGGTGTGTACCTACTCTATGCTGCAGTGATCACTGTCTTAAACCCCCGGTAGTAAGCACATGGAATAAATATTAGGAACTTGATTCTTTTCCTAAGGTCCACAAAATAAGACCTATTGCTGTATAGACATACTTAATGTTAAATGTTTATGTTTAAACTGTCCACCTGTGTTTTATTTCACTAATACTACATCTTTCCTAACTTTGGAGTTAATAAAAAAAATGAAAGGGCCAGATTTGTTGACTGTTAAAGCAAAAGTGATAATTTGCTCACTTGTTTGTGCAGCTGACTGGTTTGTCAATGCAGTTATGGCACTCTTGTGGGAAAATTTTAGCTAGAAATGTTCCTGTTGTTGTTTGAGAACTGATTAAAGCTCTACATGTTCATGACTTAGTGAACAATGGACTTATGGAAATATGTAGATAGGGGCTCTGAATATTGTTGTGTTGTGGTAAAAATATAGAGGAAGCAGAGCAAGATGAAAATAGTTTACAACCCTAGAGGGATGTTGGATGTAGTTATGTACAGTGCATTAAATCATCGTCTTATAACTTCATCTGTTTTTCAAGGGAATGTTAAAGGAAAGTGCATAGTGAATGCTCATCAAGCCTGAAAAGACATTGTGGGATTTCTGAGTCTTTTAATTATTTTCAGTGGAAAACACATTTAATTTTATATACTGTTAAAGATGACAATAGCTAGGGTATCATTCTACTGCCTGAAGAGACTTGCACTTCAGGTCATTTCTGGTTTGGGGTTTACATTGTGGGTGCCTTAGACCAGTTATCAAAAGCCACATGTGAAGTTTCCACAGACTTCTGTTTAAGAAACTAAGGTACTGCCTATGGTACTGCATATTCAATGAAGGCTTTATGGGAACTTGCTCTGCACAGAAGATGTGAGAATGGCTGGGAAAGGATCTCTGTACTGCTCAGGGTGAGATCCTGTTGGGCTCAGCAAGGACAAGGGAGAGCTTTTTGGGCACCTCCTGCCTCACAGGCTCGTCGGAGGTGTGTTGTGGAATCCAGTCTCAGCAGTACCATTTTGAAAGGCTTACCTTCAGCTCAGACTTTTCTCATTTCAGTAGTGATGGCATGCTCAGGAAGATAAGGGCATTGTGCTTTGATACAGCACTGAACAAAATGTCTTAAACGGGATTTAATATGAATCTCAGTATCCCAATCCAAAACACCTAACCTGCTCTGTGCTTGAGATCATCAATCAGCCTCTAAAGTTCACCATTTTCACATCTCTCACATTTTAGATACTAGCTTTATCTCCAGGAAATAACAGTAGAAACCATTCTTCTCCCATTTCCTCCAGCCCAAACTTGTAATGTTTGAACTCAGGAAAACAAAAAGGGAGGAGAATTCATGACCCTTGTAGTATGAATTGAATCAGGAAAATGATGACTTTATTTTTCTGTTCCAGCCTGGGTCTATTTTCAGTCCAGCCTGGATACGGTGAGAAAGCTGAGGTCAGAAAACCAGGTACTGAGTAGCCAAGCAGAACAAATATTTTTATCCATCCTTACCTGTTATTTCTCTTCTGGTTTCCAAAGTTTTCATAACAGGGGTCCCCAGTCTGCTTTCCAAAGGTTTCCAAACTTTTCATACCAGGGGTTCCCAGGCTGCTCTCTTGATTGGTAGAGGTCCTTGTAAAGCAGATAGATTATCCATAAACCTTCTATTACAGTCTTCATTCAACAGTTTACACTGGTGAGAAGTCTGTGTCCTACATCATTATCACCAGTGTTGTCTTATTCTTTTCTTGCCCCCCGTGGTCCACTTGTATATATATATATATCTGCTTTCTTTAATTTTAGACTACAAGGTTCTTGGGGCAGAGACCAGCTTTTCCTTCTGTGTTTGCAGTCACAGAAGCTTTGTAGTACTGCAAATAAATAAAGGAAGATCAGGTGCACTATTTCAGGCTGTGAATCCTATTGAATTTGAATAGCACAAATAATTCTAACAATTAACTATTGTAACAAGTGGTTCTGGATGAGAAAAAAAGCACATGTTTTTTCATGTCAAGTGCTAGCTATGCCTAGAGGGGGAAGAAATGATACTGAAGACATGACACGCAGACGCAATCTATAATAAAGACTGCACTGCTCCTACTAACTCTACCGTAATAGCACTTGTAAGCCCATGCTATCATCTAGGGTCACCTTCTGCAAGGCCTTCAGTCCTACAAGAGAAGCAGGAAATGAGTAAGGACAGTGTCTAAAACCAGTTACTTTTTCTTTCTTTTTTTCCCTCAAAAAGTTTGCCTGTGTTACCAACAGTTTAAAAATAATGATTCTCATAAACATTTTGGGGGTAAGGGAAAGAGAAGGCTACATTGCAGTGGTGTTGCTATGTATAAAGATAAACTTCTGCTTTCTAGAAGCCCTTTTAACCTTCATAATTTCAGAGAAAAAGGTTGACAACATGATATGGATAGGTGAAAACATCAGCACTTGTGCAGTTCTTATTTGCTTTTTGGGTGGATTGAAAACCAACATCATGAAGCCCTGTAGAAGCCAAGTTACCCTGTTCTGGTGTTCTTGGTATCAGCAAACTTGAGTCCCTGTCAAGCAGGAATAAAGCCAGCGTGCAGCACGCCTCATCCAGCACCATTAGTAATGGGCATCCATGGCAGAGTGCAATGTAATTGGACAGACACTTCTTAACAGTGTTCTCATCCCCTGCCAAGTCCTCCTAAGGTCTTTTTATGTGAGTAATTCCCCAAATACCTTTCTGGAAATTAGCCCTCTGAAAATAATGTCTTTAACTGCAGTGCTCCTGAGACTGTTTTTCTGCTTGCTAATATTGTTCCACTGCTGTTTCTGCATGTTACCACCTTAACTTAAGCATATTTCTCCTTATTTCTGAAGAAATAATGCAGCTTCAGCCTGGAGGAGTGTTCTCTTCCGCCTCTTTCCCCATTATACTCTATTTATCTTATACTGGAACTGAGCAGTAAAGGTGACATTTGTCCTACACAGGAGGAACTCATTATGCTCCAGATTTGAAGCATTGATCCACTCCCCTTTCTACTACAGATCATTGCTCTTCATTTTGCTAGCTTGTCCCCAATAGCAACACAAATGTTTCCTGCAATGCAACTCTTTTCTGAGGCTTGTTCACTATCACTGCTGAAAATTGCTTGGTTGTTCAGGAGAGCCTGGGCTTCTCAACTAATTAGGATAACCATGGCTACAAGAAAATGTTAAGTGCTAATAAACCTAACTGTAGGTCTCTGCATCAGAACTGCAGTCAGTAGGCACCCTTCACAAATAGTTCAGAGATTAAATGGGAAGGCAGATATTTCACTATCAGATTCACAGAATCATAAAATTGCTGAGGTTGGAAGGGACCTCTGAGGATTGTCTAGGTTAACCCCATTGCTCAAATTAGGGTCAGCTAGAGCAGGTTTGAATCTTCATTTAGTTCAATTCCTCTGGCACTAATTATTCTAATGAAAATTTTTAATTTGTTTTCTTATTTCCCTCTGAAATGGGGGCTAGACGTGTTTTTCAATTAACAAATGTGTGAAGTTTATCCCATTTTTACAACTATTGATATAAAATAAATTGTTTTGAAAAATGTTGCCTTCACATGGATTAACAAAGAGCATATCACATCTGAATAATCACTTCTGTGTTGCTAGGCTGAATGTAGCAACTTCTCATCCTCATTTGTGAAAAGGGTTTCTATGACCCAGATTATCCTAGTGAATTCTGTGCATTTGCACATAGCTCCTGTCATTGCTAGCTTACATGTATATTGCAGTTCTCAGAGCACTACAGATATTTTTTACATAGACATATGGATAAAAGTTGTCCTATTAGAAGGTGTAAGAATTTGCATAATCGAAGATTGGTAAGCCCATGAAGAAATTTCATCTTCAGTGCTGCATCTTACTTAACTGTTTCAAATTTCTGCAAAAACTTTTTTTCTTGAAATGAAAGCTATTAAAATAAGATTAAAAACCATAAATGATATTGATTTTTTTTTTACTTTTTAAAAAATAGTGGTACTATATTTTTTTGGTTCCTTCAAGAAAAAAATCCTGCTTGGAAATCCGTTAAAATTCAGGAATCCAGTGTAAAAAATCCTGTGCTATTAAAATAGGGCTTGTAATAGTAATGTCTGAAACTACAGACAGTTTTAATAAGCTCAGTCCATGGTGACACATACTGTTCATACATTGTGCTACATGCAGCATGAGAAGATGGAAGGTTAGTTTTCGAGTCATAACTAAGCACCAAGAGATATTATGATCAAATGAATTATTTTTTGTGGTGGAACCAGATGGTGTCTATGATAAACCCTGACATGAACTTTGAAAAGATCAGCGGACCTTTTTTACCTCAATAGGAAAACACATGTTGGGTGGCTCGCTTCAGTAGACAGCTTTAGAATGTAGCAAACCTATTTAGTAAAGTGCTCATATCAGAACATCAGAATTTCACAGAATCATCTAGGTTGGAACAGACCTTGAAGATCATCTAGTAAATCTAGGTCATCATTTCAATTTTACTGGCTTTTGATTTCTCGTTCTCCTGTCTTTTTCTTGTAAGACACGTTGTTTTACAGATACTACTGACTCAGCCTTATCGACCTGTCTATATAGTAGTATCCTACCAGTACTTCTGAAATTAAAGGACAATAACACCTGTGCTTATAGATGCATACTAAGCTTTTCAAGCTTTTCGTGTCAGATGTGCTGGATCAACAGTGCAAGTGATGTGCAATTGGCCAGTTCCTGGGCAAAAAATCTATGGCATGTAAATTGTATTAGTTTGCTGTATATGCTCAGATCCAGTAGTTCGGGCTGTTCACAACAGCTTCCTGTGCATATAACATAAAATTGTTGCAGACATATCTTTCCTTGTCCCAGAGGCATGGGCAGATGTCCAAAAATGATTAGGCTATGTACATTGTGCAAAAATAAGCACTATTCTACACTGGGAAAAGCAGGAGAATTGGCAAGTTTGCATTATCCTTACAGAAAGGTTAGGCCATTTGTTCCATTTGGATGTTGCGGTTCTTACTGCACTAAATGCAGTTCATACATATTTCCTCTATTTATCTGGGAACTGTGCATTACATTCTAGTTTTGACTATCATATATCCCATGCTTCTTTTTTTTGCTGTCAGTAACAAAAATGGTCTCAAAAACCAGTTAGCTCTCCATGTTGGGATATGAGGACATCACTTGGAGACAAATTTATCTCATAACAGTCTCTACATTTTATCATTTATTTTGCTTTTCCTATGGAAAAAGAGCATATTTTATTATTTTTCCTCTCCCTTCAGTGTAAAAAAGTGGTGGTGGTCTTTGACACAGAATCCCTACAGGAAAGATGCACTTTATAAAGACAGATGATGATTGTTTGTCAACAATAATCAAAACATATGGTAGTTTTTTGGCATTTAAATGGAAATGCTGCTTTTGGAGTACTAAAAATAACATTAAATTTTTCATTATGAATAATTGTCTGTGATGAAAGCAACCCCATTTTTCTTATTTGTGAATATGTTATGAAATGATCCATTTTTTTTCTGAAATATTTGCTACTAAGTGTCTAATAGACTGGATGAGCAATTTTCAGCCTGTACTCACTCAAACTTTGTTTGATTCAGTTGTGAAATGACCATGGAACATGGGCAGTTACTCAAATCCCACAGTCTCTTCTTCTCTTTTGTCATCAGATACAAAACAAACAAACAAAATGAATGTGTAACAGAGGATAGAGAGGAACAAATAACAGGCAGTCTTTTTCATGCACAGCTTTCTGAGTAAACAGTTTCTGAACAGCCTAAGCATGGCTCCATATGAGCAATTTAGTACCTGAATAATAAATTGGGAAAAGTTTGTTTGCAATGACTAATCCCATTGAGTAACATAACTTACACATTTAGTATGTTGAGAGAGTGGGGTTGTTTAGCCTGGACAAGAGAACGCTCCAGGGAAACCTTATTATGGCCCTTCCAATACTAAGGGAGTCTATAAGGAAAGATGAAGCAAGGCTTTTTACCAGGGCCTGTAATGATAGGACAAGAACTAATAGTTTTAAACTAAAAGAGGCTAAACTTAGATCTGCTATAAAGAAGAAATTTTTTACTCTGAGGGTGTTGAGGCACTGAAACAGGTTGCCCAGAGAAGCTGTGGCTGCCCCCTCCCTGGCAGTTGTTCAAAGCCAGGTTAGATGGATCTTTGAGCAACCTGGTCTAGTGGAAGGTGTCCCTGCCCATGGCAGAGGGGTTGGAGCTTTTAAAGGTCCCTTCCAACCTAAACCTTTCTGTGAACCTATGTTTTGCCATTTGTTTCCTTCTGCAAGAAGTGGTAACACATGCAAATGAATTCAATTTAAACTTCTAGTTTTAATTTTGTTACAGTAATTGATAACATATTTAACGTTCTCATATGATGGCAATTGATCAAGTTGTCTAATTTTAAGAAGTCTTAGATTGCTAAATTACTTACACTAACCCACCATTTCAGAGCTTTTAGCACATCCCAATTGTAAAATAAGAGGTTCAGCTTAGACCACCTCTTTTCATATTTTTTCCAGAGATACCCTGTGCATTAAAAGATCATTAAATGCAATGCATAAAGTGATGTGGACTTGAGAGTGGGCCTCATAACTGAGACGTTCCTTTCCAGAGGAATGCAGTTGCCACTGGGCTTCAAAGTTTCCTCTTTCCTGTTTTCCTTCAGTACTAGCTAGGTATCTTACATTACTTCATAGTTAGTGGCCTCACTTCAGCAGGCAGAATGGAGAGTGCTTCAGTTCAGCCTGTTTTATGAAGAGAGGATGAACAGTTTTCTGGGAGGCTGAAGATGCACTTTTGAATCTTCTCAAGCTGAAGAAGGAATTGAGCTGCCCTGGTGAAGTGCCGTAATCACTTAACTATTATACAATAAAAAGGGCACTCAGGTTATTTACTCTTTTTAAAGAGGGGTGCTTTGTATTGAATGCAATTCTGACACTGGCAGTGTTGCTGGGAAATTCTGACCACACCTTCTGAAGCCAGCCTTGGACCCGACTGAGGTATGGTCTGAGGTATGGTCTATATCAAACCTTGTATTTGTTTGCAGCAGGCTATACTCCAGCATAGACTGTATTTTTTTTCTTCTCCTCAGCTAAAACTACTTTTGCCAAAGAATTAGCATCTTTGTTCTCAGGAGGAGCAAGCCAACCATACAAGAAGCTGCAAGGGTCTTGAGGTCTTCCTTTGAGGATACAAAGGAGCAGCAAACATTGTTGGCATAGAAGACAGTAATGAAATGCAGCTGGGAAGAGAAAGCAAACCAGAAAAAGAAAATTCTTTCAGCCCTTGTTTTTATTCAGTATTCTGAGTAAAGAATGCAGACTTAAAGATCAGAAGCAAATGGGGTAATAAAATCCACCTGCAAATACATACACATGGTCATCTGTGCACCCCAAAAAGGAGTATCCAAGGAATCTAATTTTAGAAACGGAAATTAGGTTGGATAATTACCTGACTTTTCTAAGGAACCTTTGCTCTTAGCTCAGTCTCAGCGTGAGTGCCTTATTTGGCCTACTGAAAATGTCAGGTAATTTGAGTTAGCTTGGCTTTCAGTTACATAAAGTACTTTGCATTTGCTAAGGACATGCAAATAGATAGTCACGACAAATTGGCTGACTTAGGGTAACTTTTTACTTTGTGTGGCAAATCCTTTTGAGACAGAGTTTACTGATTTTCTCTGGTTTTCACAATGTAACTTTTATTTTTAAAGGGAGTCAAGACAGATTTGTCGTATAACATTTTAGATATTCAGTGTCTTTTTTTGTTGTTGTTTTTGATGCCATTTTACATAAATACCTCCATAATCTGCTTATATAAAGAGGACATTTATGAACTGCATGAATAGGAACAGCTATAAAATTTCTTGGCTTACACACAGATTAGATCATTTAGCTGGTAATAAAAGGGAAATACTTTCAACATTACAGTTGATGTTTTCTGTTTGATGAAAAATTATATCTTTCATCTAGATTTTACATCAGCAGCATATGTTAAAACTCACTCTGACAATTATCCCTTTATATCCTAAATCTACCTACTAGAAGTACCATAACAAAGTGACACTGAATTTAGTATATAACCCTTTAATACCAACTACCAAAGGAAAGGCTCTTTTACCAGGTGCCATAAGACGGAATTGCAAAATGGAAGAAAGTTAATGTAATGAAGATCTTTGCCTCCCGAGTGTTTATATAATATATTCCCTATCACATTAGGACAATATTAACTGAACACTGGATGCTACTACATCCATACTACAAAACCAATCATTACTGCTGCAGTTATTCATGGTTAACTAGCACCTTAACTGTTAGGGCAAAGTAACAAGTTATGTTTGTTGTTTTCAGTTTTTGGGGGTTTAATATGCAAAAAGCCCCTTAAAGACTCAATTAAATAAAATGTGTATTTTAGAATTTCAATCTCTGAATTTAAAGTAAAATTGTGATTTTCAGTAAAATAAAAGCAAACAAATGTCTTGAATTTAGAATAATTCCATATATTCAGAGGAATCCAGACAAGATTTGAGAGCAAAATAACTTTGCAAGTAGGATGTCAATCTTGCATCTTTTTTCTTGTTAAGAGAAGCCCCCATTAGGAGTGAGCAAATGTTTTCTTTTCTTTCTTCATGCTTTCTTATCTCTAGACGATGAGCTCACCACTGGTCCAGCAGCTGGTAATACCAAAGAACTAGCAGCCAGCCCCTCCTCGCTGCTTTCCAGCCCTGTGGGGAGTGAGCTCTGTGGTTGCTGCTCAGTGTGCTCGCTTGCCAGCTGCTCCCCTATGCTGCTTCCCAGCAGTGAGCGGGCGGATGTGCAGCCACATGGAGCCAGGCACAGAAGAAATCCTGGTGACATTAGGGTTTGTAAGGCTGTTTGTAAGTGAGGTTGCCCCTAGTAGTCCACTTCTCTACAGTCATTGCCTAAATTGCTTATTTCTGTAGCTGACTAGCTGAGGCTTGATGGACTGTGTTCAATGAGCAATAGGAACCAGGGAAGTGGGGAGGCATCTTTCCATGGCCTTCCTAGGGAGGTAGCACAGAAACCCAAATCACTGGTTCAGTTTCTCTGGAGAGAAAGGAATGATCCTGTTGAATTTAGAGCCTCTGGATCCAGACTCTGGTTCATGACACTGTATTTAGCATCTGCTAGGGGGATGGCAGAAGGCTGGAGGAGGCAGAGGGGACAGTAGTTGCATCAGCTATTCCAAGTTAGCCTACTGGTAGTAAGGAGCCAGCACTACTACATACATCAGTAATGAATGAAGTGCTGCTAACACTTCCAACCTAGCCAAACTCCAAGATCTTGTATACCTTGCACTTTTCTGAGAAACTGGTAATTGTTAGTTATAAGGTAGAGAAAGTCACATTATCTTGAAACAAACTTCCAGAAATATTTTCTCTGATCCAACTATCAATCCTCTTTTAGCATGAGCCTGTGTAATGAGTCCTTTGTATTTCTGGCAGAGTGACACAGCAGTGTGGCTCAGGCAGTGCTGAAATGTTCTTCTCTCTCTGAACTTGAAAGCAGCCTCTTGCTTTTCCACCTGAGCTGTTGCTCGTCCACCCACAAATCACATTCCCTTCCAAAACAATAATCAGCGGGATGCCTCTGTTTGGATCATATGAGAAATTTTCAGATAGAACTAGAGGCTTAGACATATGTCCTTTATCACTATCATATATAAAGGGCAGTGGCTCAGATCTATGAATTTAAAGCAGCGTGAATTACATCTTTATTCACTGAGGAAAATACAGATTGGCTCGTTTTTTAAATGACTAGCTAATGTACCTACTCTAATAGTACCCAGTGATATGTTTTTAATGTTGGCATCTGCCTATATCAAGAAAGAACTTAGCAAGCGCATAAAAAAAGACATCAGGTTTTGCCAAAATTACTTCTGTAAGCTGTACCATATGGTCAAAGATAAAATCTAATATTGGAAATACCAGTTGTTTCATTGCTAGCTGGAATACACTGGGGAAAATAAAATATTTACTGTGAAGGATTCATAATTTGACTTCACCTCTTCTGGTTTTATTGCAACAAATGTCAATGCTACCTTTTCTGATCATTCAGCTACTCAGCAGCTCCTTGGCAGATGTAATACTTAAGTTCTCTTGCAGTTAAATTTTAACAATCAGACTTTTTCCTGACTATCACAGCCGTCAAGCAGTTAATGCTATCAGAAGGAAAATAACTTGTCAGATAACTGAACCAGCCTCACAGCTGAGTATTCTAAATTTTTTCTCCAGTAAAAATTATTTTATAAGGATTTCTGGATCCCTTTTGAGCTAAACAAAGACTTTATATTCCCAGATCTACTTATTAAACAAATTTACTTGAAAGTTTAGTCAACTCTACTTCAGAAAACAAAGAAACTGCATGTTGGTTGATGCCTTTTATTCTCAATACTAAAAAATCCATGAAATGAACAATAGATGTTGCTAGTTTATATATATATATAAAGATAAAATTGTGGCGCATGTATATTATATACATATAGATATGGTGTTTCACAAAACACAGCTATTTAACTGCATCTTAGATACTTAAGAGTTCCTATGTGGCTGAGGCACCCTGGAAAATTCTACATGAATTTAAGCCACAAAATAATTATAATTTCTTTTAGATCCCTGTGAATCAGCATATCAATTTGTAGACAGGCTTGCATAGCCTTATGAAGAAAGGAAGGAGGAATGTTCCCCACATATATAGATACCACAAAGATAGTCTTAGGATTTTTTTTAAGTGTGATCTTTTTCCTCCTTAGTTGGAGCATGTTATGTAAGACTTAAAGTTTTACATATGGAATCTACAGCAAACTGGGATCTGGCATCACTGCCAATATTTACCATCTTTTATTAGCAAAGTAGTTCAGACTAGTCAGTTCAGAAAGCACTAGAGCTCTCATTATAACTCTTATCTCCATTTTTATCTTGATCTGATTCAAATGCAAGAAAAACAAGTTCTTAAAAGATTGACATGCTGTCACTCTAGAGGAGTAGTTTTAAAAGCTATTTACTGATTCCAAAAAAGACTCATAAATAATTGGATCTGGTCCAGTAGAAGTGTTGATTAAATATACTTATTCAAATTGTGGGATTTGGGTTTCTACTTTTTTTTTTTTTTTTTTTTTTTTTTTAAATTTCTAAAGCAATCAAGATGATAATCATCTACTGCTGTAATTCTCTGTGAATTAAGAATGAGATGAAAAATGTCCATAACTAGTTCATGCCTACTGAGGAGCTTTCTTTGAAATGCTATTCACCATTGATTAAAAAGAAATAGCAGGTAGCTATTTGGAAAGGTAATCTGCTTTTCGGTCAGGGTGCATGCTGCCAATTTTATTCAAGTGACATTTTCAAAGCTTGGGATACCAGTGTTTCCAAGTGTTTCCCTTGAGCTGCATTGAAGAGATGGAAGTTGAAAAGGGTAATACTTTGAGCTACTTTTTAGAAACATTGCCAATATATCTGTATCATTACAGCTCTGAGTTGAAGCTAATAAGCAGGAGATGTGAACAGCTGAATTTCTCTGAGATGGCAGTCTATCAGATAAAAATAGCTTGGAAAATGCTTATGTAAAATATCAGTGTTCTTAATGTCCTTTGATGGCTCTGTGTAGACGGAACAACTGGCAAAAAATGATCAGATATAATTATGCAATAATTTGGATTAGACCTGATGGGCTCAGGGGAAACAAACTGTTTGTATACTTACCTACATACACACACACACATGCACCAGCACAGACACATGTACTACCACAGCTTTATTCCACTAAAAACTGAAATGTTTAGTGATCATTTAAAAAATTTGTAAACGTTTTTCAAAAAACCTACTAAACCCTCTCAGTTGTAAATGAAAAATATTATCTTTTAGCTGTATTGCAGTATTTGGTCTAGTAAAGTCACAGTCCTTTGCTCCATCTCTATTTGACTTCTGGGAAATTTTTGCGCAATGTTTACCAAAGTATCTTTTTTTTTTTTTTTTTCTGGAAGCAGATTAGGGAAATTTTTATTTATTTTTTTTAACCCTAGTTTGTGATGAATGGCCACCTAATGGTGCTTATTTGCCCAGAGAAATCCCAAACCCTACTTATTTCAAGTTGTTTCAGCCTTAGCCACATTATCTAGCTCCAAGGACAATGCCTGTCATCAGTTCTTCGGGGAGCCAGGAGGATCGGGAGGCCATGCATCCTGAGGACAGGTCCTGAGGCTGGCTGGTTTGCTCCATTTATTGGAGACATGAGACAATCCTATTCATTGCTCCCAGTTATTCCTTTTGGTTACTTCTGTGAATCAGGCTCTTGTCTCTTTCATCTCCGCATCTCTCATCTGCATTCTTGTTTTCATACCCTCCACAGTCCTGGTTCCTGATATCGGTTAAGGCTCCTCTTCTCCCTCCATTTGCTGTATTAATTTTTGTCTCCCGCCCTCTGTCTCTTCACAACTGATTACTGATCCCTGATTACTCCTGGCAGAGCATCTATTGCTCTGGTGACCAGATTGTCTGTTGTTCAGCCCTGTCTTTCCCATCACCCTGGCCCTGTCTTACTCAGAGCCTACAGCTTTCTGGTCATCACCCAGCCTCTTGTGGTGCTGCTGTTTACCTCTTCATCTTGGTGCATCCCAGATTTACCAGATTCCTGAATCTCTCCTGACCATGTTTCAATACATTTACTCAACAGTTTGGCTCAATTCTCTGTTCCTCTAGCAGACCTCAGATCCCATTTCAGTTGACAACCTGCCTCATTGCCCTCCTGTCCCAGCCTGGCTTTAAGCTATAGGTCTAGCTGCTGATACCCTTTTGCAGATATTCCAAAAAATGTAATTAATTCCTTCATTGGAGATTATTATTCTTATAAGCATAATTTTTCTTTAATTGAGGAAGTATGAAGATTTTTTTTTTCCATGGATTTCTTTTAAGTCTTCTTAAAATAACTACCACACATCAATGACTAATGGATTTTTAATGACCCACTGTGGCAGTGAATAATTTATAGCTGTACAGAACTACAGAAAATTTTATCCCAAATGGTTGTCTCATTGGAAAGAGATAGCTGGTACCCAGATCAGCTATCCTGAGTTTTTCTGCAAACTGCAGGGTGGAGACTTCAGGATTAACAGTCTTCTGTTTTAGCAATGATCATTAAAGGTTCCAGGGAGCTTCCTCTACTGAGTATATCCAGGTATTTGATATAAATGGCATTAATAATATACATATTAGCTGTCAAATGAAGGTCAGCATTGCAGTCATATCAGGATGGAAGAAAGTAAGTCATGGATGACATTTCTAGCATAAGCAGCTGTTTATTAGGATTTAAAAGTGCTAAATGTATTTTCCATATAAATAAAAATATTTAGCTTGGTAATTAATAACCTTATCTTGATAATATCTTTCCTTGAATTCATGATTGGTTTACAAGACTACACCAAATCCTCTCACAAAAACATCTTGAAAATGACCTTTTAACAACAGAAAGGTATGGTCATTAACACAGTGTCAGTAAGATTGTAACACATCCCTCTCCATGTGAGGAAAAAAAAAAAGCTTTATTTCACCTTTAAGAAAAACAAAAGGGCCATAGGTTTGTCCCACTAAGTTGAGACCCAGCTGGAGTCTGCTTGTGGACTGTGGATGAATTTTCTCCTGAATGAAAAAAGAAATCTTCTGATTAATATTTTAATTTGAGAAATTTAACAAAATCTGTGGCCATTCCTTTTGCATTAAAAATATGTGAGTATAGTTTTTACCTAGTGATCATGTGTGGCTATGGGGTTATGATTTTATGAATCTTTTTTCGAGATGAATCCTATTTTATTCCCCAGATGAACATCTATAAATGAAATACTTAGATCAGGTATAGATATTCACCTCAACTCAGAGTGATTTATCATCCTGGCAAAGAAGTGTCTGAATTAGTGGTTTTCTGGTGTGCATGTTTTATAGGTTAGATATGTAGAGAAATGTCCTATGGAAGGATTGTCCCCCCAAAATCTTCATATTTAACTATATATCCTTGACATTTCTTTGGCAAAGATTTTTTCCTCTTAGAAGAGAAATGCTACTCCAATTTCATTTTTAACATTCAAAAATAATTTGTCACAGCAGACAATGCTGTAGATTAGTTAATAAAACTGAAGAAAAAAATGAGTCAAACAATTTAAAAACCTGCTTAAATTCCTAAAAATGGAAAAACTTGCATCATTTGCAACCTTTACAGCAGAAGAATAAGTTAATAGACTAAATTAGATGATTCTGATTGGGATTTGGTAATGTAGCATATAAGGTCTGGGACTATAAACTGATTTTTGTCAGTTATTCATGTGCTACAAGGTAGATATGCACATTCACATAGTCTTTAACTGAGCTATTACGGCTTTGAAATAATAGAGTTATTTTAAAGAAATAGAAAAGCTTTGATGTTTCATTGAAAACAGCACTGTTTTGAAATAGCCTTCCCTGTGGATTTAGCAAACAAAATTAAGATCAAACACATCTGTGGCAAGCATTTACTTGTCTCATAATATATATAGCTATAAGCACATAGATTCACAGTATTTTTAAATTTGAATTTAAAATGCAAACTTGCAATTCAAAATTGTGGAAAAGAGCATTTCGTTAGCATGATTCTTGTGGGGATTTTGCTGCACATTTAACTGTGAACTTTCATAGCTGTTGGTTTATTCCCTATTTCCTGTATTTGAATCACACCCTTGTTCAGACTGACAACAGATTTTCAAATGTATGAAGAAAGTCAAGCATCTTACAGTCTGATAGCCAACTGAATAACTTGTGTTAATCTTTATGCCTTAGGAAAGTTTCCATTTAAATAATGGTTTTTAAGCACACTCAAAACTTTCACTAAGGTTTCATGATTATTGTTAATACCAGAAAAGCACTGGGTATTGAGGCCGTGGTTTCACAGGCCTTAAGTCTGGATCTTTGTACTGCCATATCATCCATCACAGTTGGGTGCATCAGTGAGCTCTTGTAAAAAGAGTTTTAGAGAGGTTTTTATACCAGATTTATTGTGCATGTAGAGCAACATGTGTTACTTAATCCACTGTGGTATTACTTAATCCTCCATGGAGCTTCCCAGTAAAATGACATTTGGTCAAAAAGGTTTGAGCATATTTTAAATGGCAAACTATCTTTTATGGATATGTGTGTAATGCAGTTGCAACATCTTTCATGTAATTCCTTTGGTTTTGATACTGTAAATCAGTGAGCCACCATCAAAACTAGCCTCTCAGTTTTGGATTAGGACTGGAGACAGTTGATGTGTGATATTCCTTTGCTTTGGTAGGAGATGTACCTGTGAAAAGATTTAAAATTGATAAAACCACAGTTAATTCAATCTGTTCCCTCCTGCAGTAGCAGACAGGTCTGTTCCAAAGATCACTAGCCATTTTCTACATCCCAGGGTAAAACTCAACTGTGAATAAAAGAAAGTAACTGACTTTTACTCCAGACATTTATAACAAAAATTTCCAATCAAAGGAAGAGTTAAAGGCATGCAAGGAAAGATAAAAAGAACAAAATCCAATCCAGTATTACAAGGATTTATAGAGAAACACCAACATTACTCTCTTACACATCTGTCCAGTTTTTCCTTTCTCTCAATGTCATTCTGGATGCTGGCTCATTCAATGTTTATGTCTTGTCCTTCCATGTTTTCATTCTCCACAGAGCATAAACTATGCCACACAATCATGTATAGCTACTGTTCTCTTGTACCACTCTACTCATTTTAATTCTCACTGTTTTTTCCTTCAAGACCTTGACTGTGACAAGTTGAACTATAAAGGTGGACCTGCAGAAAGAAGGAAATAATGTTGCATTGGTCCTCTGAGATCCTGTCAGGCAAAATTATTTCAAATGACTGGAGAATTGTTACTAGTATAGTTGGAAAACAACAAATTATAATATATAGTGCTTTTCCTTTAGAGGCTTTATTTTAAGTTGAAATAAAAACCCAAGGACTTTGGGATAATTATCTCAGTTGAGTTTATAGATTGTGAGACATTATGTCCCTGAGGCATTCACTCTGTAGATTTCACCCACCTGTATTTAAGGAGAATTATCTATTTTGAAAAAAAGTTTTAATTCAGAATAAGAGTTCTTTTTCATTATTATTTATTTAACAAAACAAGAGCTGTTTTTACAGACAGGAGTAGCTCTAAACAGCCTTAAACTGAAACAACATAATGTTAAGTACAGACATATATAAAAAGACACAGAACACAATTTGCCACTAGCACCACCTTCTGCAGAGTTATCCAGAAGGCAATTGTGGGAAATACACAGTGTTCCCAGGCTCCTCTGCATGCTTTTTTTCTCACATAATACTCTTCCCATGTCACTGAATATATATACACCTTATTCAGTACATTATATACCTTCATGGAACATGTGTGGGCAAATTTTATTCAGTTATGCATCCTGATAGACTCATTAAAGCAAACAATTGCCATCATAGAATCACAGAATGGTTTGGGTTGGAAGCGACCTTAAAGATCGTTTAGTTCCAACCCCCCTGCCATGAGCAGGGGCACCTTCCACTAGACCAGGTTGCCAAAGCCCTGTCCAACCTTGCCCTGAACACTTCCAGGGAGGCGACATCCAGAACCTCTATGGGTAACCTGATCCAGTGCCTCACCATCTTCACAGTGAAGAACTCCTATCTAATCTAAATCTATCCTTTTTCAGCTTAAAGCCATTAACCCTTGTCCTATCACTACATGTCCTTGCAAAAATGTCCCTTTCTGGTTTTCCTGTAGGCCACCTTTAGGTACTGGAAAGCCAGTATAAGGTCTCCCTGGAGTCTTGTCTTCCCTTGTCTTCCCTTCCCTTCCCCCAGGATACATTGGCTTTTTGGGCTGCAGACACACATTGCTGGGTCATGTTGAGCTTCTCATCAGCCAACACCCCCAACTCCTTCTCCGCAGGGCTGCTCACAATCCACTCATCACCCAGCCTGTATTTGTGCTTGGGATTGCCTCGACCCATGTGCAGGATCTTGCACTTGGCCATGTTGAACTTCATGAGGTTTGCACAGTCCCACCTCTCCAGCCTGTCCAGGTCCCTCTGGATGGCTCATCCCTTCCCTCCAGTGTATTGACTGCACCGTATGTCATAAAGAATCAGTTTCAAGTGGACGAAGTCTTGTTGCAATCCATGCTACAAATACATTTATAATGTAAGTCTGGGAGATAATAAAATCATGGACTAAATCAAGTGTTGATTCTATCACATACTGTAGTTTTCCCACAATCACTCTTTCAGTACTCTAAAGGTGATAAATATGTTTCTATTTCTTCTAAACACAGGGACTAGCTACCTTTTCACCTCTTGTTTTGCAAACAACTCTTTCTGCTTCAAAGATACCCAGCACCTTTTTCATCTCTGTGGAGCTTTCTACTTCTATTTCAGACCATAAAATTGGCTTGTATGCCTGAAAACTTACTTTTTCGTTTGGCTGTATCTATCAGTCCATCAAGAGTTAACAAGCTTTTCTGCACATACATTCTTAAGCCATCATGATTATAATATCTTACAGATTTCTGTTTCCTGACATACAGTGAATGGACCACTTGGCCTTAGAAGAAAAAGGGGAATGTGTTGGAATTTGCATAAGAAATCATCCTATTGTTTTGCTTTGGTAGATTTTGCTCAACATATATACTGAAGGAACTATTGCTGCATGGTAAGAGTAGCAGATTTGAATGACCTCCTTTATATAGGAAAGAGCTGTAATACTTTTGTATCTCTACCAAGTGAAGAGAATATAAGATCCCCTGTGCTAAACTTAGAAAGAATTAATTCATATAGGATGAATTGTGTTAAATGTGCATTTGCATATGCACGTTTCTGGAACACTTGGGTTTTCTTCTTGTCATTATGTCTAATTAAAATGTTTGTAAACAGGCAGTGTTTTTGTGTAATGTGCCATGCAATGTGTGCTTGGGGAATATTTTTTTAGCCAAACTAGTCTCCAGAATTTTATATGGGACAACAAGGAGATGGAGTCCTTCCAAAGTAAAGCAATTAGTGAAGACTTTGCTGTAAGAGAGACTGATAGTGGCTTATCTTGCCTATTATACTGGAACACCAATTGCTG
This sequence comes from Athene noctua, assembly GCF_965140245.1. Taxonomy (NCBI): domain Eukaryota; kingdom Metazoa; phylum Chordata; class Aves; order Strigiformes; family Strigidae; genus Athene; species Athene noctua. Next base: position 26,253,372 of record NC_134042.1, on the reverse strand, counting down.
CACTAAGAAACTGGACTGGCCCAGAGCCAGCTGGAGAGAAAGGGAACATTGTTAAAGCAATCTGAGAGGAGGCACTTATGGTATATGGAGCCACTTACAGACAGGCAGCTTCAGAATAGAGCAGGAACAAGAAGATAATAAAGTTGGAGCTGTTGCAAAAGAAATGGGGTTTTAAGATGTTTGTGAGAGGAGATAATCCAGATTTTTTTTCCTTCTTGAAAAATGATGTTTTATAAAAACAAAAACCTTGGAAATGCACCAGCCTCGATTTAAAAAAACAACCCACAACACTTTCTGACAGTAATGGGAAGGGGGGGATAATGACTAAGAGTAACTGATGAGTTTGTGGGTAGGATGGTAGGGCTTTCAAAAACCTTGAGGGATGAATTCACAGCTGTACCTATAAGTTCTCATTTCATATTGCACAGGAGTTCTTTGACTGTCCATGAACTATCCAGTATTTATACAAAGAAAAACTCCAAGGAGCCAGGGCACAGGGAAGGAGCCATACTCAATGTCTGGCAGGCTTTTAGCTTTATTTCTTATTGGCAGATAGTGAGATAACACTGTCATATGTTTGGATATGGGAACTTAAATGAGGTTAGATGAGAACAGTTTTGTCAGGTTGCTCTGATATGTCACCTGACAACTCTGCTTAGCGCTGACTACAGGAACCTTTAAATTAGCATAATATTGACTCAATTTGCAGCTTCCAAGGGGTCTGGTAATTTAATAGTAGCACATACCTGAAAACTCATAATAGAGGATCTTGGTAAAATAGTCCCTGACAGGACAGTGGGGAAGGCAGAATGGACTTAAACATCCTAATGCAGTTTTGACACAAAGCAAAGTGTTTATTAGTATAAGCTATACTAGTATACTGAATGCAGGGGCAGGGGGGAGAATTTGGAAGTAAGATAACTATCTGAAATTGTTTTTATGTTTGTATGTTGTTAAAGTTATTGATTCAAGGGCAAGTTCATTTTGGTCCTTAGTGCAAGTTAATTTCAGTAAAACAGGAATGACACATAAAAACCAAATAGTACCAGGAATTCTGCCAAAGAGAGGAATAATCATATAATCTAGGTATATGTCTGACACTGTCAGAAAGAAAAATATTTCAGCAAATGAAATTTACCCCTTTGCAAGAGAAAAAAAATCATCCTGTTTATGCCTAGTGCTCAGTTAAAGTCCAAAGATATGATGGAGTACTTTGTAAAATTCTAATGCATTATTTATGTAAAGTAAATCAATTACTATGCAAGAAAACACTCCTATTAAACTTGTCTATTAGTTGTACACAGGGGCTGTTCGGTTTATGAAATTCTGGCAGTCATTTTTGATCTTACAACTGCATTATCAAAGACATCAATCCTCATTCTTTTTAACCCGCTTGTGGCACTAACTGAGCATTCAGAATGCCCCTCTTGTATTTGCAGCACTAACTAAAGGATAATAAATTATTAGTTCAAGCCTTTTGTTTTTTAAACCGTATAGTTCAATACATTGTAAACAGAGAAGTCAAGTGTAGAGAGAAGCAAAGCTTGATTTCATTAATATTTGGCAGAGCACACTCAGATAAGCTTCTCACTAGCAGTGACTTCAGAAAATACAAAAGGCTTGATTCTCTTTCATTACTGTTTTTCATTAGCTCTTAGATGAGATGTTGAAAGTTATTTGATCACATCATGTAGAATTTAATGATTTATGGTTTAATTTACCCTAATTTTGGCTTGCATTTTTATTAAGTGTCTTGAGTACTTTAATTCATTTGGGCACCATTGGGGTGAAAAGGGTATTTGAATTTTATTTGGGTTTTGCCTTGCCCTGGCAATAAACAATAAAACATGGGCAGTCCTCAT